>NC_056740.1:26305582-26465582 GCF_019279795.1 Protopterus annectens | reverse complement strand
TATAGAACACCCAAGTGACACGTATCAAGGGTAGCATGCCTTGTCATGGTGTATGCATGCAGGATTACACTGTCAGCCCCCATTGTCCCTGACACACTGTTCTACACATACGCACCTAGGTAACCATGCACATATACAGCCGTACCTTGCTGATGTCATCTTTCCACTGTGCTGCCATGCCATCCTGAGCCACTGGAACAGAAATATAGACAGTTCTGAGAGACACCTGTCATTCTGCAACACTACTGCCAATCTAACATCATGCTACAAAGGTGCAAACACTTTTGTGTGTACTCATGACACATGCCAGCATACAGCATCTGTCATGGCATAACACTACCGCACTACAAAACATCATGTAATGTAATCTAGTCACCCTGTGCATCAGACATATATTTGAATGTCCCTGCATCGATGGTATGGATGGCAAGGATGTGGCACAGGTATCATCACATGCACAGAGTGTGGTTTGGGGGTGCTAGAGGCCTAGGCTATGCCAAACAGTTGACATTGTGTGTGTCAGTCAGGAAGGGATGCTGGTCAGCTGGGCCATGGAGAGGTGCTGTGTGTCTGTTGATGACTTGTATGTGACAGTGATGTTTGAGTGTGTGTGTGTGTGTGTGTGTGTGTGTGTGTGTGTGTGTGTGTGTGTGTGTGTGTGTATGTGTACACAGTCAAACCAGGTGCTAGCCCTACACGTGGGTATGTTGGACAGCTGTGGACTGTACATAGCAGACTGGACAGTTCACCATCTCTGGCCATGAACACAGGAACTGGCTCTGCCAGGAGTGGTTATGGCACCACTATGCCCAGGGTCAGATGTGGTGCTAGTCACTGATGGTGAGCACTGTCTGCTGGGCCTGTGTCCCTCACGGGACCACCCAGGATCATGTGCCCATGGCCTGCCATGTCATGGTGTGTACAGCAGGCTCCCTTCTGTAGTGCTGGCGGTACTGCCACTGCGGGAGTGTGTGCATGGCCATGTTGACGCTCAGCAGATGTTGTTGCTGACCTACGTCCATGTGTCCAATGCCCTACTCCCACCAGATGTTCCAGCACAGACAATGTGCGGTCAAGGACTGACAATGTCTCACCCCACCATCTGTCCACCTCATAAGTGAAACACTCCATGACATCACCAGCGTAGTGGATGGAGTCACGGATGTCAGACTGTGCTGCATCCATGATCCTGAGCATCTGTCTGGTGTTGCATTCAAAACATGCCTGTGCCTCTATGATGGACCAAAACATGAATTGTGTGACCCGTGATGTGACACCTGTGACAGGTAGTGGATGGGCAGCAGTCCTCCTTCGAGCACCCCTGTCAATCTGCCTGTGTGGGACCTTGCCAGTTCTCTGGCTATGGCTAGTGTCTACACTCACTGATGCCATTGTTGCCACACTCTTCTGTTCGATGCCTCCACACTCTGACTGTCCAATATCTGTGGCCGCAGGGGACTATGTGTGGGCATACTGACTGTTTGTGGGGAAAATGGGAGAGGAAGTCGGATGTCAACCCATGGGACAGATTCAGCCTATAATAACCACACCTGTGCCTCACTATGGCCACCATCATTATCAGAGTCCGATGAGACACTGACATCAGGTTGTGAGTGGGACAAACTCCAACCCCCACTGTCACCTGTGAGGAGGAAGACAAAATAAGTGCATTACTACCTGGACTATTATGTATGGTGATCCACAAACACACACATACAGGTGAGGAGCCACAACTGCATTACACATACTAGATCTTATTTCTGATCCCACGCACAACACACAAGCAGACTACAACATACACAGACAAGACAGGCCATTTATAACAAGCACTGCAGCTATGTTTGGTTCATGTTGCCACTACTATACACATGTGAGATAAGCAATATGTCAGTGTATGTGATAGACCTACACCTAAAACACAGTGCACCCATCTTGAGCATACTATTGCCCCCTGTATAGCAGACTGCATAGAGCTTCGCAAAAATAAGTGCAAATGTGTTTCTGCTTTTGCAAATATACAACTGTGATTACTGATTCATTGCACTTCAGTTAACCCCTCCGAAACTGAACATACAAGTATTGTACTCTGGCTAAGCATATCAGTTGTGTCTACAGCGAAATGGCAGCCCTTAACATTCTAGGGTATGTATGATCCATAAAACAACAGTATCACACTCACGGGTACAGGACCTTGGACTCCAGCCCCACCTGACATACCTATGGAAATGTGAGGGAGAAGGGAGAGGTATTGTCAGCAATACCAAATGTGGCATTGTTACAGGATAATATGTGCATATATCAACATGTAGAGTAGATAATGTGATACTGCCTACATTGCTGACATTCTGAGTATGTGTGCACAAATGTGCATTAAAACTAAACTCCTCCCCATTGCAAATAGACCAAACACCCATGTACTGGTATGCAGAGGCTGCCACAATGATTGATAGAGTATTACAGTGATGAATACAGGAGGCTTACCTAGACACTCCTCTGCTTTGGATGCTGTGGCACCCACCTCCACGATGTATGGGGTGATGGATGCTTGGGAGCTGGTGGCTGATCCCAGGTTCACCAGGAATTCCTCTGTGGCCAAGAGTGGTTGTTTTGCAGCAGGCCCTCCACCAGTGGCAGCACAGTCCCTGGCCACATTGGCAGCCCTGCGCCATGCAGCATTGATCATATCTGTTGCCCGGTGTCGGACCTGCTCATAGGTTCTGTCCTGTAGCCCTACTTGGTTGACTGCTCTGATGAGGTCTGCCCACAGTGCTGCATGTTGTTCACGATGCTGGCAACTCCTGGACAGCAGAATGTTGTGATGCAGTATGAGGCCATCCAGGATAACATTATTTTCAGTGGCTGAAAATGGTGGATGCCTCCATCTAGACATCCATTCTGAAAGACAAGAAGAGGAGAACACATCACAGGACCAGATACATCGCTGGCCACTATGTACACACCCTGCACATCCACATTGGCCTACACTATCCACTGCTACCTTCCATGTCATACCCTGCAGTCTATCAACACACTATGTATGTGGCTATCAGCAACATAGTAGCAATACCAGTTATGTCCATGTGTGCCATGACACAGTGTGCTGTATGTCTCCACACCCATCAATGCAGTCTACTGTGGTGTGTCTTCTATGGGCATTGTTCCAGTACCATGTCATACAGCCACTGTCAGATAAATAGGTGTGTGTTATTACAAGTATATGGGGACAGTCCAGCAACATCAGTGTGCCACAATGACAGACAGCAATGCAAACGTGCTGTAGGTTATCTTCCCTGTAGGTGTCCTATTTCTCCAGTACACAGATGTTTGTGGGATGTGTTCATGTGTCTGATATATGTGGTCCTTTTTCCACAAACATGTGGATGGCTGGGAAATGGTTGGACAATAATTGACGGTTGTTCTCAGAATGTAGAGAATATGGCTGTCACATGCCAGAACCCTCTGAAAACAGTTATGCTACAGTAATATATGTTACTGTATTCATACACTTACTTTGTATGACCAATATGTACACTCTGTCACTGAGGTTGGGCCTGTGTCCCCCACTAATAATGGCTATGACCCAAATTCCTGCTGTAGGGGGTTGCCAGGTATGCTAGCCATAGCTCTCAAGCAATGAGGTATAAATGTTGACAAAACAGTGACCTAGCCAGAGTACATCAGAGACAATTAGGGACACCTTTACAATGTCTGTACTATTCCTATGTGATATTCACAGACTGAGAAGAGCTGAATGTCAGTTCATCATGTGATATGACAGCTGTGTCCACACTTACTTACTGTCAATATATCTAACACATAATCGGGTAGCATTAGTACAGGAGTCAACCATTGTAGGAGGGATTGAGAGGGCCACAGCTGTGATTAAGTCACAGCAGGCACAGCTGAGAGGCATTCCTGTAGCTGTTGAACAGCAGAGTGTCACCAAGTCATTCCCAGAAATGTACTACAAGCCTACTGTTGTAATCCCTTCCCTATTCCCCATAACTGCATCTTCCCATCTACGTCCCATAATATGGGGACTTGTATTACATACCTGGAAGAGTGATGTAATTCGTTTGGGAACAAATCCTCAAGAAAAATGCTTCCTAAATTGCAGTCTGTCTTGGTAAAGCAAGTTATAGACCTGTTTTCCATAGGCAGCTGCTTGCCTTTTGTAGGTAATGCTCATTAACAGGTAATTGCCTGTGCATCAATCCATGGCTCAGACTTGCTAATTGCATCCAGAACAGCTGGGTTGCACTTTCATTAGCCAATAACATGGTACAACAGTGCAATATCTAAGGCCTTCATGTAGGCCTTGGCCCCTTTCTTAGTCTGTGAGATGGACATTAGTGAGGTGTGGAGACTACAGCATCACAGAGGGTAGGTACAAATACTGTCCACTGTTGAGATTTATGAGGTATGTCCACAGTTTTGCATGCTATGTTTGGCCATTGTCAAATGACCTTATGATTATCTGGCAGTTCAGTGTTAAACATTATGGGTTGAGGTCAGTAAGGGGGAAGAGGCATGTGAGTGTCAGATGTCATACCCATCAGAATATGCATACTGCTGCAGTAGCTGCTGGTCTATCAGCTCTGTATGTTTGTAGAGGCAGACTGTGACATATGTCCCTGTCACCTGACCTTTGTCCCACACCCCTTTATGTATGGGTGTTGTGTGGATCCCTTCTTCTAGGGGGTTGTGAGGTATGGTAGGTCTGTAGCAGGTAGCTTAACACACAGCTGCATATGTTGCAAGCTGCAGCTGCTGCTTTTTGCCTAGGACTCATAGTGGCTAGTATGAACATGCTGGAGGACAGCAAGCTGTAGGTGTCACTGAGGGAGCAGTGTCAGTTCTGTCGTTACAGCATAGCCATGGTGAGGGTGCTCATAACAGTCCAGTCCAGGCATGTGTTTAAGGTATATCTGTTATGTTACAGTGCCAATCAGAGAGTAGTAGCTGACATATAGGTAGGCTATACAAATATGTGCAGTGTATCCCTACCTACAGGCTTTTGACTTGCTAACATGGGTAGCAGTTAATTCAATAGCAGCAACATGTTTTGGTTGAAATTGCATGACTCAGTTATTATTTGCTGTATTCACAAGAATATAATTCAAGTGCAATACACTGGATTTGAACCCAGTATTGTGGGTGGCAAAATGTACTGCCTGCATGGCATTTAACAGACTGAGCTACTCAGTCACTGCTGCAGCAGGTGTATTTCCAAAATATATGTGCATGCATACAGTCTGTGACACAGGAATTGCATTAGCATGTGTTTTCTGATGGGTATGAGGTGTGATACTCAAATGTCTGTCATGAGTTTCTAACCACAATCTTTAAGGACTTTCCAGTATTTTAGGTGACAGATACATTTTTGTGAAACTGTGCCAAAACTAGGGGCACAACTGTGGGCATTCTGCAACAGTCTGTACATTTGACAGCTATAACTGCTATCCCAGGTACACTCATTATTATTTATTTGGCTGTGTACTGGTGTAGTGTCTGCATCACAGTCCCAAGTACACTGCCAATTTCCCCATTATATGTACTTGCAGTGTGTCAGTGGGAATCAGGATATGTTGGTGGAAACACCTGTTAGAGATGAGTAGCCTAGTGGGTAATGCACTATGCTGTATTTCACAGGGGCCTGGATTTGAGATGTGGTAGCAGTGATTATTTTGCAGATGTGCCTAACACTGTCAGAAACACATAAGATGAGTAGGCACTTTTAAGTGGGTTTGCGTGGTGTGCCGCCCACTTAGCTCTGCTTAAACCCATGCTAAAAATAAAAAAGAAAAGAAAAAAGGGGTGCTAGGAAAGTGTTGAAATGGGGGCAAGCAGGGGAAAAACATGCTAAAAGGCAGGGGGGATGTGCAGGATGGGTGTAGGAAAGGACCATAGTTCTCCATTTCTCATACAGCAACAGCTGTGCAGGTTTTACAGAATTTGGAATTTGGAGCCTCACACCCAAGAGAGAGGGTTGAGGGCAACATAACTGAGTTCATTAATTAATGTAATAATTACTTGTGTCCAGTGGACATATGTGTAAAATGGAGAGCTATGTATGGTCTCATTTTTTTTTTTAATAAGGAGAGAGTGGAATGTTGGGGAAGGGATATAGGCATGTGTGGGGAGGTAGATTGGGTAGGAGAGGTTGCATTTTAGGACAGACAAGACAGCATACAGGGGTGGTGTGTGACACATGAGGGGGGTAAACACGATGGGGAGGGTGTTGTGGAATCAGAGGTGCCCAGACGGCAGCAGTGTGACTGAGCTCCCCACCAATGGGCAGTGAAGACTGCTCCTTCACTGCCCCGAAGGTGGCTGTGCTGGAGGCTGGGTAGTGGGGCTGCCAGGCCTCTCCAGGTTGGTGAGTCTGCCCTCAATCCGGTGCAAGTGTTGCTCATACCCATGATGAACTATCCTGCGCACCATCATCAGTAGCTCATTATGGGTGACAACTCCCTCTCCACCCCCATTCCCGGGGGGGCAGGCCCCATCCCCTGAGGTGGTTCAACCCATAGGTGGTGCAGGGCCCATGGAGGGGGCACTGCTGGCTTGGGTCCCAGATGTGCTGGGACCCGGTAGCACTGCTGGCTGAGGTAGGGTAGATGGTTTTCTAGGAACTGGCCTACTCAGTCGATCTGTGGTGTTGAGGTATTTCAATGTGTATAGGCTAGTAATAAACAAACCATTTAGTTAGTTATAACAGCATGCCAGAACATTGTAAATAACCCAGTAACATAACATTGCATAGTATGTGGAACACAACAATAAGTAAGATAACAGTCAGTATAGTAAAAGCATGCCAGTAACAATTACAGCATAAGGCCAACAACATAGGTAATTCAACAAGATATGTTAGTGCGCAACCATTGTAATACATAACAATAATAAAACACAAGGCCCAATGTAATGTTTAGGGAACAACATATGTTAATAGTAAACCATAACGAATGTATAACAATAATAAATTATGATGAAGATAAGGGGTGGGGGGAGAGAGAAATACACTCCATTAATACAAGTGTAGGCTATATAGTTTGCAACAGTACTGTAATATACTTTACACGTCTGCCTTTCCTTTATGTATAACAGTGCCCTATAGCTGTTGTAGCATGTACATACCTCTCAAACTATCCACATGGGACAGTATGGGTCAAGCAGTATGACCTATAGATACACAACTACAGATGACTAGTACATTTATTTATTTATTTTACATTTGTTAACCGGGAAATTCCGACTGGACCAGGTCCATTTTCAGCGGAGGCCCGGGGAGAAAAGCTCCAACATCAAGTTATACAAATACAGTACATCCAGCATAATACACAAAACAGGTTACATCATGTATGCTGAGCATAGTAATATAACAAGAATTAATAAAAACACTCCAGGTAAAAGATATAGAACATGGGTAAAAAGACAATGTCAGTCATACTTTGGTAAGAAAAGAAAATATATCAAGTAAGATTCTACAGATAAAAGTACCCTTTCAGATGACCAAGCCTACAGGGGATCAGAGCTCCAGCATGTGATCAGAGAGGAATTTGGGGAGTTAATAGTAGTATGGGTAGGGTTATGTGATACAAGGGCATAACCATGTACTAAGAAGGTGCAATTTGAGGGAGTTTTTGAATATGGATGTGGAGGGTGCAGTGGACACAGATAGGGGAAGAGGGTTCCAATTTCTGGCAACGGTGTGGGAGTAGAGCGCTTTCCCTGCATTATTGTTAGCCTTGGTGATGGAGAGGAGAGATTTTTCACTGGATCTTAGGTATCAGTTTGTAGTATAGATAGTAAGTAGGTTGGATAATGAGGGTTTTTTTTCAGGATATTTGAGAATATTGTAGGCTGTGCCCAGCTGGTGATAGTTAAGTAGCTGTGGTAGCTCAAGCCATTTTAGTTCTTTTAGTGCAGCACAGTGATGGGTTCTATAGGTTGAGTTAGTAGCAAACTTGGCTATTTTATTGTAGCATGATTCTAGTTTGTCTAGGTCACATTGTCTGATTTGGGTAAAGATTGGTGCTGCGTATAATAGAGTTGAGAGGAGGTGGCTTTGTGCAAGAGTGACTCTTGCTTTTTTGAGAGAAAGGACTTATGCCTGTATAGGGAGCCTAGTTTTTGTGTACTAGTTTTATGGTATGTGAGATGTGAACATCAAAGTGGAGATTATTGTCTATTTCAATGCCCAGAAGTTTGGTGTGGTTAGAAGGGGAGATGGTGGTGCCGTCCTTAGATGTTATGGTAAAGGAGAGGTTTTTTTTTATCTATTAGGGGTAAATAGTAGCAGTTTTGTCTTTTTGGGATTTATAATTAGTTGGATCCCAGATATCCATTTTTCTACTGAGATAAAGGTATCTTGAGTGAGTGTATGTAGGGTGGTGGGAGATGAGGCAGAGCAGATCAGAGTTGAATCATCTGCATATTGTATGAGTGTGGCATGTTGTGTAGAGCATTTGAGGTTATTTGTGAAAATAGAGAACAACAGCGGGCCCAGTATAGAGCCCTGTGGGACACCTATGGTGGTTGGAAGTTGTGTAGACAGAGTTCCTTTCCACTGGACTGATTGTTGCCTGTCAGATAGGTAGCTTCTGAACCAGGCTATAGTAGAGGAGGTGAAGGATAATAATGTTAGTGAGTCTAGTAGAATGGAGTGGGAGACCATATCAAATGCTTTTGAGAGGTCTAGGAAAATGGCTGATACATATTTGTTATCATTCCTGTGAAGGTTTATATAATTAGTGAAAGATAGAAGGGCTGTGGTAGTGCTGTGATGTGGACGGAAACCGTGTTGTGTGGTAGATAGTAGATTGTGTGTGTTAAGAAATGTCATCACTTGCAAGTGGATGCATTTCTCAAGAATTTTGGATAAGGGGCAAAGGATGGCAATAGGTCGGTAGTTGGAGAATTCATAGGAATTATCTCCTTTATGGAAAGGAATGATGAGATACTTTCCAGAGTTTGGGTATGTAGGATTCTAGTATGGAGAGGTTGATAAGGATGGAGACAGGATATGATAGGGAGTCACTAGCCATTTTTAGGTATGCAGCAGGTATGTTATCAGCTGCTAGTGTGGTTGGCTTTAGGTTTAGGAGGAGTTTTTGATAGTTGAGGTGGGCAATGGTGATAGGCTGAAAGAGGAGGTGGTGTGGGATAGGTTAAGTTGTGACTGATGTAGACTGTTTTGGTTATTTGTCTGGACAGGGCTAAGATGGATTTAGTAAAATGGTTATTAAATTGAGAAGCTATGTCTAGGGTATTGTTAGTAGAGATGGGTGCTGGGGTTGTGGTTTTGCCTGGCTTTAGTAGGGAGTTAATGGCATGCCAGAATTTTTGTGGACTATTTGAATATTTCCTTTGGGTGCTAAGAAAATAGTTTTGTTTGTTTATTTTGGATTCAGCCTTGGCCTTGTTTCTAAGCTGTTGATAGTATTGTCTGGAGCTAGGGGTTTTGTCAGTTTTCCAGATTTTCCATGCTTTATCTCTAGCTTTTAGTAAGGCTCTGGTGTCCCTATTTAGCCAGGGTGCATAGTTAGCTTTAACTCTGATCTTTCTGCTGGGAGCTAGACTATTAAGGATGTTAGAGAAGGTAGTATTGAAGTAGTCTACTGCCTGGTCTAACCCGAGTGTCCGTAGTGGTTCCCAGTTGCAGTGGCTTAGGACAGTATTTAGGTATCGTGGGGTAAGGTTACGGTCATCTCGTACAAATTTGTAGACTACTGGTTTGGGGTGATTGGAGTGTTTCTGGAGTAGGAAGGTGGGGAGATGATCACTTAAGTCATCTGGGAGGCAGCCTACTGTATAGTTTTGTTTGGGATAGTCGGTTAATGTCCAGTCCAGTATGGATTCTCTCTTTGTTTTCTCATCTATTCTAGTTGGTTCTTTAATTAGTTGAGAGAACCGATATAAATTGATATGTGTAGAGGGGCTGCTGGAGTTACAGGTTGCCCAGTCAGTGTTAAGGTCTCCTAGTAGGATCGTTTCCTGAGGTAGATTGTCCTTTGTCCAGTGTAGGATATCTTCTATTATGAGCAAGTTGTTGCCTGGAGGTATGTAGCAGCATATTATATTGATCTTCTTGGTGTTTCTTATGGATAGGACAGAAAACAGGACTTCAGCATTTTGAAAAGTGGGTGGTGTGGTGTGCAAGAACTGGAGGTTAAGGGTGTTTTTAAAGAGAATGGCTACTCCTCCTCCTTTCCTGTTTGTTCTATCAGATCTAAGTGTATTATACCCTGGGGGAGAAAGACTTCATCTTGGATACTGGGTTTAAGCCAGGTTTCTGTAATGGCGAGTATATCAGGGTTGTAGTGGGCTATGAATGCATGTAGGTCTGTTAGCTTGTTGGTAATACTTCTTATGTTGAGATTTAGGATTAGCAGGTCAGATGTTTGTCTAGCTGAGAGGGGACCTGGATTTGGGTGAATGTCACCAGAGGTTAGCAGAATTTGTAGGAGTGTCAGTATGTGTTTTTTAATATTAATTGTTTGCAAGCTTGGTCTATGAGAGTTTTTCTTAGTGTGATGAGATGGTGTAATTTTTGTTAGTGAGTAATATGTAGTTGTAACATTTATGATTGTAGGGCAGATGTAGAAGTCTGAGTGGGTTTGAGAGGGTGGGCTAGTGTGGGTAGTGTGATAGCAGTTGTGCAGCGGTAGATCTGTTTGTAAGGAAGTTAGGAAGGTTAGCGATAGTAGAGCTAGTGATAGGGATGTGAGTGTGGGTAACATGATACTACTTTGAGTGAGAAGTACAACTGGGATTCCTGGTTGGTTGTGTGTGAGGGTAGAGTTGGGCTGTCTGGGAATGTGTTTTGGGAGTGGGATCAGTGTGGGATGTAATTGGATTGGGGGGTGGGGGGAGGTAGGATGAGTGGGTTGGGCTAGTTGTTAGGGAATTAGGGGTTGGACTACTGGTCAGGTGATTAGGGGTTAGAATAAAAGTAGAAGTAGTGGGGCGGGTGGGAATAGGGGGCAGGGAGGAGAGCGGAGCAAGCCCGAGCGCAGCAGGCTAACACCGACTCTAAGTGTTTCTTTAGGCTTTGGTAAGTATGTAATGTTAGCTTAAATTGTAATATGTTCAACTGAAATTTTAACTGTAATTTAATATGTTTGCACTAAGTTATAGACTATGTTAAGGGCACAGAGTATAATTTTCTGACATTCTTAAAAGGATATAGAATTAAAGCTGGGGTTAGTTACAGATGAAACAAGAGAGGAAATGAAATGCTCTTTTATAGATTTGAGTATTTCTCAAAAGAAACTTGACTTTAGTTGGAGGGGGCACTAACTGGAGAGCAATATACAACTGTTTAGTCCTGGTGATGTACTCATTAGTACAGAGGTTTGACTAAGGAACTATACAGCAGAAATGTACTAATACACTCACTAACATTTGTTTAAGTTAATGCAGGTAAGGTATTTTACTGTTTAGACACTTGGAAGTTAAGCACCTACATTAGTATTTAGTCTCTTTAGTTGCAGGACAAGTGTCAGTGGGTGCCCAGTGCTCAAGAGAAAAAACTGAAATTTCTACTGCGTGATACGGGGGGGCAGAGACCTGCTTGACCTGAAGGATGGTTTGGATTACTGAAAGAAAAATAGAAGAAAAATGTAAGAGAGCATTAGGTTAAGGCAGCACATACTGTGTGACCAGTCAGATTGGATTTTTGTTTAGTAATAGTCAATAACAAAAACATCAGGCAATGGTTATTCCTGCTTCAGCACCTGATAACATAAAATATTTTCTTATGGCAACATACAAAAATAAAATGTAAATATATAAAGCAGTCCTCTACTAAATTAAGCAAGTTACACTTTCAATGTATTTAAAAACTAGTCAATGCAGTTAGACAGAGCAGTGAAATGCAGCATGTGAAATAGCCCTTCTGGCTCTATAACAGTAAACAAGGAAAACAGAACATATCTAGGTGCATATGTGACAGCAGTTCATTAAGCCGAATTATCTAAAGGCATCCTGCAGTGTTAAAAATAACAGAAACATATAGTATAAGCTGTTGTACTAAAGAATTATGAATTTAACCGCAATGTACAGCATACCTTGAATGCAAAAACTTACAGTAGGATGATTACACACCAAGGGAGACAAACAGCTGCTGTTGGATTTGAAACAAAAAAACAAAATGGCACCCTGGGTTTAAATTACCTCAGGCTATCCAATACAGAACAAGAGCTGGAGGAGGGAGGGGTAAAGACTACAGGGCAGGAGAAGGCTAGCCAATGGTTAAATTAACTCTGCAGACACTCACTGTGAAGTGCAAAAGGAATAGAAACCATGTCAGGTGGACCTATATAACTACCAAGGTGGACCTGTGGACTGATGTAGTGTGACTGTATTATTGACATAATCATGTTGATGATAGATCTGTGACAGAGGGATTAGGAAACAGTGATTACATTCCATGACAGCATGACAGTTGAGAGACATGTATTGCGTACAATACAGAGAGTATATAACTATCATGCCGTCCTTGCCAGGCTTGGGGTTAGACCATCAGCAAACATTCACAGACACACCAGGCATACAGCTATACCAATATTACACATTTTATTCAATGTATTAACTTTTATTAGCATTGTACTTGTTGCCTTTATGTTATGACGTCTTATCACATTCCTGACTGATGCTGTTAACACTCTGTCACATCTGAACACACAAATTATTAACCCATAATAAGGCTACTGCACCCATTCACCTGTAATTCCTGTGGGGTGAACAACCGTTAACAGTACATAACTGATTCAGTAATATTTACTAGTACCTGTCACTGGATTTGAACACTGGTCTGTCTGTGACAAAATGTACATCAAAAACAGCATTTAACAAACTGAGCTACTGAGCCACTGATGACTATTGGCTGACTAATATTTGCCTAGAGCTGACCTGGAAACAACATTTGACCTGCTATTAGTTGAACAGTTTTATACAAGACTTCAGTGACACTTGAACACACATGCATGAGATTCATGCATGACAAAGATACTAGGTAAGCTGTACATTACTACATAGAATGCAGGTGTACACAATAAACTCTTAGTGGGCGGAAATATCTGTGACATGTTCAAACCATGTCAGACTATTGGGTTGGCTACCTGACCCATATACAGTTGCAGATAGTATATTTGCAGTCTGCAGCTATTGGAGTTTCATACTTGCCTGCAGCACCGTACCTTGCAGCAGGAATGCATATAGCTGAAATGCAATGGTTAACGCAAGACAATCCTGATATACACAGTCTACCTTGGGTGTTCCTGGTATTGCTTCAGATGTTAGTGCAGAACAAATGTCATTATGCATATATCTTGTAGTACAGCTCTAAATCTACAGTTCAGCATAACACTCTTCCTTGACTAACCTTGAGTCACTTAGTGGTATTCTTTGTGTTTGTATTTCAGAGTAGATGTCATATTCGATTGCATGAACAACAGCTCTACTTACACACATATTGCACAACACAGCTTTATTAGGGGTGTCTTCATGCAGTTTTTGGTATAATTTCAAAAAAGTCTTTATTGCACGACAGTTTATATAATGCAAGTTTTGTAATACAGCTGTAATTCCACAATTATTGCAGTAGAAACTTTATTTCATTAGCATTATCAGGTTTCATGCTTTAATCTTTATTCCACTATAGTTGGCAGTAGTCAGTTAATGCAGTACAGGCCTACCTCCACATTCAGTGCAATACACAAATCTGTACTGTATGTACCTAGTGTCAGTGAATGAGTTACACTGTCTTGTGTATTTGACTATCGATAAGAAATTAATCTGTACTCACCACACTTATGGTGCAACCTGGCCAGGTGCCCTGCATGGGCTTCTCGGTTGTGAGCTCTCTCCTCTGCAGCTGTAGAGAGAGAAGCACACCATTATGCATACCTGTCTATCACATATTCAGATTAGGTATTGGTAAAAAAAAAAGCTAATGGTACTTACAAACATGTGGGGCATTCCCATCCTGAGCATCCTGGACTTGGGTGTCCAGAAGTCCCCTCTTCCACAGCTTCAGATCATCATAATGGTGACAGACCTGTCACCTGTGTGGTGGATACCTGTTGCACCAGTGAGATCACATGCCAGCCAGTCTCAAGCCTCCGACTTGTGCTCCGATCCCTGGAACTGGCCCTGCAGCAGTGGTGTTCATAGTCTTTCACAAGGAGTCCAACCATGACCCTGGACTCCAAAATGCTCCACCTCTGTGCCCGGAAGCATGTATCCTCTCCAACACCTGCCATAGTTCCTGCACAGTTCAAACTCCAACAAAATATGCTGTATTCCCACCTAGTGAGCTTAATATAGCCTGTTTTTCTGCCCTTACATACCATTGGGCCATTTTAAAAATTGCAGTGCATCACTTAGCACCATGCAAGCCAGCTTAGCTGAGCTGAGCACTGCTTAAACTGGCAATGCTTAGCAGTGTGCAAACCAGCTAAGTGCAGCCAAGCGTGCATAAACAGGATTGTTTTAGCAATGCTTATCTTGGCTTAGCTGAGCACAGCACATCATGATTTATTTATTTATTTTTATTTATTTGCAGTTGGTTTACCAGGATATTCCATTGGGCCAAGATGAACCCATTTTCAATGGAGTCCCGGGGAGAAAAGCTCCAAAAACAAGCAAGGTTACAATAGGTTTTACATTACAATTTTTACAAATGTTACAGACTAGAGCAAAACATTACAAATAGTACAGACTAGTGAAGAACATTACAGATAATACAGACTAGTAAAAAAGGAGCATTACAGTATAAATACTGAGAAGCCATTACATCTTAGGAAGCTTGCACTTAAGAGGTACATTCTAATACATTTTTTGTAAATAGCTTAGTAAGTACAAGGGAAGGATGTATGAGTTAGGAGAGAAAGTAAAATGGAAATTGCCAGTGTAAAGAGGGGGAGAGAAAAGTAAAATGGAAATTGCCAGTGTAAAGAGGGGAAGATATTATGTGGGGTGGGAGCAGGAGCATTCCCACTGGGATACTAGATGTGAGTGAAGAGATTTTTTTAATATAAAGAGGTTAGAGGTGGTACGAATGGATGGTGGTAGAGAGTTCCAGAGATGTGCTAGACCATAGGATAGGAGATTTTTACCTGGGGGACGAGTTGGTTTATACAATTCTATTAGGTTTTGGTTGTTAGACCTTGGTACTCTGTCAGGTAGGTGCATTTTAAAGGCAAAGGAAAGGGAGGGACAGAGGGAGGGGTTGAAAATGAGCTTATGTGCAAGAGTAAGTTGAGTGTAGGTGAGATGATTGGATAGTTCTAGCCATTTTAGTTTGAGGAGAGAAGACCAGTGGTGGGTGGAGGACGTATGGCTAGTAGAGAGCTTGGCGATTTTGTTGAAGCAAGAGGTAAGTTGAGTTTTAAGGGAAGATTGTAGGTTAGTTAGGAGTGGGGCTCCATAGAGAAGGGAGGGGATAAGAAATTTGTGAGATAACGATTTTGTCGGTAGAACATGCCTAGTTTTTGATGGGTTTTTTGATATTTAGTTGAAGGTGGGAATTGAATTTAAGCTGACTGTCAATTTGGACCCCTAGTAATTTGGCCTCTGACACCAATTCCAGAGATGTGTTGTTATGGCTAGTGATAGAGAATGTGTTTGTATTGAAAGAGGTGACTTTAGAGGGAGTAAATACCATTAATTTGGTTTTAGAGGCATTAAGTGCTAGGTGATTTTTTTTCATCCATTGTTCAGTGGTTGAGAATGCATCTTGTGTAAGCTTTAGGAGTGTAGGGATGGATGTGGCAGAACAGATAATAGTTGAATCATCTGTGTATTGGATGATATTTGAGAAAGGGATAGAATTGCGGAAGTCATTTATAAATATATTAAAGAGGAGGGGACCCAGTATGGAACCTTGGGGAACACCAGTTGGGGTATTAAGGAATGAGGAGGTGGCATTTTTCCATTTTACTGCTTGATATCTATTGGATAAGTAGCTGGAGAACCAGTTCAGAGAGGAAGGTGATAGGTTAAGCTTAGAGAGTTTAGTTAGAAGTATGTTGTGAGAGATAGTGTCAAAGGCCCTAAAGAGGTCAAGTAGGAGGGTAGAAGCAATGTGACCGGAGTCCCGGGCTTTATTTACAGTTTCCAGGAAGGAGAGGAGGGCTGTCATAATGCTGTGACCTGGTCTAAATCCATGTTGTGTGGGAGTTAGTAGGTGATTGTCTAAGAGATGTGGTAGGAGTTGTAGATGGATACACTTTTCTAGGAGTTTAGAGATGGGAGACAGGATAGCGATGGAACGGAAATTAGTAATATTGTTATTATTGCCACCTTTATGTAAAGGTATGATAAAAGCCTTTTTACAAATTTGGGGTACTATGCTTTCTTGGATAGAGCGGTTGATTAGAATGCTGATTGGTTAGGCAATGGCTTTGGCAGCTATGCTAAGAAAGTATGAAGGAATGTTATCTGGAGCATTAGAGCATGGCTTCAGTTTCTGAAGGAGTTTTTTATGGTAGATGTGGGTATAGGTTTTAATGAGAAAGGTGGGGAATGGGAAGGGGGTATTTGAGGGTGGTGATGATGGTGAAGAAATGAGAGGAGAAGCAGAAGTGGAGGGTAGAGTGTTAGTAGAGGAGGATGGGGGTGAAGTGGAGGGTGTGGTTATGTTAGAGAATGATGAGGTTAGTTTGGAAATAGAATCAAGTTAAATTGTGTAGCTAAATCTATGTCGGGAGCATTGGGGTCTGGGCTGGGGTTGTCTGTTTTACTGGGATTAAGGAGGGTGGAGATTCCTTTCCAGAATTTCTGAGGGTTTGTTTTATTGTTGTTTTGGAGTATGGGGAAGTAATTTTGTCGATCAGTGATGATGAGCTTTTTTACTTTATTTCTAAGTGTTTTGTGTTCATTATGGGTGGGGGGAGTCCTATTTTTCTGGTAATGTGCCCAAACTTTATCTCTATGTCGCATGGTTGCTAGTGTGTTTTTGGTTAGCCAAGGGGTAGTTCTGATTTTTATTCTTTTTGTCCTTAAGGGAGCATGGTAGTCTAGGAGGTTTAAAAAGGTTGAGTTGAAGTGGGCAACAGCATTATCTAGAGGTAGAGTTTTTAGAATGTTCCAATTTATTGCTTTTAGAGAGGTAGAAAAGGTAATTGGGTTAAAGTATTTTTGGTTGCGAGTAGTAATATAATTATGTGTATGGTGTAAGGGTGAAGGGAGTCGATGTGTGAAGGTGGGTAAGTGGTCACTAAGGGAATTGGGAAGTGTACCACTGTCAGAGAAATAATGGGGATGAGAGACTAAAATCCAGTCTAGAATACTACCACTAGAGAGGTTTTTTGAGGGGCGGGTTATGGAGTTGATTAGCTGTGAGAAATTATAGAGGTTGATGTTAAGTGGGTTTGTGGTAGACTGAATGGAGGACCAATTGATATTCACGTCTCCCAAGATTATTGTTTCATTGCTAATGTTGGTGGAGAGCCAGGAGAGGATGTCCTCAAGTGAAGAAATATTGTCACCAGGGGGGATGTAGAGGGAGGCTATACATATGTGCTTGTGTTTGTTAACTTGAAGTAGTGCTAGGAGTAATTCAGCATTATTGAAGTGGGGAGTAGGTTTGTTATAGGGAGTAACTGACAAGGAGGATGAGTATAGGAGAGCTACTCCTCACCCTTTTTTGTGGGATCTATCTTTTCTAATGATAGAGTAGTTGGGTGATGTTATTTCAGAGTCTTTTATATGGGGTTTTAATCAAGTTTCAGAGATGGATAGGATGTTGGGTTTATTATGTATAAGCCAGGCATGGAGGTTTGGGATTTTGTTAACTATACTTTGGGAGTTTAAAGAGGTAAGTAGTATGGACTTGTCTATAGTGGATGAGGTGGGGGGGGCAGGGTTAGGATGAATATCTCCAGATAATAGAATGGTAATTAGATATAGGATTAAGTTGGAGAGGTAATTGGACTGCTTAGAATATAGGTTGGGCTTAATTATGATTATGAAGGATTTGTTAGTTACTAAGGGGGTAGAATGTTTATGAGGGGTAATAAGTTTATATGGAAAGAGTCGATTTTTTTATAGGATATAGGTGGGGAGATATTGGGGTGTGTGAGTATAAGAGTGGTGAGGTAAGATGGTTGGTTACATGGAAGGATTGTGAGTGGTTAATATTAATGGGCTGGGTGAGATAGTAAATATAGGATATGTTGAGGAGAAGTAGTAGTAAAATGGAGAAGGATGAGGCTTTTGAAAGCATGTTGAAATAGGGCTGTTAAGAGTTGGTATGTTGTTGCTGAGTAATCTATAGGTGCAAGAGGGTTGTATGTACAGAGGAGCAAGTAAGACTCTACTTTTAGTGAGGGAGTGGAGAGTTGAGTGATGGTTGATATGGGTGGGATTAAGGAGTGGGTGTTGACAGAGTAATGGAGACTAATTGGCCAGGTAGAGTATTCTAGGTGAGTTGAGTGATGGTTGATATGGGCGGGATTAGGGAGTGGGTGTTGACAGAGTAATGGAGACTAATTGGCCAGGTAGGGTAGTGGGTGTGGTTATGAAGGAATAAATGTAGAGGTGCTGGGGGTGGGAGGGATATGGGGCAGGGTAGGGGAGCAGAGTGAGTTCGCAGGGCGAATGGAGTGGGTAGAGCCAAGGAAGGCAGGATAAGAACGAGAACCTATCAGTGGAGTGTTGATTGCAGAAGGTAAGTACTGGGGACAGGGATTTAGTAGGATAGAGTGGACTATGATGTTTAAGAAAAAGAGATAGAAAAAATAGAGAAGTTAGAACTATACAGAATACAAGAAAGTAAACTGAAGATATGGGAAGTCAAAAATAGTGGGGAGAGGGTGCCATCTAGTGTACAAATGCTAAGTGTACCTGTGGCTCCACCAGGGCAAATCCCTGGACTGGATTGTATTGAGGAGATATGGGGGCTAGTGTAAATCAGGGAGCTAGAAGAGGGGCAAGTATGGGAGATACAGAATTAAGAAGGGTTTGGCTGCTGGCTTTCCTGGCAAGGGAGTGTACTGAAACACCTAGCAGGGCTTTAGACAAATCTAGCAGTAAAAAGGTTTAGCAGCAGTTGCACATACTTCCTTAGTTCCTTCAGTAGTTATGCATCTAGGAGAAGCTTGGTTCTATTCCCATAAAGGGGATGAGGCAGCAGAGCTTGTTTTATTTTATTTTAAGTCTAGGTGTCCAGCCAGGCATAGTCACAGAGGGTAATGCAGGGCAAGAAAGCTAGGAAAAAGTATTTTAGTATCTGCTTAAGCATCATCTGAAGGACAGCTGGATGTGTTATAGAGTTTAGTCAACGACGCTTCTCCTCATCAGAAAATATTATATTGCCCAGCATCTTTCGGTTGATTTGTCCATTTTCTAACAGGATTTCTGTGCCAAAGTACTGCACTATCAGTTGGTGGGCTGGGGTCCCAGGTTCAACCACTTGCCTGGCAATGATGTCAGCATCAATAACTGGGCAGCCCAGCTCCCTAAGTATGGTTGCCACAGTGCTCTTACCCGAAGCAATTCCTCCAGTCAGTCCCACGAGAAGCATTGCTTTCTCTGGTACTGTAGAATGTAGTTGTCTCAGTATATCTGGTTGTGGTTCTTCAAGGTTTGCCAAACATTCTTTTGCAATTAACAAGGTACGTTTAAAGTGCAAGTAAGCAGTGTGGGACAACCATCACCAATTATTAAATACAATTAAACATGGTCTTCATATAAACATGCACCATGTCACACAGACTTTAAGTCTTCCGGATTTAAAAATAATTGGCATAATTTATATTTAGAAAAAGATTGCTTATTTCCCTTCCCTGTATTCAAACCCCGCACATAAAGCTGTGACTCTAACCCATGGTTATGTGGATATCAGGAATGCTGTTATACTTTTACATATACCTCTAAGCCAAATTTAAGCACTGTTAAGCACCGCGCAAACCTGCTAAGTTATACTTAAAGTCGACCTTTGAATCATATATTAAATGCATCTGATTTCTATTTTCAGATATCTGGCACATGTCAGTCGCTGCATACCGTGCAAACTTTTAAAAAAAAGAATTATTACATTGCATTTATTGCTATCAGGCACTTGAATGGTGCTGAGGGTGTGTTACTCATCTACGGACACAGTTAGTGACACACTCCCTACACACCTAGAAATGGTGCCCAAAAGCTCAAACCTGTAAATCTGCAAACAAAAGGCACCAGGGAAGGAGGATAACCACAGCAAAAATTTGTATAAACAAAACACTCAACTTTTATTGAAAAATAATCCAAAGACATAAATGCTTAACTGAAATCACCTCATTTTTGTCTTCCTCATCCTCATACCAGAGACTTCATCAGATGCATAAAACCAGTGTTTTGAATTTGTTTAAATACGTCATTTCCATAACTAAATAGAACCTAATTAACACTAATTAAAACAAATTAAAAGTAATTTAGCCGATAGCTGGAGCCCTCACATTGTATTAAATACTAAGGCATGTATTTTGTTTTTATCTTTTATTTTAATTATATTTTTTCATGTTTTCATTATTTATGGTTTTGTTTATGTATTAGTGTTTTAGATAGGTTTACTGTTTGAAATATTTATATTCATGGTTTGATATACATACTTTTAAATAAAACTAAATTATATACTGTTCTCTTAATTACATTAAAGTATTACGGTTCTGGGGACGCTACACTCTCTTATTCACTTCCCATAATTTCAAACTTTATTTTTTACTGAACTGTTTGCCATTATACCTTTAAATGTTTCATTTTAATTGCACCTGCAGACAACTCTTCTTCACTTAAAAGTAGTCAGTAATAATAAAAAAAAAACAGCTAACGACTTTACATATGCATAACTGAATCTTTGCAAATTTCACACAAAGCAGAATGAGTGAGAACATTTGATAATATTTTGTTTAAAAAAATACATGTTTATAGTTTAAGCCAAGGACATCGCAATTTTGCTGTCATCATGTGCAGTGGCATGTGAGATGATGTCAGCTTCATGAGCATCCTGCCAGCCTATCAGAATTTGGCTAAGGGAATTGCCCATTTATGAATGGGATCAGTTTGGGGACTGCTGTTTAGTAAGTGATCATTATGTTTATTCCACCTGATCTTAGTAGTTCTGGTTCTGTCTTTCAATGGAGCTTCCCTAGGTCATATAGTTTCCATATGGTTTATATGATTGTGTTGTTTTAAATTTGTAATTGTGTTGAGTTTATATTCTGATGTGGTCTGAAAACAGGATCCCAGTGTATCTGTCAATTAGTTCCACAAACAGCAGGTAGATATAACCGACATCTTTTATTTGGATAAATGTATAATGTCCTCAGAATTATCAACAGAGGCATGGTGGTACACTTTCCCAGTTATATTAATGGTCCAACTAACCCACTTCCAGCATGATTTTGGAGACGTTGGCATTGGCAAAAGGCAGGAGTCAAGCTGGGAGCAGGAGAGGAAGTTAAAGATGAAGATGTTAAGATTTGTTGGTGTGTGGATGGATGGACAGAATTAGGGGAATATATAGTCAGCTCTCAGAGGGGGTTGGACGGTTTGGAGAAAGCCAGAGAGGCAAGATTTGTGTGGACTGGACATGTGCTGAAAGGGGATGCTGGGGATATGGGAAAAAGAGGAAAAGGATGGAGCTGCCAGGTAAGAGGAGAGGAAAGAGGAAAGAGATAAGACTATTATGGATGGGTGAAAAGGACATACAGGGGGGGTTGGTGACAGAGCAAGATACAGAGGACAGGAAGAAATAGAAACAGATGATCCAAACAAACAATGAAATAATATCAACCATGTCAGTAACGTGGCAAATCATTGATGATGCTAAATCCATGTAATTATTGATAACACATTGATAATAGTGGTAGTTTTGTTCACCCTGTCACAGGAAGGGAAGGAAGTTTAGTTGTACTGCCAGTTCCAATAGTGTACAAATGTTATTTATTTATTTATATTTATTTACCACTGTACTGTTTTTTTTTTTAAAAGGAAAAAAAAACGACGGTTAAGAGATCATATTAGGGAGCATTTGTATAGTATTAATACCCATAATGCAACAAATGCTTTGGCCAGACATGTTATGAACACCAGTACTGAACATGAGTTTACATTTTTGGCCATTGAACAAGTGGGAGTAAGTGAGTGCTTAGGGGATTTGCACACAACCAAGTAAATTAAACTAAGTGGAATTTTTTATTTAGGGGGCATGGTATGGTGCTATTAAATAAAAATGTGTATGTATTAAACCTGTTTTAAAAAATAGACCTCTGCCAAAATTATATGTGGTTATGTATACATATTTTATTTGTTGTTATTTTTAACAGTTATGGTAGTATTTTTATGATATTAGATGTGTTTTATATCGCCTATGCTTTGATGTTATATGTTTTATTTTACTAGTATGTAGTTTCTTTAAGAAAGTAGTTGGTGTAACGAGGAAGAGTATTTTGATTAGATGAAGTGTTTTTAAATGTGTTGGCATTTACCAAGTTTAATAAATATCATTTTTTTTTTAATATTCAAACATTGTCCCTATTTTTGGGCCATTGTGCCCCTAATTATTTATGGATTTGACCAGATTTTGTTGATCTAAGAGGTTGAGAGGTTTGAGTCCATCTGTTTAATTAACAGCAACCTTAATTTGCATCAGATTTTTTGAACATTGTTGCCACTCAAGTTTTTTTTCTGTGACAGGTGGATTGGGGTGTGTGTGTCTTTGAGACAGCAACATATACATTTCTGTTGATGTTTGAGTTTATTGAGTTTTTATGAATTTGATTTAAGCACATTCATGTTATTTACTAAAAGGGCATGAGTAATAGACATGGTAGCACTAGCACAAGCATCACTGATTGCAGTCGGTGCATGCAGTGTTGCATTCATTTCAAGGCACAAGTCCCTAGGGTTTGGTTGATGTTGGAATGACACATCACAAGTTATAATGAATTCTGAGGAGATGCATTTTGGCTGTTAGGAGCTGTTTGTTTTCTTACATGTGTTCAGCAGAAAAAAATGTAGTGTAGAGTTTTGAGAAACAGTAGAGTTATGTTTTCTGACTTTAAACTGCCTTTTTGCCTGCAGCCAAACACCTCAACCATTCCTTAGAGTGACTCCTGATTTTTTCAATATGTTTAATCAAGCTGTTCTTTTACAGTAGCAAACAATAGCCGGAGTTTAAATCTGCTGATATGAATGATATATATGTTCATAAACCATTTACTTCATTTCAGCTTTGGGCATTGCTGTGAAGAGACATTGGTGCCACATTTTTTTCTTTTATTAAAGTGGAACTAATTTATATAATTTAATAGGAACCATCAACTATGACCGAAGATTGGATGGGTCAGATAGTATCATTAACTCTCAATTTCTCACAGCAAGAAATCTGGACAAAGCCAAAACTAATGGTGGGACGAAGGCCCAAAATAGGGACAGATTTTAAATATTTGCTCTTTTAAACTCAGTTGCTAGAATAACATTGTTATGTATTTTCTGAGAGATATGAAGTAGAAAATTCAAATGTCTGCCATTATGTATTATTATTTAGTGACTTCAATCTTCATGTTGGTATCCCACAATCCCACTGGAGTTGGCAGGGCTAAATGATTATGTATGCAAATTTTATGTTAATTAGGATCCCGGTTTTTGGCCAGTTGTACCTACTTTTCATGGGGCTTTGTCTAGATTTTTGATGTTTCCAGGTTGAGAGGTATGATTTACAATTGTAAAAGCAAGGTAAGAATCATCTTAATTCTACATATAATATAATCAGTACACTTTTACAGACTACCTCAGTAGACCATGATCACAGCATTATATTAACTTAAACTTGCTTCTGTCCAGCCTTTCTTCCTTTGTTATTCTGTAAAACCTATATTTTTAGGACTAAAAATTAGTTGTTTACTTTAATATCTTTAACAGATACAACAGGCACTGAAAAGACTTTCCATCCCACATTTAACATACCCCAAACTGCACACTATACAAAACTGCTTTACAATATAACATGCAGTTTATATTATAAAATGTTTTGTACAGATACTCAGTAAACAAAAATCATTAATAATTTTGCTTAAAATTGCTTCTTTTTCCCTTTAGTGTCCTTCTAAACATTAATGGATGTGTGGTATATGCTTTACAGTCTAACCACAAGAATAATAAATTCAACAAAGTACAGTCTTTTCTCAGCCACCTTTTTTTTTTTTTTTTTGCAAAGCCATATTCCAGCAAATGTGATTGATGTTTTATAGTCTCACATTTATTCACTACTTTTAGTCTTGCTGGTCTCCTTCCTGATCATTTCCGTCTCCCAACACTTGATTCTGGTTCAAATCCAAAGTACTCCTGATTCTTCTAGTCAATTATTGTGCTTTTTTGTTTGATTGCTTTCTTTGCTTTTTGTTTCTCTCACCCATTTTGCATTAGAACACTGGGAAAGATTTCATTGGCAAAGTCTCTCTATGAGCATTATTGTCAGATGAATGATTACCCTTCTGCTTGCTGGCTCACCTTTTGTTAGGTAAACTTTTTTATTTCCACCTCAACCTGTTCTGCATCAAAAAATATATTTGATCCTGCAGGAAAAAGTACTCTGAAGACAGCTGGTTACAACTTGAATCTTATATCTGCCTCTCAACATTCCCTGATGGCTGGGATAAATTTGTTTCTCTTCTGACTGATGTACAGTTAATAATTTTCCACAAAGACTGTGCTGGCTATTCTGTTGCTATGACTGTATCTTTATTAATATAGGTTTTTGGATGCTTTCCTATGGCCATATTTGAAACATACACTCAATGTGCCTTTTCAGTTAACAAATCTTGCTGTGAAACACCAGCCCAGCTGCTTATAAATGTATGCTGTGATAATATTACTACAGTCTGTTCCTTCCAGTTTCTCTGATACAGCAAGAATTCTCCAGTTTTCTCTGTGGCCTCTTTCTTCTAACTCTACTGTTTTTGAACAGCTCTTCTTGAAGAGCCTCATACTCAGCCAGCCTTTACTTCATTTCAATCTCTGATTTTTGCAATTTTATCAGTGCATCTCAATAGCAATTTAAAAACTTCTTCTGTTTTTTGCAGTCTTTTGTTATTTGAGTTGATATATTCCCTCAGTGTTTCATTTATTTTAATCACCTCTGAATATGTTTGATTTTGTTTCCTCTAAATTACTGGAAGCCATCTCTTGTACCAAATCTGAACATTGAATGCTTTTGCTGAACAGATGCAGGATTCTTCCCAGCCAATGTTTTCACTTTAACTTTTCTGGTTGATTTTCCTTCAGGTTCTCTAAATGTCTTCTTTCCTGGCATCTGGGTAGTACAGTTACTAGCCAATAACTGAATTTTACCCAAAAAGCCAGTTTCACTGGATCCATTTTCTCAGTTTCTGTTCTCACAAGGGGAGAGCTGAAATTAAGCTGTTTATCAGTGTGCAACATTCTTGGAAGTGTTTTTTAAAATACTGTTAAATAAAATCTCTCGGAACTTCCAGATCATTGTCACTTTTTTCATTCCTAACTTCCAAACTTCCACAGGAATATCATTTGTTCTTGGAGAGTTCCCTCTTGATTGACTATACATCACAATTTGTATCTCATTAGCTCATAATTCTTGAGCCTCATCTTTGTATATCTTTCACATATGTAACTCTTCCAGAAATATTTCCATTTGTGCCCTTTCTTGGTTTCCCCATTACTTTGCTTTATACTATACTTCAAAAAATTTCCAAAATATCTCTAATACCTCTATACTATCTCTGGTTAGTTTTATCGATGTAGGCTCTCTGTGTTTGGCAGCAATACTTTCTTCTTTTTGCTGCTTAATTCATTTAGGTGTTTTTCGCTCAGGAGTAATCATATGGCTGGGAAGAATGCTGCAGCTGTTCACCAAAAGGTACTGGGCTGAATCAGCTGTAATGGGGGGGGGGGGGGTAATTAAAGAGAACTGATCAACCACCTGAATACTTTATAATAGTGCACCAGTCATGTGGAATGCACAAAAATATATGCAAGTAGCATATTAATGGTATTGAATAAATGAAGAATTACTTCTCAAAAACAAACTTGGTCAACAGCAACCTTTCTAAACCTGTGCATATTATCAACTACCATTAACTGGGAAAACTACTCATGTACCAACTCTTGTGCTCAACGTTTTCTGGAATTCATAAATTCCAATGCCTTGGATCAACTTATCCACACCTCCATTAGGGGAAACAATATCCTAGACCTGGTCATTACCAACATGGGCAATGGGTCTTCCACACCAGAGGTCAGTTCCTCGTTGGTCAGATCTGACCACAAGCAAATCACCCTAGACATCCACATCCCACCCCCACCTCCCATTAGGGAAATCACCGTACAACATTTCTCCAAAGCCAACTTCACGTTTCTTAAGACAGAAGTGGCAAACTTCAAGACACCCATGCTGATGGACAATAGAGGTATGACTGCTGAATCCTATACAATTGCACTTTATAAGCACTTACACGAGTGCATGGACCATGCAATCCGTAACAGAACCAAGATGCTATCTTCCAAAAAAAAGGAAGCCAATCTGGTGGTCCCCTGCCATAAACAAACTCTACAACAGAAGAAAGAAACTGTTGCAAAAAAGAGTAAAATCCCATGATTGGAGGAACTCTGTGGTCAGCCTCAGTAAGAAGCTGAGATCCCTCATAAAATCCTCCAAAGCTAGTTATGAAAACAAAATCACCACTGATTCTAAAGACAACCACAAAGCATTCTATAGCTATGTCAAGAATCTCAATGGCAACACTCAGATCTGCTCTGAGTTACAGCACAATGGCACTAAATATACAGAACCAACTGATATTGCCAACATCTTGGCAGATAGGTTCATTTCTAACTTTACCCCTCTCTCATCCCCTAAAGTGCCCATCTCTATACCAGAAGAATGCAAAGTTCCTGTAATCACAGCTGCACAGGTAAAAAACACACTCTCCAAAGCTAAGAACACAGCATCCATGGGACCTGGCAACATCCCGGGCTGCATTGTACATGAACTACAGAACGAACTGGCACTGCACCCAAGTACCATGTTCAATCATAGCCTCACCTCAGGCTTTGTGCCCACTGAATGGCACACAGCAATGGTTATCCCACTCCACAAAGGGGGAGCCACCACGGACCCTGGGAACTACCGCCCCATTAGCCTGACGAGCCTGGTCTGCAAGGCTATAAAACATATCATCATGGAACTTATAAACAATGACATTGGTAATCTCCAAACTCTAGAGCCTACCCAGTTCAGGTTTGTAAAAGGCAGATCATGTCTCCTAAACCTGATAGACATCTTTAAAGTGGTCACCAAAGCCGTAGATGAGGGTTAGGTAGTTTACACAGCCTATCTAGATCTCGCCAAGGATTTTGACACCATTCCCCATTCTGAAATTATAGATAAACTCACTAAACTAGGTATAAATCCCTATGTCACAAGATGGGTTGCCAACTGGCTCACTGACAGAACCCACACTGTAAAAGTAGCAGACTCTAAATCCAACATCAGACCAGTGACAAGTGGAGTACCATAGGGTTCTGTCCTAGGTCCTCTCCTGTTTGGTATCTACTTCTCTGAAGTACAGGCTAACACAGAAGGTCTTTGGCTAACAAAGTTCGCAGATGACTGCAAACTAGGAGCCATAATCAAAACTCCTAATGTTGTGGGCATCCTACAAAAGGGCCTCACTGAGACAGATGCCTGGTGTCAAAGCCATGGCCTCAAGCTCAGTACCAAAAAGTGCATTGTCATCCCTTTTGGTAAAAACTCTGTACCCATGAGCTACCACATAGGCGGTAGTCTACTTAACACCAAAAGTGTGATGAGACCTTGGGACACAGGTGGACAGTAGTCTCTCCTTTGATAATCACATCGCCACAGTAGTCAGGAAATCCTTCGATGTGGCACACCTCATCACAAAAGGTTTCTCATCTAGTAAAAAAGAGGTCATTGTTCCCCTCTACTCATCACTTATTAGACCCCATTATAGAGTACAATGCCCCTTTTGGTATGTTCCTCACAAGACATCTACAACAACTGGAAAGGCCACAGATATACCTCACAAAGAGGATTACTGGCCTGAAACAGATGCCCAATGTAGACCGTCTCAAAAAACTCCAGCTTTACTCTGTCACATATCACCTACTCAGAGGCGATCTCTGTATAACATACAAAGCTATGTCAAGCCCAGAGTTGTTGGACATGCTCCACTTAAAGAAATCCCAATCCCTCCGAGCTACACACTCTAGTGACCTAAATCTTGTCACCACAATAAACAGAACATGCCGGAGAGATAGATTCCTGTCCCAGAGACTTCCCATACTTTGGAATAAACTACCTATCTATATCAAACAAAGCTCCTCATTAGCACTATTCAAGAAAAATCTTGATGATTGGATGGGAAATAGGAAATTCACCCTGGGGATCACATCTGTGTCTCTGCTTGCCAGGGGCACAGGAAAATAATTTTCTTGGGTGGCAAAAGTCAATGTACCGTTTGGCTAGGCTTATATAGGCCCCAGGGCCAATAGCCTAGTACCTACCTATGAACCTATGAATACTGCCTTGTTTTCCCTTTAGCACACTGCAATTGCTTCTTTTCTTGATCTGTGAGATTTCACTTCTTCTGCAATACTTAAACCTTTGACAACCCCTCTAAGTCATGTTACTTCTTTTCCATATCTCTTACTCTCTTATTTTTAACAGAATTTAATC
Organism: Protopterus annectens; assembly: GCF_019279795.1. Taxonomy (NCBI): domain Eukaryota; kingdom Metazoa; phylum Chordata; order Ceratodontiformes; family Protopteridae; genus Protopterus; species Protopterus annectens. Next base: position 26,436,859 of record NC_056740.1, on the reverse strand, counting down.
TCCATTTTCATTTTTCCCACTCCTAGGCTATCCCTTCTGAAGAAATGCCTGTCTTCCCTAATAACTCTCTAATCTACCCCTACCCATTCTTTAAATTCTTCTCTTTTCATCAAATAGGTAGGAAAGTACCAGTGTCTCAGTTGTACTTTGTTGTCCTGCATCTTTATCCTAGTCTTTATTGGTACCTGATCTGAGTTAGTGGATGTGTTTCAAAACTTTCAGTTAAATATCCATGTTCCTGTATAATTTCTATCCTGTACAAACCAGTTTTTGTATCTTTGGAATAATATGTACATTCTGTCTGAGCTCCTGCTAGTTAATTTACATTTTCTTTTCCAAACATTCTCGTATATTTCTTTAGAAATCTACTCTATTTGTTACATTTTCCCTCATGGGCCTCCCTGATACATTCTCACTATTGCAAATCAGTTTCAACAAATAAACCATTTCTCATCTATAAACAGTATTCCCTGTTGAAAGCTATTTTTTTCCAAAATTCTCTTAAGCTCAATAATTTTAGTTTTAAGTGTTTTTATTTATTTATTAATTTATTTATTACTTATTTTACATTTGTTGACCGGGCTAGTCTAACTGGATATATGTCCATTTTCAGTAGAGGCCCAGGGAGATAAGCTCCAAGAGAATTTAGTAACAAAAAAAAATGCTAGTACAATACATTAACAAAGGGAGGAAGCTCAATTACATAACTATCTAACAAACTTATCACATATACAAAGAAAATCTCAAACAAGACAAGGTCAGGTAAATAAAGAAACTCAATAAACATCTAAAATTAAGAAAACATCAACAGGATAGGTCAGTTAAACATAGCAAGTCTAAAGATTGTATATATTATAAAGGAGGATTGGAGTTAGTACTGAGAGATTAGCAGGTAAACAGAGCCCAGTAAATAAGGGAAGGTTAATCAGATTTAGAACAGAGGCATAACCAGTGTGTTCTAAGGTAAGGTTTCAGTTTATTTTTGAAAAGTGATAAAGAGGACAGTGATGCAAGTTCACTGGGAAATAGGTTCCAGGATTTTCCAGCAGTATTAGAGAATAGAGAGTCACCGGCCATGTTGTTGGATTTACATATACTGACAAGTAGTTTATTTGATGAACGTAAGGTATTAAGATTGTTATAGGGGGTAATGAGGGTAGAAAGTATTGGAGTATTGGTTGGCAGGTAAAGGATGTTGTGGGCAATGGTAAGTTGGTGAAATTTAAGCTGATTTTGTAGCTCAGGCCATCCTAGCTGTTTTAGATTAGTGCAGTGATGAGTTCTAAAAGGATTTCCAGTAGCAAATTTGGCAATGTTGTTGTAGGAGGTTACCATTTTGTGGAGGTTATTTTTTGATAGATTAGTATATATAGGTGAAGCATAGAGGAATGTAGACATTAGATGAGTGTGGGCGATAATTATTCTAGCAGCTGGAGTAAGGAAAGGTCTGATCCTATAGAGAGAGCCAAGTTTTCTATTTACAGTTTTAACTGTATTGTTGATATGGGTATCAAAGTTGAGATTGATGTCAATTGTTACTCCAAGAAGTTTGGTAGTAGGGTCAGAAGATATTAGAGTACCATTATTAGATATGACTGTGAACTCTATTGGGGAGGACTTACGCGTGGGAGTAAAGAGCAAGAGTTTAGTTTTTTTGGGGTTCAGAAGGAGGCAACGTTGTGTAAACCATTGTTCTACTGTATTGAACACATTTTGTGTTAGGGACTGCAGTTCGGATGAAGATGTGGCTGAGCATATTAGTGTGGAATCATCTGCATATTGTATACAAGTAGCCGGAGGAATTACTAAGTGAAGGTCATTAATGAAAAGTGAAAATAGGAGAGGTCCCAGTATGGAGCCTTGAGGGACACCAAGGTTAATGGGGAGGTGGGTGGATAGATTATTATCCCATAGCACTGCCTGTTGTCTATTTTCTAAGTAGGATTGGAACCATTTTATGGCCAGTGCATCTAGTGAAAGGGATTTGAGGATATTTATAAGTATCTGGTGGTTAACCATATCAAATGCTTTTGAAAGATCAATAAATAGGGCAGAGGAAAGCCTGTTGTTATTGTGGTTTTTGTTAATGGAGTCAGTAAAGGATAAGAGGGTAGTGGTAGTACTGTGGAATGGTCTAAAGCCATGTTGACACTTGGAAAGTAGGTTATTTTGGATTACGTGGTCAAGTAGTTGACTATGGATGCATCTTTCCATAATTTTTGCCAAAGGTGAGAGTAAGGCTATTGGTCGGTAGTTAGAAAATTCGTAAGAATTACCACCTTTTTGTAGGGGGATAATGTGGGAGATTTTCCAGATAGTTGGGATTTGTCCTTCGCTTATGGTTCTGTTAATCAGGATGGAGATGGGATAGGCTATGGCTTTGGCAGCTTTTTGCAGATAATCTGCAGGTAGTTGATCAGCTGAGGGAGTGGATGGTTTAAGTTTTTGGATTAGGGTGAGAATTTGTGATGTAGGTACCGGTTGGAAGAGAAAAAGAGGGAGAGGGCTAGTATTAGAGGTTGTGAGAGTTGAGCTATCAGGTGATAGTTGATTTGCAAGTGTTTGAACAGCCTCTGTGAAAAAGGTATTGAAGGTATTGGCAGTTTGCTTAGGATTGTCATGGTCGGAGCTTTGGGGGGTTGGTGTAATGGATTGACCAGGGTGGAGTAGTTTGTTAATGGCTGCCCAAAACTTTTGTGGTTTCTTTTGGTGAGTTTGCTGGAGTTGTAAGTAAAAGTTCCTTTTGTCTGAGAGTATAGCTTTATTTAGGTTCATAGGTTCATAGGTTCATACTAGGCTATCTGCCCGAGGGCATTTACAAGCCTAGCCCATAGTTTTGTGGCTTACGCCACCCCTTTAGTATGGGGAACTATACCCATTATTTTGCTGTGCCTCTGTCGAGCAGTGACACTGAGGTAATCCCTGGGGTATATCTGCGATCTCCCATCCATTGGTCAAGATTTCTCTTGAACAAGGCCAATTTGTGTTATTTCTCAGCTGTCTAAAGTTTTGTTGATCTACAGGGTTTTTAGTGGTATGCCATTTGGCCCAGACTTTATTTCTAAGTATGATTTTTTGCTTGGTTTCTCTAGAAAGCCATGTGGCAGGTTTAGTCCTAATTCTGATAGTTCGGGTTGGTGCATGGTGGTCAAGAATTGAAAGGAATTTAGAATTAAAGTATCTTACGGCTTCCTCAAGAGGGAGGTATTTAATGGGAGACCAATCACATGCCCTAAGTTCTGTTTGGAAGAGATCAGGGTTAAAGTTTTTATTGGTTTGAGTTGTCTTGAAAGTGGTTGTGGAGGGGATATTGGTCTTATGCCTGATAATATAGGTGAGTGAGTGATCACTTACATCATCTGGGAGGGTCCCTACTTCATATGGATGGAGATGATTGTTTATGAGTATCCAATCTATGGTACTTTCTTTCTTACTGGGTTTATTTATTCTGGTAGGGGGGTGATGGTTTGAGAGAAACCAAATAGGTTGATATGGTTAGTAGGGTGTTCAGTGCTGCAAGACTTCCAATTAATATTAAAGTCACCTAAGACTATAGTTTCTTGGGGAATATTAATATAGGGCATTGTAATTTTCCTTCCCTGCCAGTAACCACTTATTACCACAAACCTACCATTATTGTATGTCTTTCTCTCTTCTATCACTGTTGGAGCATCTATAATGATCTTTATTATTATTCCATTTTCCTCTCTGCCTGATGCCTTGCTGAATATCCATTCTGAAGTCCTTTTTTGCCAAATTCACATGTTCATATCTATCCAAATGTGTTTTCTGTAACATTTCTATTGACACCCTGCACTTCTTAATATAATTCAGTATTCTTTGCTTTTTGTTTGTCTGTAATGCTATTGACATTCTATGATAAAACTGATAAGGCAATCTGATAAGAAGCTAATACTTTCACATATTCTGCATGACGTTTCTTTTGAATGCATGCTTTCAACTTGCAACTAACATGCACGCATTAATGATCTTGTATGCAGTCACTGCTTTTCATCTCTGTTTTGAACCATGTCACATTTTCTAGATTTTTTTTCAACATAACAGTCAAGAAACAAAATTATGCTTTGAAATCCTCAACCCATTTTAACTCTCAGCAACACCTAAAACTATATACACTTTCCAAAAAGGGAAGTTACTCCTCCATACAAAGGCAGTATTATATGATTCTTACATATAAATTGTGAATGTATTCAACAGAATGAGTACCACAGCAGAGAACACCTTGACTTCTACTTAGGTTCATAGGTAAATACCAGGCAAGCTGTCCTTGTGGGTCATTTTAAGCTTAGCCAATTTCCATTTCAAAGGCAAGAATCAAACCATGTAACTTGTGTCTGTGAGATAAACACCTTAACCATTATACTACCCACCCAGTATGTAAGGACAGCTTTTCCAGATGTAAGTATATGGTATAACTGATACTAATGGATCAATCTTACCCTAGTTAATACCTAGTGCACTGCAAATGGGCTCAGATTAAATGAAAAAAGTAGTATAACTACATTTGACAAATGATCCCTACCATCAGCGTATAGTGCAGACAATACTCTACTGCTAAACAAGGTCTGGGGGCCTGGGTTAACAGTTCCATCACCTTTGATCATGTGGCAACTGTAGTGAGAAAAAAATCATTCTACTTAGCACAACTAACATCAAAGGGTATATCATCCAGATTTAAAGATGTTATTGTTCCCTTATATACAGCACTGATTAGACCAATGATAAATTGCAATACTCCCTTGGGGCTGTGCCTCACTCAACATGTCAAACAACCAGACAAGCCCCAGAGGTTTTTAAAATGTTTTCAGGCTTAACGTCCCTAAACTTTCAAGAGTGGTTTGAATCTCTAGCCATTTTCTCATTATCTTATATACTCTTGAGTGGTGAGCTGTGCCTCACCTAGTGCTCCATTTGAGACCCTGCTATCCTTGATCTCTTTTATCTCTGCAAGTCTAATAGCTTAGAAAACACCAGAACCAGGAACCTAATTCTTTACCAGCAGATAAATATTCACAAAGCATTCTATAGCTATGTTAAAAATCTCAATGGCAACACTCAGATCTGCTCTGAGCTACAGCACAATGACACTAAATATACAGAACCAACTGATATTGCCAACATCCTGACAGACAGGTTCAGTGCTAACTTTACCCCCCACTTACCCCCTAAAGGGCCCATCTTTATACTGGAAGAATGCGAAGTTCCTGTAATCACGGCTGCACAGGTAAAAACTTCACTCTCCAAAGCCAAGAATACAACATCCATGGGACCTGACAACATCCCAGGCTGCCTTCTACATGAACTACAGAATGAACTGGCACCCCACCTAAGTACCGTGTTCAATCATAGCTTCACCTCAGGCTTTGTGCCCATTGAATGGCGCACCGTGACAGTTATCCCACTCCACAAAGGGGGGGGGGCACAACAGACCCCGGGAACTACCGCCCTATTAGCCTGACGAGCCTCATCTGCAAGGCCATGGAATGTATCATCGTGGAACTCATAAACAAAGACATTGGAGATCTCCAAACCCTGGACCCCACACAGTTTGGGTTTGTAAAAGGCAGATCATGTCTTCTAAACCTGATAGACTTCTTTGAAGTAGTCACCAAGGCCATGGATGAGGGTAAGGTGGTTCACACAGCCTATCTAGATCTCGCCAAGACATTCGACACCATCCCCCACTCTGGAATTATAGATAAACTCACTAAACTAGGTATAAATCCCTATGACACAAGATGGGTTGCCAACTGGCTTACTGAAAGAACCCACACTGTGAAAGTAGCAGACTCCAAATCAGACTTCAGACCAGTGACAAGTGGAGTACCACAGGGTTCAGTCCTAGGTCCTCTCCTGTTTGGTATCTACTTCTCTGAAGTACAGGCTAACACAGAAGGTCTTTGGCTAACTAAATTCGCAGATGACTGCAAACTAGGAGCCATAATTGAAACTCCTAACGATGTGGACATCCTACAAAAGGGCCTTATTGAGACAGATGCCTGGTGTCAAAGACATGGTCTCAAGCTCAATGCCAAAAAGTGCATTGTCATCCCCTTTGGTAAAAATTCTGTACCCATGAACTACCACATAGGCAGTAGTCTACTTAACACCAAAAGTATGATAAGAGACCTTGGGACACAGGTGGACAGTAGTCTCTCCTTTGATAATCACATCACCAAAGTGGTCAGGAAATCCTTCTACAAATCCATCACAAAAGGTTTCTCATCCAGAAAAAAGAGGTCATTGTTCCCCTCTACTCATCACTCATTAGACCCATTATAGAGTACAACACCCCTTTTGGTATGTACCTCACAAGACATCTACAACAACTGGAAAGGCCGCAAAAATACCTCAGAAAGAGGATTACTGGCCTCAAACAGATGCCTTACGCAGACCGTCTCAAAAAACTCCAGCTTTACTCTGTCGCATATCGCCTACTCAGAGGTGATCTCTGCCTAACATATAAAGCTATGTCAAACCCAGAGCTGTTGGACATGCTCCAATTAAAGAAATCCCAATCCCTCCAAGCTACACGCTCTAGGGGCCTAAACCTTGTCACCACAATAAACAGAACATGCTGGAGGGATAGATTCCTGTCCCAGAGACTTCCCATACTCTGGAACAGACTACCTATCTATGTCAAACAGAACTCCTCATTAGCACTCTTCAAGAAAAATCTTGATGATTGGATGGGTAATAGGAAATTCACCCCGGGGATCACTTCTGTGGTTCTGCTTGACAGGGGCACAAGAAAATAATTTTCTTGGGTGGCAAAAGTCAGGGTACATTTTTGGCTAGGCTTGTATAGGCCCTAGGGCCAATAGCCTAGTACCTACCTATGAACCTACCTATGATTAAGAGATAGATTAATTACTGAGCATTTTCCTGTCTCTGGAATAAGATGCCAGTGCAGTTTAAGCAGTGTGGTACATTATCATCCTTCAAACAGAGCCTGGATGATTGGATTCAGTACCTTTACCCTGGGACTAACCTGCCTAGTCTTCCTTGAGAAAAGGAATACAGTCTGAGGGTGGTGGCAAAATATTGTATTGATGGTTGTAAGACCTAATTGCATTAAAACTCCTATTTATCTTATGAATCTTGCAGGAGTATGACCACTGAATTGGAGAGGGTACACGTTTTAATATTTTAAAATATGTAAAATATGCAAAGCAGGTCCCTGAATGCTCACTACTCGACCACAACTAATGGAGATTAGATATATTAGTGATGTATATAATTACTGTTCCAGACACAAACCCACAGCTATAGCAGTGCAAACTGGATGCAGATGAGGTTCCAGTGTCTCTGGTTGACAGCAATTTATAGTCCTAAATGTATGGCCTTCTGCTTGTGCTAAGGTATTTAATAGACTTAGCAATCTCACTGGTTATGGATCATATTTCTCATACAAGGAAAGCCAAGCAAAGCTCTGCAGTTTTCAGTCTAACTCCAAGTCATGTTTTTAGTTTAAATTATGTTTGTAGCCAAATCAGTTATGGGGAAACCTTTTAGAGCTGTGACAAATGTCTCCTGCCAAAAGAGAAATGTGTCTCCACTCTTCACACGTTTATATGATCTGCATCAGTTTCTCTGCTTGGCTGGAAAAGCTTAGTTTATTTTTGTAGATAAAAAGCAATGATCAAAACAGGAACCTCCTGGGTGGAATTCTGGAAGCTGATGCCATACATGTAAACTCAAAGGGACCTTATATTCTTATAATTTTAAAAGCATTCCATATGCTTAAAGATACAGATTTGAGTACCTGTTTAGCAGCAATGAATCCTCACCTAGATCAAATGCTTACAAGAGATCCATAATAACACAAGTTCAATAATTCAGTTCCCATCTGCTTTTCGTGGAATCTAGTCTGGTAAAGAACTATCATAATGGGTATTTTTGGGGTGTTTTTGGATTCCTTGCAGTTGACTGTTGGCTGCCACCAGCTCCTTTTCTTGTTCACTGGGTCTGTTGGACCTGAGTTAACTTCCCCAGTGATTTAGCCTATCACTATTGCCTGTGACCAGTGAGAAGACAGAAGACTCTGGTGTGGTGCCATCTTACAGCTGAGGAGTTTTTTTTTCATTATGCTGTAATTTTTTCCTTCTTCCAATTTTGCATCCTTGTTGAACATCCGGGGCGAATGTGCAATGAGGATGTGCAGCTGTATCATCCTGCCTCTGCAGCAACTCAGTCAAAGTTTCCCACCTATTCTCCTGTGATGACAAGGCACACCTGTGTGCCCCCAGCCTCCATCAGGGTTTGGACACTAGGTATGCACAAGCACATGCCCTCTTCTCCAGGATAGATACTCATTCCTTCCTGTCAGTGCTTCAGAGGCACAAACTACTAATAGAACTCAGGTTGCCTGGGCCCTAGTCAGGGATTATGCCTCTATGTCACAATGCTGAATATCAAAAAGAGTGCATTGTAAGCAGATTCAAAATCATACTGGGTTGCAAAATGCAGATTATAATTGAGGAATGATCCATGCCTTGGAATGAAATGACTTTGTCCACAGTTTTACCAAGGTAGGCGAGCAGAATGGCTGGGTTGTAGAGGTTAGTCTTCAAGCCCTATTTTCCTCTGTACGGTACTGGTGTTACTTGACCCACTTCTTTACATTCAATGAGACATTAAATAAGAAGGCTAGCAAACTCACTCTTTAAAACAAATAGTGTGAAACTCAGACTCAGCCTGTCATAGACGTCTGACCAAAGGTAGTCAGTGTTCTTTTCGAACCACAGATTTTGTTGAGGAGACAGGCTAGAATGGACCTGTTCAAAATGTGTAGAAGAAAGCTTTTTTTTTCATGTGCACTATCTACTACAACTCCACTGTGTTCAGCTGTTTCTGTTTTGCTGGAGAATAGATTTTCAGTTCCTGAATCTGTTCTTTTACTGGGATCTTAATGTAGATAATTTATTCTAGGCCTCCATTGATTCTTCATGTTTAAGGTCAGACCTTAGGACCTCATCTCTTTATCCTTCATTCTATAAGTAGGTTCCACTGAAATTCACCAAGTGTTAAATCTGATGGGTGACGTAATTTTCTTTTAGAACCTTTTGAGGTATGATAAGAAATTCTTGCAGACAAATCACAGCCTTGTTCCTAATATGGTCTCCAGTCTGAAGCGCACAAGGCACTCTGCTGTAAGTCCACTGATGAAAATTTATCGTGGATACTCAATTTATGTGGTAAATGGCAGATGTTCTTAGCAAAATGTAGAGTAGGGATGATTGTTACAGAAATTAGACAAAATCACAGTATCAACAACATCTGCAGATCTTACTTATTACAATCCAGTCTGATATGAAGTGGTTCATTTATAGGGCAAGGCTTCAGCATTATTTTCATGATTTACAACGAGCATTGACATAAAATTCTTGCAATTATCTCCATAGGAAAGAAAGCAATAAGATGGACCCAACATTTTAAGTATGGTGCTGCCCGAGTGCCACTTCTTATCACAGGAAATATGACGGAGTATTGCCCTTAATAACTGGAAGTCTTCATGTAGGGACATATTTTAATTTTTATTTTATATATTGTATTTTGTTTTTGTAGTTTTATATTAAGGACTAACCATATTTAAAATGTCCTGCATATCACCTTCTTTCATTTGGAGGTACAATGTACATAAATGTTCCAGAATGTGTTCTTGGAGTGAATGGCAATGGATCCTGCTGTATACCAGGAAGGTTATGGTTATAACTGGAGGAAGGTGAGTGTGATGCAGTTGATGTAGCATAGTAGTGTGGCTTAGGGAGCAACAGGGGGGATGATGCAGTGCTGTAAGGTAATCATTCCTGTGTGCCCACTGAATGGCACACAGCAACAGTTATCCCACTCCACAAAGGGGGAGCCACCACTGATCCCGGGAACTAGCGACCTATTAGCCTGACGAACCTGGTCTGCAAGGCCATGGAACGTATCATCATGGAACTCATAAACAAAGACATTGGTAACCACCAAACTCTGGATCCCACCCAGTTCGGGTTTGTGAAAGGCAGATCATGCCTCCTGAACCTGATCGACTTCTTTGAGGCAGTCACCAAAGCCATAGATGAGGGTAAGGTGGTTCACACAGCCTATCTTGACCTCTCCAAGGCTTTCAACACTATCCCCCATTCTGGAATTATAGCTAAACTCACTAAACTAGGTATAAATCCCTACGTCACAAGATGGGCTGCCAACTGGCTCACTGACAGAACCCACACTGTAAAAGTTGCAGACTCCAAATCTGACCTCAAAGCAGTGATAAGTGGAGTACCACAGGATTCCATCCTGGGACCTTTCCTGTTTGGTATCCTCTGAAGTACAGGCTAACACAGAAGACCTCTGGCTAACGAAGTTCGAAGATGACTGCAAACTAGGAGTCATAGTCAAGTCTCCAAATGATGTGGACATCCTACAGAAGGGCCTCGCTGAGACAGATGCCTGGTGTCAGAGCCATGGCCTCAAGCTCAATGCCAAAAAGTGCAGTGTCATCCCCTTTGGTAAAAACTCTGTACCCATGAACTACCACATAGGGAGCAATCTACTTAACACCAAATGTGTGATAAGAGACCTTGGGACCCAGGTGGACGGTAGTCTCTCCTTTGATAGTCACATCGCCACAGTAGTCAGGAAGTCCTTCTATGTGGCACACCTCATCATAAAAGAGTTCTCATCCAGGAAAAAGAGGTAATTGTTCTCCTCTACTCGACACTCATTAGACCCATTATAGAGTACAACTCCCCTTTTGGAATGTGCCTCACAAGACATCTGCAGCAGCTGGAAAGGCCACAGAAGTACCTCACAAAGAGGATTACTGGCCTCAAACAAATGCCCTACACTGACTGCCTCAAAATACTCCAGCTTTACTCCATAGCATATCGCCTACTCCGAGGTGATCTCTGCCTAACATATAAAGCTATGTCAAACCCAGAGCTGTTGGGCATGCTACGCCTATAGAAATCCCAAATCCTCTGAACCTACCTACCTATGAACCTATGAACCTAAGAAGGGTAACAGAGTGGCAGGTGAATGATTCATAGATGCTGCTTTGCAAATGAACTAGTGAGGTAATCAAGAAACACTCTTTAGAAGCATTAGCGCAAAAATGTGGTTGGACTAATTAGGTGCCACAAGAATGTGAAAAGGCACCATGGAAAGACAGAGGTTGTTACTCTCATGGGTAACCAAAGAAATCTAGAAGATCTTTGCTTTAGAGAAAGGAATGAAAAGGAGGCTGAACAGTGGACTACAAGAGGGCAATAGGGGATTGGAACTAGGAAATGACCAGACAATACAGAAAAGCTATTAGAACATGACAGGTACAAGGGCATAACATCTTAATCAGTCTTTTATACTACAATTAAGAAGAAACATGTCTTGCTGACTGAGAAACCTCTGTAGCAAATGAACCTCTTCTATGGATATCGGACAACATAGTGCTAACAAACCTTGAGTTTTAATTGTTCCCAAACTGATGTTTCCTCTACCAAGTAGATTTGACCATTACTAAGAACAGTGGTCAGTGTCACAATAATAAATCTCTTGTCTTGGACTTTGCACTTGAAAAATGAACAAAAATGAGATTCTTACTGCAACAGGTTGTGATTCATTCAGGACCAAAACTCAGAGCTGTTAATGAGCTGCTTCCTGTGTCCAAGGTAAACGTTTGATTAATTTAACTACAGTGTGACTCTGAGCAAGTCACTTAACCAGGCAGTGCTTTTTGGGTAGCCCTAAAAAGTAACAAATTGTCTAGTGGGCTTATCTGGTCAACAAATAGGTAACAGAAAACTCTGGAAGGTTGCTTCCTAACTCCCAAAGGCAGTTTCTCAAATCTTTCAACAAAATCAAGTTAAAAACTCACACAGCTTCTACACAGTAAACACTTTTATAAATGCCACTAGGCAGACGTTTGCCATTATGTAAGAGGTACTCACCACTATGGAAATATTCATAAATGTGCACATAATAACTTTAAAGCTCTTGCAGAATGTCAGTTACACTTAGACAATGTTCTTAATATATATTTTTGCTACACAGTAAATTGTACAGCCATTTTAAAGAGCCTGAATTAGAGGGGCTTCAGCATCATATCTCTTGGAAACCTGGCATGATACAGTAACTGCTCCTCACCAGATCTGACCCCTTTGAACCTCCAGTTATTCAGATTTGTTCATGTCTCTACCAAGTGTCAGTTTTAACATAAAACTCTTGGCTTCTGGACACTGAGTATTTGAAGTCAGGCACCAAGTAGTGAAACATATATTTTTTTTCAAGAAATAATTTTTGGTATGCTAAGACACAGAAGGATGAACTTAAATAATAGACATAAACATAATAAACCCACCAAAAATTCATAGGTTCATAGGTTCATAGGTTCATACTAGGCTATCTGCCCTAGGGCATTTATAAGCCTAGCCAGAATGTGTTTGGCTTTCGCCACCCATTTTAAATTTATTTTGCTATGCCCTTTTTCGAGGTTAGTATACTGTGCCTCTGTCTAACAGTGACACAGAAGTGATACCCGGGGTAAACCTACGATCTCCCATCCACTCATCAAGATTCCTCTTGAAGAGAGTCAATGAGGGACTCTGCTTAACCTGGACTGGGATTTTATTCCAGAGTGAAGGGAGCCTCTGGGTTATGAATCTGTCCCTCCAGCATGTCCTATTTATTTCAGTGCTGAGGTTCAAGTCTCTCGGCGTAGCTTGATGGGATTTGGATTTTCTGAGGTGCAGCATGTCCATTAATTCCGGGTTGGACATGGCTTTATACGTCAGGCACAGATCGCCTCTGAACAGGCGGTATGCCACTGAGTAGAGCTGGAGTTTCGGGCAGCATATGGCATCTGTTTGAGCCCTTTGATCCTCTTGGTGAGGTACTTTTGGGGTCTTTCCAGTTGCTGCAGGTGTCTGGTAAGGTACATCCCAAAGGGCATTGTACTCAATTATGGGCCTGATGAGGGATGAGTAAAGAGGCACGATGACCTTCCCTGATCTAGATGTGAATCCCTTCATGATTAGGTGGGCTATATAAAATGTTTTTCTAACCACTTTGGCCACGTGGTTGTCAAATGAGAGATTGCTATCAACTTGGGTCCCCAGGTCCCTAATTACTTCTTCTGTAATTAATGGATTACCACCTATGTGGTAATTTGTGGCACTTTGTTTTTGCCAAAGAGGATGACTATACACTTTTGGCATTTAGCTTGAGGCCATGGCTCTGGCACCAGTTCTCTGTTTCTATGAGGCCCTTTTGGAGGATGCTTGTGTCGGCTGGAGAGTCGATTATGGCGCCCAGTTTGCAGTCATCTGCGAACTTGGTCAGCCACAGTCCTTCCATGTTTGCCTGTACCTCCGAGAATATATACCGAACAAGAGAGGTCCCAGGACTGAGCCTTGTGGGACACCACTTGTAACTGGTTTGGAGTCTGACATGGCTCCAGCAATTCTAACCATGTGGGTTCTGTCCTTGAGCCAGTTTGCAATCCATCTAGTGACATAGGGGTTTATATTTAAGCTGGTGAGCTTATCTATAATGCCCGAGTGGGGTATTGTATCGAAGGCTTTTGCGAGGTCCAGGTAGGCTGTGTGGACCACCTTCCCTCGTCAATGGCCTTGGTGACTGTTTCAAAGAAATCAACCAGGTTTAAGAGGCAGGATCTGCCCTTAACAAAGCTGAACTGGGTAGGATCCAGTGTTTGTAGGTCCCCAATATCTTTATTTATGAGGTCCATGATGATCCTTTCCATAGCTTTGCAGACCAAGCTAGTCAGGCTTATGGGGCGATAGTTTCCAGGATCCGTTGAGGCACCACCTTTATGGAGAGGGACCACTGTTGCTGTACACCACTCTTTGGGCACATATCCTGTAGTAAGGCTGAGATTGAACAGTAGTTTTATGTTTGGGTTTAGCTCTTCTTGGAGTTCATGTAGGGCAGCCTGGGACACCATCTGGTCCCATTGATGCTGTGTTTTTGCTTTGGAGATGGCTCTTACCTGAGCATCTGAGATGTCAGGGGGGCAGCACTCTGCTGGGATAGATATTTGCCCTTTTGGTCGGGAGGGGGGTGGAGAAGTTTGCACTGAACCTGTCAGCTAGGATGTTGGCAATGTCTGTGGGTTCGGTGTATTTTTTGTCATTTTGGACTAATTCTGAGCATATCTGGGAATTACCACCCAGGTTCCTAACATAACTAAAGAAAGCCTTGTGATTATCCTTAGTGTCCTGTGCAATTTTTCTCTCGAAGCTGGCCTTAGACAATTTTATGTGTGCCGTAAGTTTTTTTCTAATACTGATCAGTGATGCCTTCCCTTTTTGGGATTTTGGTCTGTCATGTAGTAGCTTCCTCCTTCTATTGTATAGTTTGTTTATGGCTGGGGTCCACCAGACAGGACGTCTGCCTTTGGAGGATTGGGTCTTGGTTTTATTTGGGATCGCATGATCCATGCATTCCTGAAGGTGTTCATAGAATGCGTTTATAAAGGATTCTGCGGTCTGAAGCGTATTTTCCACAGGCCCGGGGGCTTTGAAGGATTCCACCTCAGTTTTGAGGAGTGTGAAATTTGCTTTTGAGAAGTTTTTCACTGTGGTTTTCTGGGCAGGGGTGTGGTCGGGATGTGAATATCCAGTGAGATTAGTTTATGGTCTGATCTTACCAGTGAGGGATACACTTCTGGTCTGGAGCATAGAGTCCCCATGTTGGTGATGATCAGGTCCAGTATGTTTTCCCCTCTTGTGGGAGTGGTAACAAGTTGTTCCATAGCATTTAAGTTTATAAATTCTAGGAACCTTTGGGCTAGGGTGTTGGAGCTAGAGTAATGCTCCCAGTCTATGTTTGGGTAGTTGAAGTCACCCAATATAATGGTGTTTGGAGAGACCTTCATATTTTCCAGTGTTCTCAGGAAGGCCGAGTGGGGTTCCTGGGTTTGGGAGGGTGGTCTGTAGCAGGCTATAAACTGGAAGGCAGTTTTACCCACTGTTAGTTGCACATGGATAGTCTCTGATGCTTCGTGCTTTGCCACCAACCTGGAGGTGTGGGTATCTTTGATGAATATCGATACTCCCCCTCCTTTTGTGGTTCGGTTGCATGCCACCCAAGATAGCAATTCTATATAGTGTCACTACTGCTTTGATGGCACAGGCAGGCTTGTTTGTACCGAGCTGAACTGAGGTGGGCTACCAGCCACAACTCTGAGCTGAGATACCAGATGACTAGAAGCTTCTGAGCTTCCAAAAAACGTACGTTGCCTGTTTTTTTTTTTTTTGCTTATTTGTACTACTTACTGCACTTTTTTATTGCCTGCTGCCTACCTTTATACTGTATTTAGTTACTGTGTACTAAACTACACTGTTGTACTGCAATTGCTTGCTACACTTCTTCTTTCGGCTGCTCCCGTTAGGGGTCACCACAGTGGATCATCTGTTTCCATTTCTTCCTGTCCGCTGCATCTTGCTCTGTCACACCAACCACCTTCATGTCCTCTCTTACCACATACATAAACCTTATCTTAGGCCTTACTCTTTTCCTGTTACCTGGCAGCTTCATCTTAGCATCATTTTCCCAATTGGTGCTGCGGTAGCATTGTCACCTCACAGTAAGACATTGTCCCATTCGATTCTCAGCTACAACGTCTTCTGTGTAGAGATATGCGTGAATGGGCGTACCTTCGTTGAAGGTTGTGCATCAGAGCTGGCAACTCGGCATGTAAAAATCTGCTGCCAATCATTAGCGGACCGGAGTTCCGCTGTGGCGACCCCTAACCGGGAAAAGCCGAAAGACACAACAACTCTGCATCCCTCCTCAGCACGTCCAAACCAATGTAATCTTGCCTCTCTGACTTTGTCTCCAAACCTTCCAACCTGAGCTGACCCTCTAATATACTTATTCCTAATCCTGTCCACCCTTGTCACACTCAGTGCAAATCTTAACATCTTTAACTCTGCCACGTCCAGCTCTGACTCCTGCCTTTTTGTCCATCTCCAACCCATATAACATAGCTTGTCTCACTACCCTCTTTTAGACCTTCCTTTTCACTCTTACTGGTACTTGTCTGTCACAAATCACTCCTGACACTCTTCTCCACCCACTCCATCCTGCCTGTACTCTCTTCTTCACCTCTCTTCCACAGTCACCATTACTCTGAACTGTTGATCCCAAGTACTTAAACTCATCCACCTTCACCACCTCTACTCCTTGCATCCTCACCATTCCTCTATCTTCCCTCTCATTCACACACATATATTCTGTCTTAGTCCTGCTGACCTTCATTCCTCTTCTCTTTAGAGCATATCTCCACCTTTCCAGGGTCTCCTCCACCTTTTCCCTACTCTCACTACAGATCACAATGTCATCTGCAAACATCATAGTCCACGGGGACTCCTGTCTGATCTCGTCTGTCAACCTGTCCATCACCATTGCAAATAAGAAAGGGCTCAGAGCTGAACCTTGATGTAATCCCACCTCCACCTTAAACGCATCCGTCACTCCCACCGCAGACCTCACCGCTGTCACACTACCCTCGTATATATCCTGTACCACTCTTACATACTTCTCTGACACTCCCGAGTTCTTCATACAATACCACAACTCCTCTCTAGGCACCCTGTCATATGCTTTCTCTAAGTCCATAAAGACACAATGCATCTCCTTCTGACTTTCTCTGTACTTCTCCATCAACACTCTCAGAGCAAACATCACATCTGTAGTGCTCTTTCCTGGCATGAAACCATACTGTTGATCACTAATCATCACCTGCCTTCTTAACCTAGCTTCCACTACTCTTTCCCATAACTTCATGCTGTGACTGATCAATTTAATCCCTCTGTAGTTACTACAGCACTGCACATCACCCTTATTCTTAAAAGTCGGTACCAAAACACTTTTTCTCCATTCCTCAGGGATCCTCTCACTTTCCAAGATTTCATTAAACAATCTAATTAAAAACTCCACTGCCATTTCACCTAAACACCTACATGCTTCCACAGGTATGTCATATGGACCAACAGCCTTTCCATTCTTCATCCTCTTCATAGCTATCCATACTTCCTCCTTGCTAATCCACTGCACTTCATGATTTACTATCCACACATCATCCAACCTTCTCTCCCTCTCATTCTCTTCATTCATCAGCCCCTCAAAGTACTCTTTCCATCTGCTCAACACACTCTCCTCACTTATGAGTATGTTTCCCTCATTATCCTTTATCACCCTTACCTGCTGCACATCTTTACTAGCTCTTTCCCTCTGTCTAGCCAATCGGTACAGGTCCTTTTCTCCCTCCTTAGTGTCCAACCTTTCATACAACTCTTCATACAACTTATCCTTAGCCTTCACCACCTCTCTCTCTGCCATGCACCTCATCTCCTTATACTCCTCTCTACTTTCTTCATCTCTCTGAGAATCCCACTTCTTCTTCACCAACCTCTTTCTCTGTATATTCTCCTGTACTTCCTCATTCCACCACCAGGCCTCCTTGTCCTCCTTCCTCTTTCCAGATGTCACACCAAGCACCTTTCTAGCCATCTCCCTTACTAGCTCTGCTGTAGTTACCCAGCTATTCTATAAAAAAAAAATTTAATTTTTAAAAATTTAAATTTTTTAATTTATTTTCTCTTTTTTAATTATAATCTTCACATGTAGTTGTTTACTTCTATTGCTTACTATTATTTTTTGTAATACTTGTTTTTATTGTACTGTAATTATATATTGTATTTTCTGGAGCTTTTCTCCTCGGGTCTCCACTGAAAATGGGACAAAATCCCAGATGGACTAACCCAGTTAACAAATGTCAATAAATAAAAATAAAATAAATATTCGGTAACTCTTCACTGCCACCCAGTGCCTGACTTAACTCTTCCCTGAACTCCACCTCACAATTACCCTTTTTCAATTTCCACCATTTGATTCTTGGTGCTGCCCTCACACTCCTCCTCCTCTTCTTGATCACCAATATCATCTTACAAACCACCATCCTATGCTGGCTAACTACACTTTCCGATGCCACCACTTTACAGTCTCCAATCTTCTTTAGACTGGCCCTTCTACATAAGATATAATCCACCTGTGTGCACCTTCCTCCACTCTTGTATGTCACCTTATGCTCCTTCCTCTTGTTAAAATACATATTCACCACAGCCATGTCCATCCTTTTCGCAAAATCCACTACCATCTGACCTTATGCATTCCTTTGCTTAACACCATACTTACCTATCACTTCCTCATCCCCTCTGTTCCCTTCACCAACATGCCCATTGAAATCTGCTCCAATCACCACTCTCTCACCCTTGGGTATAGTCATCACCACTTCATCCAACTCACTCCAAAATTTTTCTTTCTCATCCATCGCACACCCAACTTGTGGAGCATATGCAGTAACAACATTCATCATTACACCATCAATTTCCAGCTTCATAAGCATCACTCTATCTGACACTCTTTTCACCTCCAAAACACTCTTAGCATACTGTTCCTTCAGGATAACCCTCCCATCCACACCATGATAAAACAATTTGAACCCGCCTCCGATACACCTAGCCTTGCTCCCCTTCCATCTGGTCTCTTGCACACACAATATACCAACCCTCCTTCTGTCCATCATATCAGCTAGCTCCATCCCTATACCAGTCATACTGCCAACATTCAAAGTTCCGACCCTCACTACCACTGTCATAGCCTTTACCTGCCTTCGGGCATGCCTTCCCCCTCTTCTCCTCCTTCGGCCAACAGTAGCCTAATTCCTGCCAGCACCCTGTTGGCTAACAGTACTGGTGGCGGTCATTGTTAACCCGTTCCTCGACCGATCCTTTACGTATATCTGTACTGTTGTCCGCATGTATGATTTGGCAAAATTTTATGCCGGATGCCATTCCTGACGCAACCCTCCCCATTTATCTGGGCTTGGGACCTGCACAAAGAAATGAACTGGCTTGTGCATCTCCAGTTTTCACTATTTAACAACCTTTCTTGTTGTTGCCACTGTTTAAGTATTTGCTGGTATTTTTTCACTGTTTTAAAGCTATCTGTTCTGCCTGCTCTGGTTTTCCCACCAAGCAGTACCTAATTAACTGATCTGCTAACTGTTTAAATCATTCTTTAGAGCCTCCTGGATGATTTTCTGCCATTTTAAATCTTTTTTCAGTGTCTCACTGCTGTTTTTCTGCTTTGTTAAATATTCTCTAGTGTTTCCCATTGAAAGCTAGGGTGGCTAGTAGCTGTAGCATAGTCTAGATCCAGCCCTGCTGGAGCACATTTTCCAGGCCATCTTGGATTGGAAGGGGCCTATCTACACTTTTCTGAGAGAATTGTGTTTGAATGGCACCTGACTGGTAAAGGGAGGCTGGTCTAGGGTTTGGAATAATCATCCTCGTTGGTCCTTTTGAATTTTTTTAGAGTTTTTTTTTTCAAGGTTTAGCTTTTGGTATTTAGGCCATGCATCTGAGCAGGTTTCTGCTTGTTTGCACATCAGGCAGCACTGTGCACTACTGCGCAATTGTGCGCCAAAGCTGGACATTTAAATTCAACAAATTTTCCCTTAAAACCCAGGCAAAAATATTCATTTGCTGAGCTCCTCTGTGATCGTTTCTGAAAAGGCACCCCCTAGTGACAACAGTCTTCACCTTAGCATTATGGACAGTTGGTCTACCCTTGTTTCTCCTGCCAACCTTGTTGACTTGGGTCTCCTGAGGTAGTGTAACAATTGTCTCATGTACACAGATAACCCTCTACTAATAACACAGTCTAGTATAGAGTGCAAGAGATGTATTTACACCAACAATCTAGAATCCATGCTCTCTCTCTCTCTTACTGAAAACAGTAACACTGAGGAGGTTGTCAACTCACCACTACATATTCACACACTACCACTACTCATACACATAGTACACATCAAACAAGTAAATCCACATACATGGGGGTTCTCTCAAAAAACTTACTGAAGCACCAGAGACCTACAAAACACAAGTCTGCTACAGCTAAGACAGTCTCCACAGTGCCCACAACACATAGCAACACCAGTGTCTCACCCACCAAGCCCATAAGGTGTAACACTCAAAAACCAAGTTTTCTTGTCATTGGAGACTCAATAGTGAGACACACGGATGTCCCATTCACCAGGATGGACAAGGAGAAAGTCCCGGTCAGCTGCCTGTCTGGTGCAGGATTCACCAAATTATGTATGCACTTAGGTCACTCAGCAACAAGTACCATTTTGACTCTGTCATAGTTCATGTTGGTGTAAATGACCGAAGCTGTATCTCACTGGACTATATGAAGAGAGACATGGTCGAGCTCTCTGAGTATGTGTCCCAGGCAGATATATCCCTTGGCTTGAGCAGCATATTACCCTCACCGAGAATGATGCCACAGCATAAACAAAAAAATATTGATTTCAATAATTGGCTTAGTTTTTGGTGTCATGCCAAGGGGATCCAGTTCCTGTCTGCTTGGGAAGCCATGGTCAACAAATCTCGCTGCTTTGCCAAAGACAGTTTGCACCTAGCACCCCTGGGTTTCGGATGTTGGCAAAGGTTCTTGCCTCCCTCAGAGTGCTCTTTTTTGGCAAGGTCTCGAAAACAACATTACTGATGTGAAATTAACCCATCAGAACAAAATAAGGGCCATGCTGCTAAATGCTAGGAGCTGAAACCAAAAGCTGCACTCCTCTGGAAGCTTTTCTATCGCTAGAAGATGTAGATACCCGTGCAGTCACAGAAAACTGGTTTAAGGCCTCAGAGAGTACCCTGGCCCTGCAAGGCTACACTGCCTTCCACACATTTAGACTTTAAAAGGAACATGTGAAAACCAAAGGAGGTGGTATTTCAATCTATATTAGACATAAATTAACCTCACGTCTAGTTAGACTGGACAACTCCATGGAGCTACTCCAGGTCCAGATTACAGTAGACAAGACCCCCATTCAAGTCCTAGCCTGTTATAGATCCCCCTTAATGGGTCACAACACCCACAAAGCCAACTTAACCAAACTGAAGACAATCCAAATTTACAGAACACACTGGTTATGGGAGATTTCAATTATCCCACCATCAACTGGTAAAACTACTCTAGCCCAAACTCACTAGCACAAAAGTTCCTTGACTTTGTGAATTCAAATGTCATGGAGTAATTTGTCCAAACCCAGTCACCAACATTTCAAACAGATGCACTTCTGCAACTGTTGGACCCTCATTAGTTAAAACTAACCACAAATCAGTCACCTTCAAATTAACACTAACACCAGAACTCACAAAGGATGAAATCAGACTAACAAACTTCACCACGGCAAATTATGCCCTCCTAGGTGAAGGTATAAATGCATTCCAAGCCCCACCCCAAGCTGAAAATGGCAACTATGGTGAAGCTTATGCTAAAGCCCTGTACAATCAGCTGCATAAATGTATAAACTTGGCTGTACTAGATAGAATCAAAGCAGAGCCCCAAGTAAAATCAGGCTGCCATGGTGGAATTCCAGCATCAACAAACTCTACATTAAATGCAAAAATTTGCTGTCGAAGAAAACAGAGACTAGGACCCAACAATGGAAAAGCACCCTCCTCAGCATTAACAAGCAAATTTGACAACTTGTCAAGTTGTCCAAGAGCTCCTTTGAGAGAAACCTAGCAAGTACTGCCAAGGATAACCATAAGGCCTTTTACAGCTATATATGTAATCTAAAGAGCAGGACCCAAGCATGCGCAGAACTGGTGGCCAACAGTATCACACACACTGACTCCACAAAGATAGTGAACATACTAGCAGATAGGTTTGGTGAAAATTTCCTTTATCCCCTCCTAACTTACAGCAAACCCTCCCCCAACCCTCCCCCACTTTACATATTTGAAGAGCAGGTCCTCAAAGCCCTGTCCAAGGCAAAGAACATGGCCTCTATGGGCCCAGATGACATCCCAGGCTGTCTTCTAAACAGGCTAAAACATTTACTAGCATCACCACTAAGTACCCTTTTTAATCATAGCCTAACCGCAGGGTTTGTTCCAGCAGAACGGAGAACAGCTACAGTTATTCCCTTCCACAAAGGTGGCCTAGCAACAGACCTGGGGAAATTACAGACCCATAAGCCTGACCAGCCTTGCCTGTAAGGCCATGGAACGTATCATTATGAATCTCATAAATAAAGACATAGGTGACCTCTAAACCTTGGACCCTACCCAATTTGGCTTCGTGAAGGGCAGATCCTGCATATTAATTCTGGTGGATTTCTTTGAAAGTGTGACCAAGGCCATTGATGAGGGCAAATCTGTGCACATGGCATACCTCGACTTGGCAAAGGTTTTTGGCACAATACCACATTCAAGCATTACCGATAAACTTAGCAAATTGAATGTAAACCCCCTTTTTTTGTAAGATGGGCTGCCAACTGGCTCACAAACCAGACACACACTATCAAAGTGGGTGACTCCATATCAACAAGCAGACCTGTTACCAGCAGAGTGCCACAGGGGTCAGTGCTGGGCCCCTACTGTTTGGTATACACTTCTCAGAAGTTCAGGTCAAAACTAAAGGGTAGTGGCTGGCCAAGTCTGCAGATGACTGGAAACTGGGTGCAATCATTGAATCCCCAAATGATGTCAGTGTACTCCAGGATAGTCTCTCACAGACCAACGACTGATGTATTAGTCTTGGTCTCAAAGCAAAGAAATGCACCATCATTCCCTTCAACACAAACAATGTCCCTTCACACTATCAAACCAATAACAATACCCTAAATACCCATGAAGTGGTAAGGGACCTGGGATCACAGGTTGACCGTGACCTTATCTTTGACCACCATGTGTCTACCATTGTAAGGAAAGCTTTCCATGTAGCTCACTTGATTAGTAAAAGCAACCCCTTGAGAGCAAAAGACGTTATAACCCCCTTATACTCGGCACTTATCTGGCCCATAATTGAGTATAATGCCCCATTTGGTATGTACCATACTAAGGGTCTACAGCAATTAGACAGACCTCAGAGGTTTCTAACAAAGAAGATTAAGGGGCTTCAGCATATGCCTTACACGGCCCAACTAAAATCTCTGTCATTATACTCCATATCGTATAGATTTCTCTGGGGAGACATATGCCTGGCCTACAGAGCAACCCAAGACCCAAACCTAATGAACTTACTGCATATTTGTAAATCAAATGGGTCTAGGGCTACCCGTTCCATGGACTTAAATATGGCCTGCGACTTAAATAGGACATGCTGGAGGGACAGATTTATCTCCCAGCAACTGCTAGGTCTTTGGAACAGACTACCAATTCATGTGAAACAGAGCACCTCTATGACACTGTTCAAGAGGTACCTGGATGAGTGGATGAGGCATTGCAAATTATTACTGGGGATAGTGCCCACAACCCTCCTGGACATGTGCAGTCATCGCTAAATGCAATCTTGGGTACTGACTAGTACCTCAACGGTATTACACTGGGTTGAAATGGCTAGGCTTAAAGTGACCTCTGGACCGATAGCCTAGTAATTGCCTATGATCCTATGAAAAACTGAAATATGCTGGAATTCCTCACTTGAGATACAGAGCTCACAGAGCAGCATGTATTCTACACCACGGAATATAGGAATATAAAAATAACACTAAGCAAGTGATTACAGCAGCCATAGGATGCCTAGCCATATACAGCTTTAAGTATACAAAAGTTCTTGTCACCTTTGTCAAGTGTGTAAACTGCTTATCTCTCAATTCTAGCAGAGTTTTACATGATAACCTTGGTGTATATTTGTGTCTACCCATCCAGTCATCAAGACTCGCTCTAGTGGTTGCCAAAATAATACTTTGATCTGTAGTGGCAACTTATTCCATAGGCTGGGAATACATTGTGCTAGAAACCTATATGTCTAGGGAGTCTTATTTATGTTTTGGTGAGGATTTAGGTCCCTAGTGTGGGTGTTTATTGTTGGAGCCTTTCAGTAGATTGAAGGCAGTTTTGATGACTGCTGTTTTAGTGAAAATGTTTTAAGTACGTTTGCCGACAGTGGAGAATTCCCTTTTCTCCACTGTTGTATGATCTTGGAGTAGGCATATTTAAGTTCTTGGTGTACCCCCACACACATATGGGGGATGTATTGGGACTTGCTTCATTCTATAAAAGATTTATTCAGAGTTTTACTGAAAGTGTTTTCAGTGAAACATTTTCAGAGTTTCTGATTTTGCAGAGAAAAGTGTTGATAGATCAACATGATTCCTTTGTAGAGGTACTGATTTTGGGAAGAAATAGTAGGTAAAGTAGGATTGGGTGTTTCATGAATCAAATAGCTAGATACAGATCTCCTCGGAGTAGCCAGTAATATGAGTATAAAAAGAGTCATACTAATCTTTCTGGGCAGTTGAATGACTTAAGACATTTCATTTTCTTACTTATAAATCTTTGGGGCTTTCCACTTAAACAATAGACTTGAACTTGTATTTACCCTAGAAAACATTTTATACCTATCTGTCTATTTGATTATGGGTCTGATAAGGGAAGAATATGGGGCTAGGTTGACTTCTTTGTCTCTTGAAGAAATTCTCTTGGTAATTATTTGGTTCAGATAGACAGACTATGGTGGAACTATGATGACTGAATGAGAGACAGAGAGTTGTCCACATACATACTCAGGTCTCTTATGACTGTTTGTGTCTGAAGAGGAGTACCGAGTACCATCTATACATATAAGGTGGAAACAACTTTTTTGTGGAGCACTACTGTGCTGCACTTTTTTGCATTTAACTTGAGATTCTTCAGTACATCAGTATGTGCATATTCCACCCCTTTCTCTACCTGTTTAGCATCAGTGGATGAGGAAACAACAGTACCTAACTTGCATCATCATCATCATCATCATCATCATCATCATCAACAACAACCCCCTTTTTCTATTTTCTACATGGAGTTGAGGTGTTGTGTTAACTGTCACCACCTCTCTCGATTCAATGCCATACTCCTGCCTTCTTCAACACTCATGCCTGACTGTCGCAGATCTCTCCACACAATCCATCTACCTCTTTGCTGGACACCCTCATTTCCTCTTACCTTCTTCCAGTCTGTCCCAAATCTTCTTCATCAGATTGTCTTCTGCTTTTCTACACATGTGCCTGAACCACTGTAATTTGTTCTCTCTGATCTTTTCTGCAATTGGAGGTACTTTGGCTTCTGCTCTTATGTCCTCATTTCTTCATCTAGTCCCACAGTGTGCATCCTACCACCCTTCTTAGGCACTTAATTTCCATCACCTCTAGCTTTCTCATGTGCTCTGCCTTTACTGCCTAGGTTTCTGTACCATACAGTAGTACTGGTTGCACAACTGTTTTGTACACCTTTCTTTTCAGCTTTTTTGACATTCTTCTGTCATATACTACACCTGACACTATATGCCAATGGGTGCAGCCTCTCTGATACTAGCTTTGACCTCTTCATTCAGACATCCCTTCTCCTCAATCACCCCTCCTAGATACGTGAAGTTGTTAACCTGTTCCACTATTATCCCTTCTATCTCAGTTGTCAGTTTCTTCTGATTTCCCCAGTTTGCTGCCATCACCACTGTCATATCTGTACTTAGTTTCATCCCTTGTGCCATCAGTTTTGCATTCCATTCTCCTATCCTTTGCTGACGTTCTTGCTCAGAGACTGCCTATAATGCCACATCTTCTGCATAAAGCAACTTTGTTGATCTGTTTCCATGACCTGTTTGCTCATGTAGTCCATCACCAGTATCAACAGCAGTGGGCTCAGAGCTGAACCTGGTGCACACCAACTCCCACTGGGAACCCCTTTGTGAGACCAAACCCTGTTTGTACTTGAGTCATGTCCTTCTACATAGCCTGCACGAATTCTACCAATATTTATGGGATCTCATACCACCGCAGTACTGCTCAAATCAGATTTCTTGGAACCTTGTCATATGCTTTCTCCAAGTCTAGGAATGACCATTTGGACTATTTCATCATGTCTAGCTTCTTCTCAACTATCTTTCTCACTGCAAATATCATGTCAGATGCACTGCATCCTGATCTGAATACGAACTGCTCATCTCCCATCTTACTTTATATTTCTCAGTGAATGTGTTTATCAACCACCCTCTCCAGAACTTTCATACAGTGTGGCAGGAGTTTGATACCTCTGTACTACCCACAGTTGTGGATGCCCCCTTTGTTCTTTTGCACTGACAACAGTATGCTTATTATCCAGTCATCTGGGATACACCTTTCTCTCCACTCTGCTATGAGTACCCTCAGAAGCCTTTTCTCCCCTATCTCACCCAGTATCTTTATCATCTCTGCTGTGACCTCATCTGATCCTGCTGTTTTCTTTGACTTCAATTTCCTTAGTGCTATTCTTACTTCTTCTCGGGTTGGCTCCTCCACTTCTTTCATTGCAGGCTGTGTCTGGGACAATACAGCTTCTGTGGGGTTTTCTTCATTCAGAAGCTGCTGGAAGTACACCTTTCATCTGCCTATGATGTTCTGTGGACCGGTGAGCCAATTGCTGCTGGCAATCCTTATGAAGGGTGTCTGACTGTCTGCTATATCTTTCTGTCTTTGCCTTGCAACCCGATATGGTTTCTTTGTTCCACCTAGTGAGTCACTTTCCAGAAGTTGGTAGAGTGCCTCTGATGCCCTGTTCTGTGCTATTGCAAATCCTTTTTTAGCTTCTTTGTTAGCCAACCAGTATTCCTTCCTAGCGTTGTCCATCTTTTCTATTTCCCACTTTTTCCTGCACTCCTTCTTTCTTTTGATGACTTTCTTGACTTCTGCATTCCACCACCAGCTTTCCTTATGTACCTTATAGCCATACCAGGCTCAGCCACATATCTGTAGTCCTCACATATGTTATTATTGAGGCACTACCATTCTTCTTTAACTCTACCTATTTCCTCCTTTTCTTGGGGTGCTAGAGCCCTGAATAATTCCTTGAACTGTGGTATTTTCTCTCCAGTCAACTTCCAGGTCTTCAGCCTGGTCAGTCTTGACCTTAGAGCCTTCTTGGACCATTGCTTACAGCTGACTGTGACAACCAGTGGTTTATGCTGTTGGCTGACTGTTTCACTGGGGATGACTTTGCAATCACAGATTCTACCCCAGTGCCCTTTCCTTACTAGGAGGAAGTCTATCTGAGTTGATAAACAACTATATCAACAGGCAACTGATACTTAGTGGAGACATCCATCCAAATCCTGGTCCCTCAATTAACTCCTTAGGCAATGTAAATCAGGCCAAAAACTTAATTTTCAACATCAACATTAGAATTATGCTTAACAAAACTGACAAACTGCATACAGCCCTATCCTTGTATTCCCCAGATATTGTGCTCCTTACTGAAACATTGCTTATGCCACATAAAAAGACAATAAGTTACTCCCACCAGGGAATAACCTACTTAGAAAAGACCGCACATCCAAAAGAGGAGGTGGTGTTGCCCTGCTTTTCAACAACAACCTTACAGTTGACCTTATTAACATAAACATCCCTACCTTCAACAACACTGAAACCCTATTCATAAAGGCAAAAATTAACCCACAAAAACAACTAAACATCCTAGGCTCATACATCCCTCCTGGGGACAAAATAAATACACTAGAATCCGGGTATATATGACAGCATCGAATGGACTAAATAGCAAATGCTATTTAGTTGATCCGATACTGTCGAAATGGCAAAATAGTGAAGTCACGGAACATCAAATTTTTTCCCAGGGAAAAAATTCGGTGGGCCATCTTCGGGATTTTGCCATTTCCTCCACTATGGTGCGATTTCGGAGTTGGTATATTTATGTAGGGGGTGTGGGGAAGAAGCCCCCCACTTAAATTTGTGTTTAAGTTTTTTTTTTTTTTTTTTTTATAACAGCAAATTTTTTCCCTGGGAAAAAATTCGCTGCTCCGTTTGTTTGATATTTTGTGTTTAGATATTATTGGTACGATGAAATAGCATTTGCTATTTACATCATAGGATGACATAATATAGATGCTAGAATCCATAACCCAATGGGCATCAGAATTCCACCCCCATAAAACATTCATATTAGGTGACTTCAATATTGACTGGACTTTAATAAATTCACCCGCCCACTATTCATATAAACCTACATGGTTTCACTCGGATCATCCAAACTCCAACTATAATTGACAAAGCTAACTAAAAGAAATCCATTTTAGACTGGATCCTCACTAATCGACCATCCATGACACAATACTCTGGCTCATTACCTGACACCCTAAGTGATCACCTCCCTACTTTTCTGCTAAGACAACAAATCAAACCCAGTAAAAATAGCCCCTTCAAACAAATACGCTACAATAAATACTTTAGAGCAGAAGACTAATAACAGCACTAAACCACTGCAACTGGTCCCCCCTGTTTAGCCTCCCCCTAGTCAAAGCAGTAGACTACTTTAATTACACCTTTAACCAGTTTGCCCCCCAAGAACAATTTGAACAAAGTCCATCTCTGCCCACTGGCTCACCAGAAGTACCTGACTCCTACTAAAACAAAGAGACAGAGCATGGGACACTTGGCATGACAACAACAGTAACACTAACAGGCAACAATTTCTTGAATTAAGAAATAAAGCAAAAAAAAAAACAAATAAGACCAGATTAAAAAAAAAACATTACTCCAGTATGCAAACTAAGCATAACGCCAACCCTCAAACATTCTGGGGAGCCATAAATAAAATTCTCCAACCAGGTAAAGCTGGTACCCCAACCCCAAACACTGACACAGCTATAAGTAACATTGCAACACAATTCAATGAATATTTTACCAACTCCATTTCAAAACTATTATCGAATTTTCCACCCACAACCCTCCCAAACTTTCCAAGCTCCCCATCCAACCAAAACTATTTTTCCTTTCAACCAGTCCAGATCAGTACAGTCCTCAGTTACCAATCCAAATTAAGACCCACTACCTTGACTGCTGATAAACTCTCAGCAAAATATCTCTGAATCGCAGCCAAAGCTATCTTATTACCTTGTCTCTATAATCATAAATAGGTGAATCTCCAAGCAAAAAGTCCCAAACCTCTGGAAAATCTGACATATAACACCGCTACACAATGGTGGAAACTCGGCGGAGTTATCCATCTACTGCCCGATAGCCATACTATCCCCACTCTCAAAAATCCTAGAGAAATGCATGCATTCCCAAATACTAAAATACCTTCTCTCTAACAATCTCCTAGCCAAAATGCAACATGGTTTTCGACCTGGCCACAGCACCACCACTGCCCTTATCAGTTTCACCAATCATGTTAATCAACAGCGAAATGCAGACAATCTGGTATCAACTGTCTTTAGATTTATCGAAAGCATTTGATACAGTCTCCAAAAGCAAAGCGTTGACTGTTCTCTCAGAACTTAAACTAAATAATTCTGTACTCAGATGGTCTAAAGACTATCATTTTAACTGACAACAGTCCGTTAAGTGGCAGAACAATCTATCCTCTCTTCTCCCCATCACCCAAGGTGTGCTTCAAGGATCTATACTCGGTCACCTGCTCTTCACAATATTCACAAATAACCTCCATAAAGCAACCCTTCATTCAAGCTTAGTACAATGTGCCGACAACTCTACCCTAATCTGCCCCTCCCCCTCTCTCCAACTTCTACAGAAAACAACCCAAGAATCTTTTACTGCAATTGAAACCTGGTAAGCAGACTCCCAATTAATACTCAATCCCCAAAAAAACCCAGCTTATACTGTTTCATCCCTCCAAAGCTATAGACCCCATTCCCCTTTCACAATCATCACCTCAAACAACATCTTTATCACACCAGTTGCACATACCAAGCTACTAGGTGTTATCATTGACGAAAACATGAAATTTGACAAGCACATAACTCAAACCATAACTAAGGTGCACAAAAACCTAGGCATACTCTATAGATGTAAAAACTACCTGACCCCCAATAGTAAAGTTACCATAACAAGAACCCACTTGCTCTCTACATTTATTTAGTTTATTTATTTATTTTATTTTACATTTTTTAACTAGGAAAGTCCACTGGACACAAGTCCTTTTTTAGTGGAGGCCTGGGGAGAAAAGCTCCACAAATTACACAACAACAGCTATCACAAGTAGTCCAAAATATACAATTTGATTATGACACATACAGAAATTATACACCAGTTCCAAGATACTATGTAAAATATACACATGCAGATGAATCAGTAGTAAACATACAATCAAAGAATATAGTGAATACGTAAAACATCCTAGGTCATAGAAACAGATATAAGATTGTATGGGTTGTAATCATTCACATAAGGGGAATAGTGTATTTGAGGGAAGAACTAGCCTGGACTAGTACAGGAACAGAGCCAGGTATTAGCACAATGAGTTTTTAAACTATTCTAAGGAAGAGATGGATGATATATGGGTTGGCAGAGAGTTAAATATTTTAGAAATAAAGTTAGAGAAGAGTGACTCCCCAGCTGTATTACTGGCTTTAGTTACTTCAAGAAGGAATTTACTACTGGAGTGGAGAGTTCTTTTACAAGAGTAGGGATGAAGTAGATTTTGCAATGCATGTTTTTTTAATGGTTGATTCAGAATTTTATGGACTAAAGTAAGTTGATTGTAACATAAGAGATAGGGAAGTTCTAAGCAGTTGAGTTGCTTTAAGGCTGTGCAGTGGTGTGACCTACACATAGAATCAGAGGTAAACCTAGCTATTTTGTTGTAGCAGGAATCAAGTTTAGCTAAGTCAGTCTTTCTGAGGTTAGTAAGAATATGGAAAGCATAGAGAAGTGTAGAGATCAGATGAGTGCATTAAATGGTGTATTTTGTAAGATACTGCCTATTTCTATATAGGATACCCAGTTTTTTGAGAACTTTCTTAATTGTCTGGGAGATGTGAATATGAAATCTCATGTTATTGTCAATCTCAACTCCAAGAAGTTTGGTGTGAGTTATGGGAGAAATAACAGCTTTATTACTGGACATAATGTTGAATGTAGGATCTGAAGTGGTGGCTCAAGTAGGTTTGAAGAGTAGAAGTTTAGTTCTATTAGGATTGAGAATAAGTTGGAATTTGCATAGCCAAGTTTCAACAGAGAAAAAGGAATCTTGTGTTAGCGTGTGGACTTCATGTAATGAAGAAGCTGCGCATATTAGTGTAGAATCATTTGCATGTTGGATGACAGATACATGTGGAGTAGAAGTGTGAAGGTTCTTAGTATATACAGAGAAAAGTAGTGGGCCTAGTATGGAGCCTTGGGCTACTCCAAGAGTGACTGGAAGAAGAGGTGAGAGTTCTTGCTGCCACAGAACTGTTTGCTGGTGGCTGGCTAAATAGCAACCAGGCAATGGAGGATTGACTAAGACCTAGATCAGAAAGTTTTGATAAGTATACTATGTCTAACCATGTCAAAGGCCTTAGACAGGTTGAGAAAGATTGCAGATACAAATTTTCCATTGTTTCTTTGGTGGTTTACTGTATTGGTGAAGGACATTAGAGCGGTGGTAGTGCCATGAAAGGGACAAAAGCCTTTTTGAGTGTTTGACAGGAGTATGTGGGTATGTAATTAGTCTATAATTTGAGTATGTATGGATCACTCCAGGATTTTGGATAGAGGGGATAGAATAGCTACTGGTCAGTAGTTGGTCAGTTTTGTAGAATTACCTCCTTTATGAAGAGGGATAATATGGGCTATTTTCCAGATTTCAGAGACTATGGCTTCAGACAATGATCTATTAATAAGAATGGCTGCTGGGTAGGTAATTGCATTGGCAGCTATTTTAGAAATTCAGCTGGTAATTTGTCTGCTGCTAATGTTGTGGGCTTAGTGTTTTTTAAGATATTTTTTATCTTATTAATAGAGACAGGCTGAAAGTGAAATATGTTGCTGCTGCTATATGTTTTGCATGATTCTATGATGGGGGGTTGTTTTGCTGGTTGGATAGGGCTAGAATGGTCTCAGTGAAGTATTTGTTGAATTGTGTAGCTATGCTCTCTGAGGTGTTTACTGAAGTAGGGGAGGGAGTACTGCATTTACCTGGAAAGAGAATTTTGTTAATGGTTGCCCAGAACTTTTGAAGATTATTTTGATGCTTTATTTGTAGATTATATATGTAATTTATCTTGTCAAGTTTGACTAGTTTTTTTGTTTTGCTTTATTCATGAGCTCCTGGTAAGTTTGTTTTGAGGGTTGGGACCTGACTTTATGCCAGTGTTCCCAGGCATTGTCTCTGGCTTTAAGGAGGGATCTGGTATCTTTACTTAGCCAAGGAGCAGTATGAGATTTGATTCTGATAGTTCTGGGAGGGACATGCAGGTTTTGGATGTCTAGAAAGGTGGAGTTAAAGAATTTAACTGCTTCTTCTAGGTCAAGAAGTGTTAATGGTTTCCAATTACAACTTCTAAGGTCAGTAATGAAGTTGATGGGATTAAAGATCTTTTTATTTCTTATTAGTTGATAGTGTCTTTGGTATGATGGATATGCTACCTTAGAAGAAAGGTTGGTAGATGGTCACTTAGGCCATCTGGGAGGCAAACAAACTGAGATGGGTGGAATGGTCTGTTTGTTAGTATCCAGTCAAGGAATGATTTCCTGTTAGATGCTTTGTCAGTTCTAGTAGGATGTTGGATGGTTTGTATAAAACTGTGAAGGTTAATATGATTATTGGGGGTATAAGAGTTATAGGTAAGCCAATGTTAAAATCTCCCATGATGATGGTTTCTTGTTGAAATTACTTACAAGACCAATGGAGTAGGTTCTTAAGAGTGGATATATTGTTTCCAGGTGGCATGTAGCATCCTATTATGTTTATTAGTTTTTTTTGAGTTGATTTTTAGTTTGGTAAAAATTAATTTGGCGTTGTCAACATTGGGATAAGTTAGGTTCAATATTTCAACTGTAAGGTGATTTTTAAATAATATTGCTGTACCACCTCCCTTTTTGCCTATTCTATCCCTCCTTAGGATATTATATCCTGGAGCAATGATTACATTATCTGTAATGTGTGGCTTAAGCCATGTCTCAGTTAAAAGCACTACATTTGGAGTGTATAGTGAGAGACTAGCATGTAGATCATGAATTTTATTGGAGATATTTCTAATGTTTATATTTAGTAAAAGTAGGTCAGTTGCTTTCCTAGGGAGATGAAGTGTGCTGTTGAGGGTGGTTGGAAAGTTGGGAGGTAGGGAATTTTAAAGAAGTTGATGGTCCAGGATTTGGATGGATGTCTCCACAGAGTGATAGTTTTGAAGGTATGTAGATTATAGTTTTTGTAATTTTTGTTATATACCTGTGATATTTTAGGGAGACTGTGGGTGAGTGGTGGAGAGGTAGTAATGTTATGGGAGTGTGGTCAATGGGTGAAGAGTTGAAAATAGATGGAGATAGAAAAGTGCATTTTAGTGGTAGTGTAAGGATAGGGAGCAATAGCATAACAATGAGGAGATTCTTGTATGTAGGTATAGTATGAGGTAAGATGGGCAATAGATGATAGTATACTTACAGCAGCTATGTATAGCAGGAGCATGTTGTTATAGTTTTGTGTGTAATGTGTTTAACAAGTTGCAGTTAAGATATGGAATTAGGAGGTAGTAATGTAGTGACAGAGAGAATATCAGGTGGGTCTATTCATGGGAAGGGATAATGATTATGTAGGATGGTCGGTGTTAATTTGGCTGATTGGGTAAGGAGATAGTTGGGTGTGGCTAGTATGAAATAAGAATAGGTATAGTGAGGTGGGTGGAAATTGGGGGTAGGGTAGGGGAATGGAGCTGGGCAGAGCCATGACCCAGAGATCCCAAGAAAAACAATCAGTAACAAAATAGATAAGATCCTCTTTATACTTTTGAGCTTGGCTAGAATGTTTTGCTTTGTTTTTTAGGGTAATATTTTACTTGGTCAAAGTGGGGAGGGGAAATAGGTTTAGTATAAGGATCTAGGGTGTAAAATTTACAAAAAAATAACACAAAAATGTCCTTAGGAATGCTCTGGAGACAGAAACATTAGCAACTACATATACAGGGCTGCAGCGCAAGTTAGAATGTGTGGTTAAGATTAATTGAAAAGCACATAAAAGACAGACTGGGGGGGCAGATGAGGATAAGCAAGCAGGCAAATCTGTATTGGTACCCTCGTGGACTGTGTGCACACCTCAGCAGAACAGCATGTAAGACTTAATATGGTTCGTAACAGGTGAATTAAAAGCTATGGATTAAACACATTATTCTATGTTTCTCTCATCCTAGTTAGCCTAACTAAAGGTGATCTAAAAAACTGTCCACTTGTTATAACGAGATAGCTAAATTCGCTACTGACTCTTCCTACAGATCTCTTCATTGTCTAGCCCTTCACAAACTGTCCTGGATGGAATTACCTAACTTACTTACCCTAAATCAACTTAACCTAGCTCACTAAATTCTCTGTTACCTCAACAAAACCCCAGCCCTATATGGCCTAATCAATCATTACACCAAAAGCCGTCAGCTAAGGTCCACCAATAAAGGACTGGTAGAAGTATCCAAAAGTAAACATAACTCAGGTGATTCCCAGTACTCTTGTACTGTCTCAAAAATGTGGAAATCCCTCCCACTCGAAGTCAGGATACAGACAAACAAAATCAGTTTAAAAAATCAATTAAAATCCTGTCTCACCAAGTCTTGGATATGTACATGCTCTGACCCAGGCTGACTCCTTTAAGGCCACTCTAGTCCCATTAATCCTCTATATATCTGATATAAAGTCTTCCTGTAACTTCAAACACCATATAATTCATTGTAATACAAACTATAGCAATGTTTATCGAATTATGTATTAAGTATTTCAGCCTAACATTGCTGTTATGTTTAACAATGTTGTGAATATTCTCATCTCTTCACTATACTACTAATACTCCTGCGGGAATCTTTGACAAAATTATTAGCTTCTTTTCAAAATTGTTGTATGTTTTTTCCTTGGACTGCAATTATATTTTGTATGTTTCATGGATTGTCGTATTGTATGGAGCTTTTCTCCCTGGGTCTCCACTGAAAATAGCCAACCCTGCCCAGTCAGACTTCCCCCATAAACAAATGTAAAAATAAATAAATAAACAAATAAACAAAGCTAGAAATTAAAATTTCCCCTAAACATTCCTGAAAATAAAACAGAGGTTTATGATCAAAGTCTAAGTCCTGTTGCTCTTTTGCATTTCAAAAAACTGCCTCCATATCATACCTCTTAACCTCTAAGACCAAGAAATCAGGGCAAAGCCAAAGCAAATGGGGGACAAAGGCCAAAAATAGAGACAATTTTTAAATAGTGCCCTTACAAACTTAGAAAGTTGATATAATAATGATTTTGCAATAACATGGATTTTCTGAACAGTATGAAGTCTGAAACTGAAATATCTGTCATTCTTTTCTGACTTCATTCCTCAATGATTGGCCAATGATTTGCCAGAAAACCAAAATTTTATGAGGAACAGACCAAAAATATGAGTCAAAAATCTGGACAGTTGAGAGGTATGTTCATCATAACTCAAAATCTTCTAGCAGAGAAAACAGTGAGCATAATAGCTCAGGGTTAAAGTTTCTATTTCACAGCGTGTCTTTATAAAGTTGGCATCTTCCCTTTTTATCTTTGTGTGTTTCCAGAGGGTACTATGGTCTCTTCCCACTTTCCAAAACGTAAAAATTGAGCGATTACTCCAAATTTCATCTCTTTCTATATATGGCATTTCCCTTGCCCTTGTGACCCATGCTGTAGCTAAGGAACATCTGAAAAAGATCATTTCAATTACCTGTTAACAAAGAAATAAATAAATACAGTACATTTAAAATATCTGTGGTGTTAACCATCATTTCCAGCATGACCCCATGCTAAGTACATGACATAGTACACAAGGCATCTAGGCACACTGGAAGTAGCTAGCAAATCACTATGGCATTCATACCAGTTAAGAACTCATTAATTTAGAATATTGATGTAAAACTGAGTAAAGCATAATGAAAGGGAAATATTAACTGGCATAACACTCTTAACTACATCAACAGCAGTTTTTGTATGCTTACATTTGTATGTGTATGTGCAGGTGTGTGTGAGTAATCTGGTGTGTAATACAAGAAATATGTTGAACTATTCTATTGTAAGCTTAGGGAACAGATTTTGTGATGCGCTGTTCCCTTATCCTACAGTGTAAGCTATTTCATAGATAAAAAATAGAAACCTAAATAGTTGATTTATACACTGTCTTCAGTTTTTTTTTTCTTTTTAGTTTGAAATACTGTTTATCATTCATGTTAATGGGATATTGTCAAAAGTTACATCTTTCACAAGACCCACATTATAAAATATTATTTCCATTTTCCCAGCCAGAGAAAAATACTGGCATCTGCAAAAATGTACTATGAAGCTGTTAGAATTCTTGAAAGAAAAGATTATTTTTTTTTATCCAAGATGCTATACATGTCACGAGGAACAGTCACTTTCTTGGGCCAGTTCTTTTTATATTGTTAGGTTTGAGAACTGTAAGCTTTAATTAAGTGACAACCTGATAAATGTTTAAAAAAAAACAGCTGAATATTAGAATTTCAGCTGCTGGCAAGATGCTTTTAAAAAGTTAATATAATGATACCCATACAAAGAAAGCAGCAGCAAATCTCAGTTCTTTATTAAGTAAATTTTGTGAAGAGATCATTTGGGAGAATAAATATAAATTCTGAAAAAATAACCATTATCTTCAAAATGCTGAAAAAAGAACCATTATCCTCAAAATGCATGCATTTACTATATTTTATCAAGCTGCCTTACCTCACTACTGCAACACACACCTATGTACATATGCCATTTTACCACATGGATGATTGTTTGCATTGCTTCTCTGTCAGAATGTACACGTCAGAATTGCACAGATGTAGTCAGTGTGTCTGCAAGCTATTTGAAAAAAAGGTGAATATGATTGACAGTATCCTTCAGACATTAGTTGTTAGTGTGCCATTAATAAGATAAGGCTTATCTCTAAATGTCCATGGAATCGAGACTTTGATGGAAACAGAGTTTTCAGTTAATATATATTTGATAGATAAGGCCAAAATAAAAAAAAATGAAGAGAAGAAGCAGCAAAAATACCTGGGGAAAGAAAATTTGTCCTTAAAATAAAATCTAATTTTCTGCTCAAACCTTTCCCCAAAAAATGTAGCATGAAAAAGGCAAACAATTAAGATGAAATCTCATGTTGAGTCCATAACTGAGATGAAAAAATATTGTACTTTCTTCGACATGTGCCCAAAGTCATATCTTTATCAGGAACAGCAAATGTAAAAAGATAAGAATGCAATACAGCATAGATTCAGTGAGGCACAGATTAGAGCCATGAAGCTATGCCAGAGTTGTCTGGGCTGCATTTTTTGAAGTGCAGATAGACACTAAGTACTAGGACTCCATAATGTACACAGAACTGGATACTGAGGACTTTAGAGATTTCAACTGAAAAGCACTAAACCAGCCTGACAGGGACTTGATGTGTGGCAACAAATAGGTAGGCATTAGCTGATCAAGGTGGTTACACATCAGCACAGAAGTTGTGGGGTTGTAAGTGATTGCAATCCTCTTAGAGTTGAATGGGCTGCCCTAAGGCTTCCATTCTTCAGAACGACTTCAAAGATTGTCAAAATACCTTGCTCTTCTCCCATGACATTACAGAAACTTGGAACTTTTCTGTGACGAGTACATATGTAAGCCTGTCTAAAAAAAGAGTTGCATTAAAAAAGAAAGAAGAAGGCATAATCAATTAAGCTAAAACTTTATATTCAATAAGCAGAGCCTTTCTGGACATTTGACACTCCATATAGTGCTGCACCAATGTATAAAGATGCCATGCATATACACATACATGCGCGTATAAATATATCTACATATCTCTCTCTCTCTCTCTCTATATATATATATATATATATATATATGTGTGTGTGAGTGTGTGAAAATATGTGTGTGTGTGCTTGTGAATGTGTGTGATTGGACATTCTAAATTGGCTGTAGGTGCGAGTGTGTGTGCAAGTGAGTGGTACTGTTAAACTACTGTGGCAGGGCTACCCACCTGGTGGTGTAAACCTTGGCTTGAGATGATTATCACTGTTGAAGTGACACCCCGACCTCATGTGGGAAAAAAGGGTTGAGGATGGATATATATATATATATATATATATATATATATATATATATATATATATATATATATATATACATATATATATATATATATACACACACACACACATTTATCTACATAAATACACAGACACAACCTATATACGATTATTCTCTGTTGGGGTGTTTTCTGTGTAGAGATTATATGAATGCCCTACTGGAATTATGAAACTCTTCAGTGCAAGTCCCAACATTTCAAAAAAGTGCTAGCATGTGTGTGTAAGTCTGTACAGAAATATACATTTAACATACTGTTCAAAGATGCTACACTGAAGATACTCTACCATATTCCATGAGGTGCCTTCAGTGCATCCTGTGACCTGTCACAGCATGGAATCACATCACTAGCTGGAAGTTCTCCAGCTCCAGCTGAGCACTTCATTCATGATTCACATCATGATTGTCAACATGGATAGCATTTACCACAGCACAATGGTTTAGGTGCACTACTTGCCATCTGCTCATTTACAGCCATGGACCTTTGCACTTCTGAAAGGAATGTTGTGGAGTCACTCCTAGGCAGTAATGTGATGTAATGGCTAGATGGAAGTTACAGCCATATTTGATGTAGCTGACTTCCCTGCTAATGACATTATAGACAGCACCCCCCCACCACCACCAGCATAGGCCCAGTGGTATCTGATCAGGGTACTCAAGCTTATAGCAATCTGAACTATGACCATCATGTATCCACAGTAGTAAGGAAAGCCTTCTACATGGCACATTTTATAAGTAAAAGCATCACATCTAGACCTAGGAATGTTATGATTCCATTATACCTGGCCCTCATCAGACCAAAAATTGTGTGGAATGCTCCCTTTTGCATGCACCTCCCCAGACACCTGCAATAATTGGATACACCACAGATGTTTCTCACCAAGAAATTACAGGGTGCACAAAACAAGTTTTATGTGGAAAGACTGAAAGCCCTGTCACTCTATTCTGTCTCCTACAGGTTGCTAATGGGTGACCTGTGCTTGGCTTACAGGGCAGTCTCTGATCCAGCCCTGATGGAAATGCTACGTGTTTGTAAATCAAACTGCAAGAGAGGTACTCACTCCAGGGATCTTAACCTAGCTTCTAACATGAACAGGTCATGCTGGAGAGATAGATACATCTCCCAGAGACTGCCACTTTTCTGGAGTAAGCTTCCAATTCATGTGAAACAGAGCCCCTACATGACTCTCTTCAAATGCAACCTAGATCAATGGATGGGTGACAACAAATTCTCTCCTGGTGTGGCGCCCATGTCCCTCTTGGGCAGAGGAAATCAGTATTAACTATCCTAGACCCTCACCTCTGCAAACTTCACTAACCTAACCACTGACAATTGGCGCAACTCAGGATAGATATGGCTAGACTTGTAAGGACCCTAGGGCCATTAGCCAATAACTTTCTTTGAACCTATAGTCAACCACATGGACCATGACAGAGTCATACCGGTACTTGTGGTTGAGTGACTTGAGTGCTTGAGGAACTTCATGGATCCTGGCAACTGACAAGCAGCTAACCATAACCTGCTCCTTATTTAGCCTGGAGAGGGGAACATCTGTGTGTCTAACAGTGGAGTCACCTATGGCTAATACATTAGGTGTTTTGTGATATAATGCCTCATAGGCTTATTTGTTGAGACACTAGTGTGTGTGTGTGTTTTTTTTTTGCATTGTTATATGTCTAAGTGGTTTCCATTCGGGAGGCCTATAATCTTTTGGTAAGTTACTAGTGAGTACCTCTGCATATGTGAGTTGATGTGTCATGTCCCTATTTAGTGTGGGAAATGTGTGTGTACTGACAGCCTGTTTGGCATTCGATTTGTCCTTAAGTGAGAGTCTTGCCTCCAGTTTCATAGTATACCTCCATCTCTCACATAACGTATTTGTTTCAGGAGTAAGTGGTTGTCAGTATACATGAAACAAATGCTGCATTAACTAATACTGTAAGAAACCCGCAAGTACAGCTAGTGCAATGGCCCAAAATCCTGAGTATCACAAGTCAAATAAGCAGAGCCAGCACAATTCGGTGTGGAAAAATATATTATAAATAGTACATGGTGTATTAAAAAATACACCTAACCAAAAAATACATCAGACCAGTTTCGGCAATGCTGCCTTCCTCAATGAGCAAAAAACAAAAAAGACATGAGACAAATGCTGCATTGCCTCAAGATGCCAATGTCTATCAAGCTGGCCATAGAGATGATGAGAAACTGCCTGTCCATGATAGCAGGTTCTTATTGTATGTTTTATTAGGGAAGGGAAAGGAATGCGTTAATTTGGCAGGACTGTGCTGGAAGCACCAAGACTAAAAGAGGGACCTATACTTTGTGTAGGCAAAGGTTGATCAATAAAGTGATGCTACTCAGTGTGCAACTGAGTTACTCATAGAGCAGCAAAAAAGCATGGAAGGGTTTCACTGACAGCTGTTTAGGGAAAAACTTAGAGGAAAAACTGAGCATAGCATAGTCTAGATACCGGTTTTGCTTTTGTGTCTATACAGGGCACTGCTAATTGCCACGAAGCAAAGACCAGCACTGTGCAAATGCGAGGCTTAAATACAAGCAAAGAGAAACAAGTTGTAAGCTAACTACCAATCAGGAAAGAACACAGTAGGCCTTCCACCAGCAATCCCCAACTCAGACAGGTTAGATCAGCACACTTCTGCCACAAGGGTGCAGAAAAACACCTTCTTAATGTAGAATAGCTGGTTTGGAGCCCAAGTGTAATAAGACCACACAAACCACCTACAACAGCCTACAACTAACAGATACAATGTAATAGAGTGCAATTAACTACTTAAAGCAGCAGTAGACAGTAATTTTTTTTTTTTGCTATAAAGTGCAAAAATAACAGCAAATAGCTTATGAAACTGCTAAAGTGCAATCATAGTATTTTAGAGAAGTGCAAAGGAATACTTATTTTTGTCTTTTCAGATGTGGATTGCTCCAGGTGAAAGTAGATTTTCAGCAATCAGCAGAAAAGTCGCCAAACGACAAGCAGCTCTGAGTATCTTTGACAAAGCCTGCGCAAATGCCAGACAGAGGCTGGATAATTTCAGTGATATAGAAAAAACAATATTTTGCTGAAGGTAATCAAGCAGCATGGCCTACAGATGACAGGTAGATGATGGACACACCAGCAATTACAGATCCAGGTGTGGTAGTCTTTCTTGTAGGAAATAAATGTATTGGAAAGGCAAGATGGCACAGCTGGAAAGGTTTACCACCACATGACCAACATGCTCCATTGTGCCAAGCAGAAGGCATAAAAGATTTCATGACTGAGATCTACCACAGGGTATGGGCCACCAGGATCAGACTGACTTGACAAACATGGGAGAGTTCCCTGTATTACGGGATGAAAGGATTGAAACTAATTTATTTCCACTGTGGGTGTGGATGCTGGTGCTGGCCTGACCATTTATATCTATGTCTTAGTGGCTAGTAGACCACATTAGTAGCATACTTCAATGGCATGCAAACATATTTATAACATAAATGGCTGTACCACTACAATTAGGCAAGCTGTATATTTTTTTCATAACCATATCAAGAGTGCAACAGGCAGCCACCACCAGGATAAGTAAGGCCACACAAGAAGGAATTGTCTCCATATAGACCCCTATCGTATATGTTATAAGGACACCCTTACAGAAAATTAGAAGGTGTTAACTATGGTGTTTTCTATGTTTTGTATTCACACATGGAAACAGTGAGAAACAACATACCGAAGTGTCTGAGGCTGGCCAGGTTACTGATGTGTACACCTCTACAGAGTCTGGTGATGTCATTCAGATACCTGGACATGTAACAAAGTCTGAGGGCACAGTAATGCTAGTGCCTGTCCCACTCTTGTGTGGGAAACAACCTGCAACACTTAGTGTATGCATGACTGAATATAGTGGGCCCTCCGTGGATGTAGGGGTTGAGCACAAACCATCCCCAATGCAGGAGAACTCTCCTGTTACTGTGAACCTCAGAACCTCTCCAGATGAGGCCAAAACTCCAGCATTAGGGGTACATATTACATCTATGGTGTCTTTGGTGCTCATAGCGACTATATACCAACAACCCAGGGGTAGCTGACTCGTCAAACAACTCAATTTCTCCCTGGGGTGCAGGAGGCTTTGGACATTAATCAGCAGATGTGCAGGAGTGTTTTCCAAGGCAATCTGCTGTCACACAGTCCTTAATGAAGCTGGTAGGTGTGTTGAATGTATAAGAACCTGAACCGGAGTCAGCAACCTTGCACAGTGAGGAATAAAAAAAAAATAATATATTTATTTTACACAACAATAATTAAGCACTTTTGTCTGTGTATAAAAAATCTACTTTATCAGAATAACAAATTCAAACTAGAATCCGTATTTAAACTTCCTGCTTAAATCATATGCACATACTACAACCAATAAGAGTGTAATGCTATTTAAAATAAACTCCACCACATACATAAAACAGTTTGAAAACCTCATAATCTAATATTACCTTTCCTAAAATGCACAGCAGTAAAAAAACAACAAATATATAGTTAAAACCAGACCAAATATGAACGCAGATTTAAAACACTAACAATAGACAAAGATTCATTAAGTCCTGGATAAATACATGTGTTCAACATAATCTGACAAATTAATTCTTTAAATTCAATCAGATCACCCCAATGGACCCCCCAAAGATCATTTTCCACTCTGTTAAGCCTAAAAAGTAAAAACTATGAGTGGGATTGCTAAGTATATGCTTAGAATGGGAATTATTAGTGTTCTTGTGTCTAACATCATAAAGATGATCATAAATGTAGTCTTTAAATTTCCTCTGTGTTTTCCCCACATAAAAACAGGGACATTGCTTGCACTTGGCCAAATAAACCAGGCCAGTTGAATTACGAGTACAACAAAACAGGGTTTTAATGAAACATTTATCTACCATTTCTCCTTCACCCTTTAGAATAGATCTATATTGAGGGCAAAATCCACACTTGAAACTGCCCATCTTCCTAAAGATGGCATTCGAATGAGAGCAGTCACTACTTTCAAGGAGGGTTTTAATCATCCTACCCTTTTTAAAAACAACATGAGGCTTCTTTCCAATTTTATCCATAATTTTGTCAAATCAAGAAAAAACTCTCCATTTTTTGTCCAGGGTTGCCCTGATGTTCAAATGGCCAATCATAAAGGTAGTACTGAAAGTGTCCAGGTAGGCATTGGGATCACCTGCCTTAGGGCAGAGTTTGAGTTCATTACTGGATCATACAAGGGAATAAAAATA
This sequence comes from Protopterus annectens, assembly GCF_019279795.1. Lineage (NCBI taxonomy): Eukaryota > Metazoa > Chordata > Ceratodontiformes > Protopteridae > Protopterus > Protopterus annectens. Next base: position 26,393,453 of record NC_056740.1, on the reverse strand, counting down.
CCTTTCTTCCTTTTAGAAGTCACTTCATTACATATTCCTTTAATTAACTTGCATGGATAACCCCTGAATAGGAACATTTTAGTTAAAAACTCACACTGTCTTATAAATAAGTCATCATCAGAAACCATCCTTACCTGCTGGACAAACTGACCCTTAACTATACCTCTTTTTTGGTGGGTGGGATGGCAACTTGAAAAAAGTAATATGGAATTTGAGTATGTGGGTTTCCTATAGGTGTTACTAATGAACATTATATTTGTAACATCCTTACTAACTTCAACATCTAGATAATGAATCTTATTTTTATCAAATGAAAAAGTGAACTTTAAAAAGAAGTTGTAGAACTGATATAATTAATAAAATGTCCTCAATGGGATTTTTCCAAGCAATAAATATATAATTCAAAAAATGAGTATAAATAACCCAAGGGGGTTGACTGTAATGATTAAATACAAATTTCTTCTGCCACTGGATCATGATGATGTTGCCAAATACCAGGGCACATGTGACTCCCATGGCCACTCCCTTCATCTGCAAATAATATTGGCCCTCAAAAACTTTATTTCTTTAGAACTGTTTCCATCATTGCCTCTAAAACTTTAAGTTGATATAAAGTTGCTAGATTCAACTAGAAAGTCATGGAACCAATCTAAACCTATGTCATGGGGAATGACATTAAATAAATTAACTACATCAATAGTAAGAAAAGATATATAACCAGTAAATGCCACATCCCTAAACTTTTGCAAAAAATCCCATGAATCTTTTTGACAAACAGAGAAAAGGCTCAAGTGCCTGTTTAAGTGTAAAGTCTACATACTTAGCCAATGGATGAATTTTAGTTTTGCCAACATTCACAAGAGGTCTCAAGGGGGTGGGGGAGTCCTCGTTACACTTGTGTATCTTTGGTATTCTGAAAATTGATGGAACCAAGGGGTGTTGGGCATTCAAGAAATGTAAAAGTTCTTGGTTAATCTGACCTTGGTCAACTAAATCATGAAGCAAGCACTTAATTTTCATATAAGAGATATTAATGTAATTAATTCAGGATTCCTCATAAAAATCCTCATTTAAAAGTAAATTCATGTTGTTCACATAATTAGACTTAACCATAATGACAATCCCCTGTTCTGACATAATTATTTTAGTAACCGATGTTCTAAGTGCCAAATTAAAATGTGAATTCCCCACTTTTGTTTTAAGTATTGATCTAAAATCAGATTCACATAACTTTTCAAACAGAATCAGGGAGGTATGTAACAGAGGGTTAAACAAACGTTTCCTGTGTAAACTATTCCTCATAACACTGATTTCATTCTCACCAAAAATTAACTTAAAATTTATTTTTTTTTTAAATAATTTAAAATCAATAAAAAGGTTTTTACTAAAATTTTCCTAGTCAGGAGTTATCCATGCGAGTTAATTCAAGGGATATGTAATGAAGTGACTTCTAAAAGGAAGGAAGGAAGTTTTCATCCCCTTATATGGTCCAATAAGACATGTGCTACCAATGAATTCAAACTCTGCCCTAAGGCAGGTGATCCAAATGCCTACCTGGATACTTTCATTACAACATTTACAATTGACCATTTGGACATCAGTGCAACCCTGGACAAAAATTGGAGAGTTTTTTCTTGTTTTGACAAAATTATGGATAAAATTGGAAAGAAGCCTCAAGTTGCTTTTGGAAGGGGTAGGATGATGGAAAATTTCCTTAAAAGGACAACCACCCTCATTCAAATGCCATCTTTAGAAAGATGGGCACTTTCAAGGGTGGATTTTGCCCTCAATGTAGGTTTATTTTAGGGGTGATGGAGTAAATGGTAGATATTTTTTTCATTAAAACCCCATTTTGTTGTACTTGCAATTCATCTTGCCTGGTTTATTAGGCCAAGTGCCAGCAATTTCCTTCTTTTTTTTGTGGGAAAACAGAAAAAATTTAAAGGCCGTATTTATGAAGATCTTTATGATGTTAGATGCAAGAACACTAATAATTTCATATTTTTTTAGTTTTGGGGCTTGACAGAGTGGAAAAAGATCTAGGGGGGGTCCGGGGGGTGGTCTGATTGAATTTAGAGAATTAATTTGGCAGATTAAATTGAATGCATGTATTTATCCAGGACTTAAAGTATCTTTGGCTATAGTTGGTGTTTTAAAACTACATTACTATTTGATCTGATTTTAACTGTATATTTGTTGTTTTTTTACTGCTGTGCATTTTAGGAAAAGTAATATTAGGTTATGAGGTTTTCAAACTGTTTTATGTATGTGGTATTTTTTTAAACCAGCATTATGCTTTTATTGAGAAAAACAACGAAACAAAGCCATGGACTTCAAAGATACCAAATTGAATTTATTAGAGACTTAGTGCTTCGGCACAAAGCCTTCAAAGAGTAAAAAATCTGAACACTTATTCCTTCTTAAATACAATAACAGCTCATTCAATTAACCAATTATTCAATAAATAATTTAGATCACATACTTCCAATTGCATCCTTTGTTTAACCCAAATGGTTCCAAACTATTATATTTTAAAATAAAAAAGTTTCTTTTCTCAATAATTTATCCTTAATATTTGCACATTCCCCTAAAAACACCTCCACTTTTTCTAAAATACATCCTTTCAAATCATCAGGCTTGGCATTATGAAAAAGAAAATTATGCTCTTATTGGTTGTAGTATATACATGTGATTTAGATAGGAAGTTTAAATACGGCTTATAATTTGATTTCATTATTCTGATGAAGTCAATTGATAATGCCACACCGAGCATCAAACTACACAGAATTGCTAATGCCATCATGTCTGCCTAGACTGGCACAGTTGCTCATGGTTGGGGCAGGGTGAAGACATGGGGTGGCTGTATGCATAGACCATTGCAGGGAGCACAATCAGCTAAGTCTGAAGATGTCAAAATCCCTGATACACTTCATCATGGATGGTTATGACATGGACAAATAGAAGTACCTACCTCCATCACTAGCACTCCTCATCATCAAACATCATCCAAGTTTGTGTCCTGTAGTAGGACATTAAGCCTGCCACAGGAGATAATGAGCCTGCACACTATAACCAGCAAAGGTACAGCAGGCTGAAATAATGAAGGTGAATATCTTTCATGCCAGTTAAGTTCTTGAAGCTTGCCCACTTTCAGTGGCAAAATAACACTCCAAAATGGGGATGCAGTCTCCCTCTCTCTCTCTCTCTCTATATATATATATATATATATATATATATCTATATATATCTATATATATCACTGGAGATCATAATTGTTGACACCACCCATCCTTTCAACAATTCCACCCCACATCTATTTCCTATTGCTAGTCTTGATCTCCTGACCTCTGTGCATCTGCTGCCCTGTGCCTTCACCTCCCACCTAGTTTATATTAATAGTCTTGTGTTAATATGTCCCCTGTTACTATATGCAAATGATGATGATGACTGTGACCCATGTCACCATCCAATGTGGTGTGGGTCAGTGTTTGATAGACAGTGAAACTGGACAATACAATAACCAGCAAAGCATGATAGGAACACTGCATGCATCATGTTTACTGTTTTGTTTCATACATGCCATGAACCAAAGTCACTAATCAGATATTGCTACCTTACCTTACAGTGTTATATTGCAGCTGGAAAGTCTCAATTTCCATATGTCAGCATGATGCTGATGACCATCATGGATGTTGACTGTTGCTGCTGCGGGATGGTATATTTGCAGCCACATTGTCAGAATGCCAGTCCAGCCTCTGTAATATCATATTGTGGAACAAGGCTCATACGTCAAACTTCTTGCTGTCTGTATCAGGTGAGTACTGTTTGAAACCACTAGATGCATGCAGGCATCAGACTCATGCATTCAGCATCCTAAACGCGTTTTAGAGTTTCATTTGGGATCATGATTCTGTATTCAAGGGTGAAGACCACATCACTTGCAAAATACAACTCAACTTTTTTTTTTTTTTGGGGGGGGTATACTGGCTACATGCACAGTGGGTGAATGTGTTAGCATATATTCTATACATCATGCCACCATTTATAAATGAGATGACTCTCTGGGAAATCACTACTCTGGAAATAGACATACAGATTAGAAGTTTGCCGAATTTGGGAATCATGATAGCTATCAGGATGCAGCATACCTACACATTTTTAGTCTCCTGTGTTTCACAGACTGCCTGGGAATGTGGGGAATTGTGATCTTTCCTACTGATATATCTCTGGGTCTGTGGGCCAAGGGGGATCCACATGAATTAACTATAATGCACTGCATTCTCCCAAAACATAGGTGAAACTGTAGAATCCAGTCATAGTGATGACTCTCTTCTCTCCTCACCTCTCCTCAGGAAAGTACATTTGTGTAAAATCTTACCATAACAGTAGATATCCTTATTTCACCACTGCAGTATTTATCGTGTATGGGATTCCCTGTCATGGAAGCCTGACGTCTGGCCAATCTACCAAAGCCTACAGTTGCTTTACAGTACACTGAACATCACCCAAATGCTCCTCGCATAGCGTAGGGCATAAAGGTGATGTTCAGGTGTATTATTCTCAGAACTGATTGCCCCAGTAGGAACACCAGTCTAAGGAAAACCAAAGAGAACCTGCACATCCAGGAAGGAAAAAGACTAGGGGGATGGCAGGAGGGAGTGAATACTGCAGTGGTGAAGGCAAGGACATCTACTGTTATGGTAAGATTTTACACAACTGTACTGTCCTTACATTCACAGCTGCACTATTCATCATGTATGGGAGAGTGCCAAAGCTCAAGAAGAAACTTCGGAGGTGGAGGAAGCAGCAGTAGAGCCCTCTAAGAAGCCATGAAGAATGGCATTAGCAAAAGCAGCTCTAGCTCTGGAGATACTATCTAACTTGTAGTGTTTGGTAAAAGTATACACAGAAGTCCAGGTATCTGCTTCAAGAATAGAATTAGTGTCTAAGCCCATGAAAAAAGCACCAGAAGAAGCCACAGCTCTAGTAGATTGAGCCTTTACCGAAGAAAGAATGCTCTTGTCATGAAAAGTGTAACAAAAAGAAATAGCCTTTGAAATCCAAGTAGAAATAGTTTGCTTGGAAGCAGCTAATCCTAAAGACCTAGGATGAAAGGAAACAAACAACTGATCAGATTTTCTGATATCTTTAGTTTTATCCAAATAAAATTTGAGCTGTCTATGCATGTCCAAAGTATGCAGCATCCTCTCAATGTCAGTTTGCATGAGGGGAAAAAAGTAGGCAAATTAATAGACTGATTAAGTGATAACTCATTAACCACCTTAAGCATAAAAGGAGGATTAGTGTTCAAGGACACCCTGTCCTCATGGAATACCAAAAAAGGCAGACAAGCCATAAGGCCTTGCAACTCAGACAGCCATCTGTCAGAAGTAAGAGCTAACAAAAGAATGGTCTTCTAAGAACAATGTTGCAAAGAAGCTGAAACAGTAGGCTCAAAAGGATCCTGAGTGAATTTCTCCAGAACAAAAATAAAATCCCAGGGAGGAGGAACAGGCTTCGTGGGAGGGATAATATTAAAGATGCCTTTAAGAAATTGCTTAGCCTCAAATCTAGAAGCTAAAGCAGGAGTTAAAGGCAGACAAGCAGAAAGAGCTGATATGTGGGCCTTAATAGAAGAATAGGCCAAACCAGCATTATGCAACTCACACAAATAAGAAAGAACCAAAGGAACATACACAGTAAGTGGGTCCAGGTTACGAGAGAAACATCAAATAGAAAACCTCTTCCATTTAGATAAGTAGAATTCACCAGTAGTAGGTTTCTAGTCTCCTGCAGAACCTGCAGCACGTCCTCAGAAAAAAGGTGTCTATGAGGAATCAAAACCCTATCACCCACAGTATCAGTTGAAGTGTGGACAGGTGGGAATGGATGAGAGATCCCTTCTCTTGTGTAAATAGATCCACCCTGTGAGGTAACTTGCGATGATTGCCCTTGGCTAGATGCAGAAGTACAGGGAAACATTGCTGTTGCGGCCAAAAGGGAGTCACCAACAAGATTTTGGGAGCATTCTGTTGAATCTTGAACAGGACTTTTGGAAGGAGAGAAAGGGAGTGGAATGCATAAAGAAACATTCCCTTCCAAGAAAATGAGAGGGCATCCACCTTTCACACCAGAGGACCTGGGACTCTGGTACAAAACAGAAGAAGTTGATTGTTCAGAGGGGAGGCAAAGAGATCCACTTGAGGAGTACCCCACTGGTGAACAATGTCCAGAAACACATCTCTGTGAAGCATCCATTCCTGAGATTGAGTGAAGGACCTGCTCAGACTGTCTGCCACAATGTTTTGATCTGAAGGGATATAAATTACTTGAAGAATCACTTGATACTTGACAACCAGATCCCATACCAGAAGTGTCAACTGGCAAAGAAGGTAAGGTCTTGTTCCCCCTTGTTTGTCAGTATACCACACAATTGTGCTATTATCTGTGAACACCTTGAGAGGTCCCAGAGAAAAAAAGAGGATGAAAGGCCTGAAGAGCCAACATAAGAGCCCTCATCTCTTTGATGATGATGTGCTCCTTCTGCTGACGAGGCAACCACACTCCCTGTACCTTCAGGGGAGCCAAAAGTTGCTCGCCATCCCACATCTGAAGCATCTGTGAACAGATCCTGAGAGGGAAAAGGGGGATGAAAAGGGTACCCTGGATTCAGAGACAACTGCTGAACCACCAGAGAAGTTCCTTCTTGAGACAAGAAAGAAAAGGAACTGTAAAGTCTAGAGGATGTGCATGTTGAAACTGCACTGACTTCAGAAACCACTGGAACTTTCTCATGTGGAGTTTGGCCACAGGGAGCATTGGAATGGTGGAAGCCATGAAACCCAGAGCTCTCAGAAACTCCCTGGCTATAATAGGGGCCAGGGGAAGAAGAGACAGAAAGTAAGACATGAGAGTTAAGGCCTTTTGGAGGAGGCAGGGATGCCAGCATTGGCACCGTCTAAATCCCGCAACCCAGAAAGACATGATCCTGAAAAGGAGTTATAGAAGACTTTTTGAACTTTATCAAGAACACCAGGCTCTGAAGAAGAAGAGAAATGGCAAAATGAAGATTTTGCAAAAGGATCTCCGGAGAGGATGCCTGAATCAGCAGGTCATCCAAGTAAGGAAATATTTCGATCCCTTGAAGCCTGCAAAAACCAATCACAGGAGCAAGGCATTTGGTGAAGACCTTTAGGGCTGTAGAAAGGCCAAAGGGCAAAGCACAGAACTGAAAATGCCAGGAAGCAACAGAGAAATGCAAAACCTTCCTGAAAAGGACAAAACCCCAACTGGGTACTTATCTGCAGCGGTGAGGACTTCAACAAGCAGGAGTAACTACTGGAATTAAAAAATGCAGTAAAAATGGCAGAAAATGGATGTAGGCAAATAGACCGATGGTTAGAAAGAGTGTTTGGACTGGTGGCAAAGAAGTTCTGAGGATGGTACGCCTGAACGTCACCTTTATGCCCTACGCTACATGAGGAGCATTTGGGTGATGTTCAGCATACCTTAAATCAATGGTAAACTTTGGTAGACTGGACGGACATTGTGCTTCCATGCCAGGGAATCCCATATATGATGAATACTGCAGTGGTGAATGTAAGGACATCCATATGTACTCATTAACATGTAGCAGCATAATACTACTGAATATATGTGAGATGATACAAGCCTGAGAAATACTTAGTGTGCTCCAGCTGGTTGCTGAAAGGTCATTGTAGCTAGGAAAGTAAGACCTACGCAAACCTGGGTATTCACATGTATCAGAAGACCATGCATTCAATTAGATTTACTAAGTGGGTGAAATAAATCATCCAAGCTCTGGAAGAGATCCCCATCCACTCTTTAATGACTGACTATTTAGTCATCAGTGAGGGCATATTAAGTTAAGTCCTGCCTGTGAGGATTACACATCATGGTAAGCAAAGCTGGTAGCTTCAGCAATTCAGTGCTGCTCAGCACAAACTGCAGCAACTGTGGACATGTTTCACAGTTGCTGCCTGCTAGCTATCACGTGCTCTTTCCTTATATATCACCACACATGCAGATTGTATTGCAACAGCACTGATGACTATGAATTGCGACTTTTTTATCTGTTAATAGTTGTTCTGCAGTAATTTCTCTGTGCTGTTTCATTTACATCTATTCATGTACTCATTTATGTATACTGTGCTATGAAAAGCTTGTGTGCACCTGTGCAACTAAGATCTGCAAACTTCAAGCAAACTATATACTGATGAGAACTGCATACTATACAACTTGTTTATGAATTCCAGCCTTTATCCATTTTAATTACTGTTTTCATGAATATGCGTCCTTGGTTGTGGTGTATAAAGCTGTAGCCACATAAGTGTGTGTGTGTGGGTGGGTGTTTGTGTGTTGGGGGGTGCTGGGGGCAATATCCAAACAAGAAGACTGCATTTTGTTACTGTGGGTAACACCAAAATAGAACGCAAACCACTATGGTAGAATCCTAGCATTAACAATCTGTATAACAAAAGGAAGAAACTCCGTGTTCTAATGTGAGATGACAGAGTCCTGAGAAATACTTAGTTTATTTCTTAGAACATTAGAACATACACTAAGAAATAAACTGAATACCTCAAGTTCCAGAAGTGAGCTTATGAGGCTAAACAAGGAATTTAAAAGCAAAGTTAAATCTTCCAAGAATAAGTATGAATTAAAAATTGCCACCCCTGTAAAGGACAGCCACAAAGCCTTTTTCAACTATGTTATAAATCTTAGACATAATAGCCAGTATTCCAGAGAACTGGTACCTAACAATAACATATACTCAGAGGACATCACCGACATACCAGCATACAAACTTAGCTCACCCTTTACCCCCTGGATTCACATAAAACTTTCCCTCATATAATTATGTTTTGACCTCCCCACCAGATCACCTCAGAGCATGCCCTAAGGGCACTATCTAAGGCCAAAAACTCTTTTTCCATGAGTCTAGACAGTGTGCATAGCTGCTTTCTTCTTAGCACCAAGCTTAGCCTTACTGACTTGCTAGTAAATCTGTATACCCTCAGGTTTCCAAATGGTTACATGCCAGAGGTGTAGAGAACAGGTGTGGTCGTCCTACTCCACCTTCCACCAGTCCTGGCAACTACAGACCAATATAACCAGGCCTATTTGTAAAGCAACAGAATGCTGTAAACAATGACATAAGTTCATAGGCTTATACTAGGATAATGACCACTAGGGACTTTATAAGCCTAGACATGGAACTCAAATGTATCCCATGAGTTATTGTGCCTTAGATGTTATTTTAAGGGATGTATGTTAGTTAGGGCATGGTTTAATGACTGCCATTGTCCATCAGAGACACAGACCAGCAATGAATTTCTGATTTCCCATCCACTGGTCCAGGTTGCACTTGCAGGAAGGGCTCTGCTTCCCATGGATGGGAAGACCATTCCAGAGAATGGAGATTCTCTAAGATATGTACTTGTCCCCCCAACATGTCCTATCCAAGTTGCAAGCAAAATTTAAATCCTTAGATGTGTTAGTTCTGGTGTTGTTCATTTTGCAGATATGCAGAAGGTCCATCAGAATGGGATCTATGGATGACTTCTATGCTAGGTATAAATCACTTTCAGCAGTCTGTAGGAAACAGAGTATTGAGATAGGGCTTTGAGGCAATCTGCATAGGACATTGTGTTTACGCCCTGCATTCTTTTTGTGGGGAACCTCTCTGGACTTTCCAGTTGTTGTTTGTGCTTGGTCAGGTACATACAGAATGGGGTGTTATACTCAACGATGGGTCTGATGATGGCTGAGTATAGTGGCACGATGACTTCCCTGGACTAGATGCCATGACCTTACTTATAGGTTGAGTGACATAGAACGATTTTCTTACAACTTTAGAGATATGTTAGTCTAAAACTAGGTTTCTATCTGTGCAAGTCCCCAAATTCCTGACTACTGTGTCTAATTTTAGGAGTGTTTTATCAATGAACTAGTTTCCCCTGGATGGCTGACTTCCCAAAAGTACTATTATGCATTTCCTGACACTGAGTTTTAACCAGTGGCTTTGGCACCAGTCATTTGTCTGTGTGAGACCTTCATGTAAGATGTTGGTATCCTGGGGGGCTTTTATGATTGCTCCCAGCTTAAAATCATCTTGCACGTGACAGTTTGTTTTATGTTTTATTAAATTCCTTTTTTGTTTTTTGTGGTTACCAAAGTTATTTCTTTAGTATACCTTAGATATTCAGTAGTATTATGCTGCTATATGTTAATAAGTACATATGGATGTATTTAGCATGAGTGTACCCACCACTTGTGTTCCTGGTTTTCTTAGCCTTACTCTTTTGGCTGGCACGGATTCACGCTGGTTTTGTTTTCTTATCTGCAAACTTGGTAAGCCAGAGACCTTTGATATCGATCTTGACTTCCGAAAAATAGATACCAAAGAAGAGCAGACCTAGCACACTGCCCTTGGGGTCTCCATTGATGACCAGACTCTTTCAGGAGGTGGGGTCTCCAATCCTAACTTTCTGGGTCCTGTCTGTGAACCAGCTGGCTATTCAACATGTTACATAGGGGTTTATGCTTAATTCCATGAGTTTGTTTTCAATGCCTGAGTGCAGTATTGTATCAAATGCCTTAGCTAGGTTAAGGTAGTCAGTATGTATTGTTTTGCCTTCATCCATTGCCATGCTGACCTTCTCAAAGAAGTCCACCAGATTCAGGAGGAATGACCCGCATTTCACAAAACCAAACTGGGTTGGGTCCAATGTTTGAAGGTTTCCTAAGTCATTGTTAATCATTTCCATGATAAGTCATTCCATGACTTTAGCATCCTACAATCCCTGGTGCCAGACAGATTTGGGTTTGTAAATGCAGATCTGGCCTCCTAAACCTAGACTTTTTAAATAAGTTGCTGAGGCTTTGGACAAAGGCTGATTGGTGCACACTATTTACCTTGACCTGACAAAGCATTTGACACCATCCCACATTCTGGTATTATCAACAAAATGATCAAACTCAATGTAAACCCTTATGTAACCCACTGGATAGCAAGCTGTCTCACAAACATAACATATTCTAACAATACAGGGGCCATAGTCTCATCTAAAAGGCTTGTTACTAGTCTGGGTTCCCAGAGTTCAGTGCTGGGGCCAATTCTGTTTGGTACTTGCTTCTCTGATGTCAAAGCTAACATCATGGATCCGTGGCTTACTAAGTTTGCATATGATTGCAAATATGGAGTTGTCATAAACTCTCTCCTGAACTCCTGACTTCGGAAAGATGGCCTAACATATGCCAAATAAATGCTACCAAGACTATGGCCTAAAGCTAAATGCCAAGAAATATAATATTGTGTCCTTTGAGAAAGATGAGCACTCATGAACCTACCACATAGATGGTGCTACCCTTAGAATCAACACAGCCATTTGGGTCCTAGGCATTTTTGTATACAGTGAACTATCCTTAGACCACTATGTATATCAAGGTTGAAGGAAGTTATTATCCCTCTCTACTCCACCCTTATCAGACTTATAACTGAATATAATGCCTGTTTTGATATCTATCTGTCCAGCTATATGATTTGACTTGAAAAAATACAGCAACTCCCCACAAAGAAAATCAAGGTCATGGAGCCTGTATCTTATGTAGACTGATTTAAAATACTCTCTCGCTTGTTGGTTTCATACAGACTTTTAAGGGGTGATTGCTGCCTTGCCTACAGAGCCTCAACTGGCATGGTACTGAGTGACCTCCTACACATATGCAAGGCAAATAACACCATGAACATCTGCTTGAAAGAACCAAATCTCCACTGCTAAATAAACACAACCTACTGACAGGATGGATACCTCTGTCAAAGAATTCCTCTAATCAGAAACTTTATACTACACAAAATAACTTCTTGATCCTCTACAAAGATAATCAAGATGAATGGATGAGAAACCATACATTCACTCCAGGTCTGGACCCCCTAGCCCTAATAAAGAGAAAGAGTTGTTGTTGTGTCTTTCGGCTTTTCCTGGTTAGGGGTCGCCACAGCGGAACTTCGGTCCGCTAATGATTGGCAGTAGATTTTTATGTACCGAGTTGCCAGCTCTGACACACAACCTTCAACGAAGGTATGCCCATTCATGCATGTCTCCACACAGAAGACGCTCTAGCTGAGAATCGAACAGGACAACGTCTTACTGTGAGGCGACAATGCTACCGCAGCACCACCACCGCAGTACATATTAAATTTACTCATAATTAAGAGTAGCAATTAGCCTCGTAAGAATGTATGCGTTTAATTTGATGTGTTTGCCACTGCTTCTGCGGTTTATTCTAACTGGGCTTTTCTAAAACATCATCATTCTTTTCTTCAGTTCATGGTTAGAGTTATGTTCACACAGCTTAGGTGATAATGCTCACATGTGCTTGTTATACCCTGGTGTGTGATAGCCATTTCTGTGCATTTAAAGTGTTTTTTTTTTATTGTATCTGCTTTATTTTCTGAAAAAAAAACAAAAAAAACAAAACAAAATAATATACTTGTTTTCCCACCTTTCTAAGCTAGTTTAGTCCAGTTTTCAGGTTAGTGCTGAATTCAGGGCTGTGTTACAAGTATCTGTGTTTGCCCATACCTTACTTGGATAGAAGGAAGTTTCTCTGTTCACTGTGAGAGAGGGAGCTTTGAGCAGCCTATCCCTGGAGGAGTGGTTTCAGCCCAGTAATTAGTAGTTTATTGGTCATTTTGGGCTAATTTCTTATCTCTTTCATTTCCCTTATATAAAACCTGCATTTGAGTGTTTTTTTTGCATGCCGGGCAGCACCGGTTAGCTAGGGTATAACTATTCCTAGCTCCACAAAGTCTACTCTTCAATTTTTCCCTTGAAACTAGACAAACTTTCAACTTAAGCACTCAAATCATTCACTTCTCCTCCCTGCATTTTCCCAAAACTCATAGCAAGCACTAATAAACCTTAGCACTAGACCCCCCTATACTGTAGAGAAGGACAAGGATCTCTATTCGACCTTACCAGCCAATCAGTAAAACAGTTCACTGTACTTATCCAGGCATGTTCAAAGGGCAGTTTCAGGTGTACTCTCCAGTCCAACTGGTGAATCTGGGCATTTTGAGGCAATGTTACAATTGCCTCATGTACACAGACAACCCTCTCCTCCTTCCACCAAACACTAATACATGCGAGAGATACAATTATACAGCCAAACTGGAGGCTAAGCTCCCTCAATTCAAGACTGGACCAGGCAGTCAAGAGGAGAAGGGAATTAATTGCATCACACCACCAGTCTCACATAGACCTATGAAACCAGCATTGGCAAAAAACACACATAAATACACAAAAACATACCTGGAGGCTCTAAACAAAAATCTGCAAAAGCAACAGAGACGTCCAAAGCAGACATCCAAGCAACCTCCACCCCCACCCCCCAACACAAACCGTGAAACACATACTTCACAAAACCAGTGTGCCACACAATCACAGCCCTTAAGGCAAAATAACATACCCAACACACTAGTAATAGGTGACTCTATAGTCAGGCACACTGACGTCCCACTCACTAGGCTGAACAAGGAGAAGGTTACATAACACAAGCACTCAGGTCACTCCAGAACAAGTACAAATATGACTCTGTCATTGTCCATGTTGGTGTGAATGACCTGATCCGTACCTCCCTGGACTACATGAAAAGAGACATGGAGGAGCTCTCTGATCACATAGCCCAGGCTGGTATGACCCTGATGCTGAGTAGCATCCTGCCCTCACCAAGAATGATACCACAGTATAGAGAAAAAATTATCAATTTCAACAATTGGCTAAGCTTCTGGTGTCATTCAAAGGGGATCCAGTGTCTGTCAGCCTGGGATGACATGCTCGACAAGCCACGCTGCTTTGCTAGAGAAGGCTTGCACCTGTCACCCTTAGGCTTTCGAATACTGGCCAAGGCTCTTGCCATCCCCATAGTGCCTTTTTTAGGCAAGGCTCAAAAGGCAAACCCACTGCCATAAATAGCACAAGTAACAAAAAACTGAGGGTAATGCTGCTCAATGCCAGAAGTCTAAACCTCAAAATGCACGCACTCGAGGCACTTCTCAGAATGGAGAAAATCAATATATGTGCAGTAACGGAAATCTGGTTTAAGGCTCCAGAGAGCACCCCAGCACTACCAGGCTACAATGCATACCATACAGTTAGGCCACAAAACTCGGACCGAAATACAAAAGGCGGGGGAGTATCCATATTCATCAAGGATACCCACACCTCCAGGTTAGTGGCACAGCACGATGCTTCAGAGATCATCCACGTGCAACTAACAACAGGCAAAACTGCTATTCAAATTATAACTTGCTACAGATCACCCACCATGCCCCAGGACCCCCACTCCGCATTCCTGGAAACACTGGGAAACATAAAGGTCCTACCAAACACCCTGATATTGGGTGATTTCAATTATCCAAACATTAACTGGGAGAACTACTCATGTACGAACTCCCTGGCCCAACATTTCCTAGAATTTATAAACTCAAATGCCCGGGATCAACTGGTTAACACCCCCACCAGAGGTGACAACATATTGGACCTGGTCATCACCAAAATGGGCGACCGGTGTTCCACACTGGAGGTCAACCCCTCGCGGGTTAGATCTGATCATAAACTAATCACTCTGGATATCCATATTCCGCCACCACCCCCGGTCAAAGAAACCACAGTGAAAAACTTTTCAAAAGCAAACTTCACATTACTTAAGACCGAGGTGGGAAGTTTCAAAGCCCCCATGCTAAAGGATAACACTGTCCAAGCTGCAAAATCCTTTACTAATGCACTCTACGGGCACCTACAAGAATGCATGGATCGTGCTATCCCAAACAAAACCAAGACTCACTCCTCCAAGAAGAGGAAACCAGTCTGGTGGACCCCTGCCATAAACAAGCTATACAATAGAAGGAGGAAACTAGTACAGAAAAGAGTAAAATCCCAAGAAGGGAAGACATCCCTGATCAGTATCAGCAAGAAACTATGTTCCCTCATAAAATCATCCAAGGCTAGCTTCAAAAGAAAAATTGCTATGGACTCCAAAGATAACCACAAGGCATTCTTTAGCTATGTCAGGAATCTAAGTGGCAATTCTCAGATCTGCTCAGAGTTAGTGCAGAATGGCACAAAATACACTGAACTGACCGATATAGCCAACATCCTGGCAGATAGGTTTAGTGCAAACTTCACCCCCCTCTCACCCCCAAAAGGGCCCATATCTATACCAGAAGAATGTAGTGCCCCTGAAATCACAGACACTCAGGTTAAAGCAGCCCTCTCCAAAGCCAAAAACACAGCATCAATGGGACCAGACGGTGTCCCAGGCTGCATCCTACACGAGCTCAAAGATGAACTCACCCCTCACCTAAACACACTGTTTAAACTCAGCCTCTCCACAGGCTACATGCCCACAGAGTGGCGCACAGCAATGGTTATTCTGCTGCACAAACGTGGAGCCACAATGGACCGCGGGATCTATCGCCCTATAAGCCTCACTAGCTTGGTCTGCAAAGATATGGAGCGCATCATCATGGATCTCATTAACAGACACTGGAAACCTCCAAACACTGGACCCAACCCAGTTCGGCTTTGTTAAGGGCAGATCATGCCTCCTAAACCTGGTGGACTTCTTTGAGACAGTTACCAAGGCTATAGACGAGGGAAAGGTGGTACACACAGCCTACCTGGACCTCACAAAGGCCTTCAACACCATTCCCCACTCAGGTATTATAGACAAGCTCACCAGCCTGAACATAAACCCCTACATCACGAGATGGGTGGCCAACTGGCTCATGAACAGAACCCACATGGTAAGAGTTGCAGGAGCTAGGTCTGACTCTAAACCAGTTACAAGTGGCGTTCACCAGGGCTCAGTCCTAGGACCCCTCCTGTTTGGCATATACTTCTCAGAGGTACAGGCAAGCACAGGAGGACTATGGCTCACCAGGTTCGCAGATGACTGCAAACTAGGGGCTATAATTGACTCTCCAGCTGACACAGACATCCTCCAAAAGGTTCTCACTGAGACAGATACCTGGTGTCAAAACCATGGTCTCAAGCTAAATGCCAAAAAGTGCATAGTCATCCCCTTTGGAAAAAACAAAGTACCCACAAAGTACCACATAGGTGGTAGCCCCCTAATTACGGAAGACGTAATAAGGGATCTTGGGACCCAAGTAGATAGTAACCTCTCCTTTGATAATCACATTGCCAAAGTGGTTAGAAAATCCTTCTATGTGGCTGACCTAATCATAAAAGGGTTTGCATCCAGATCGAAAGAGGTCATTGGGCCCCTCTACGCATCACTCATCAGACCCATCATCGAGTACAATGCCCCATTTGGGATGTACCTTACAAGACACCTGCAACAACTGGAAAGACCACAGAAGTTCCTCACAAAGAGGATCACAGGCCTCAAGCAGATGCCCTATGCAGCTCAAATGAAGAAACTACAGCTGTACTTGGTTGCATACCGCCTACTCAGAGGTGATCTCTGCCTGACATACAAGGCCATGTCCAACCCAGAATTGATGGACATGCTCCACCTAAAGAAAACCATATCCCCTTGAGCCACACGTTCCAGGGATCTAAACCTCACCACAACAATAAATTGGACGTGCTGGAGGGATAGATTCCTATCCCAGAGACTTCCCATGCTCTGGAACAAGATTCCAATCTACATTAGGCAGAGTTCCTCGCTAACCCTCTTCAAGAGAAACCTTGATGAGTGGATGGGAAACAGAAAGTTTACCCCAGGGATCACTTCAATGGTTCTGCTGGACAGAGGCACAGGGAACTAATCTAAGGGGGCGGCGGAAGCCAACACATTCCGGCTAGGCTTATAAATGCCTTTGGGCAGATAGCCTAGTACCTACCTATGAACCTATGAACAATAGTGTAGGCTTTGCAAGAAACCTACACGATTTCAGTGTGTTAGCTCTATGAGCAGCAGCGCTCATTGAAAAAAAAACAGAACAGGGAAGCCTGAGCACACAATGTAAACAAAACAGCTTGGCTGTACATAAACCTTTTATGCAAGCATATATGGACAGCTTATATGGAGTAAGGACAAGTTAATTATGTGAATTAAGATACAGGGGATGTTAAATGGGGAGAATGTACACAGAATACAATGTTAATAGTGCAGATATAAGTAAGAGTGGGAAGCACAAACAGAGAAAATGTAGTCAATGAAGTCAAATTTAGTTATGTCACAAAGAAACATTTTAAACATAAATGATTCCACACTAATATAATAATAATTATTCCTGTTCATAATTCTTGACCTATGCACATAACTAAAAATGGACATGATAACAATGGATGTGAGAAGGACACAATGCAACACTGTAAAAAAGGGAGTAAATACTAATGTTAATAACATGCCAAGTTGAGATAACAGCAAGGACAGAAGATACATTAAAGGCTATTCGCATAGACTGCAGTTACTGAATATGACGTACATAAAGGGAATACATATGTGATAACTGACAGTAGTGCTGTATTCTCCACATCATCATGTATAAACAAGAAGAAATGAACCCTACACTGTTATATCATGAACATCAGAAAGGAACATGTTTTACCATTTGCTGTCATTTGGCAGCCATTGACAGGAGGGATATTACCTTGAAACATGTATTAGGTAAGTATGTGTTTTATATTCATGTACATCCTAAGCAGAAATATAATACTGGAAATACACAAGTGACAAATGACAACAGATTTGATGGCATTTCAGTAGTTCTAGGTCTTTGTAAATGGAGCCTATCTACTACATGATTATACTAGGCATGCTAACTGTAAGAAGGTGATTAACAGGTTCAGTAACAATATATAGCTACACAGACTATATGGATTAGAAGTCTTCTCAATACAGCATGACAGACAACCACACACATTCACAGTAGTTAGTCATTGTTGGATTCAAACATCCTACCTATTTAGTTATGCAGTCTAAAGAACACAGTATCAACAGTTAGAGCTACAGGATAAGCCATTCTACAACTGTGATGTAGTTCATTTTTGATAGCATGATGTAACCATTGTGCTTCCAAACCTGGGTGTTGTCTGGATGTAATAGAAATGTATAGGGCAGCCCTTTGTCAGTAAAAGTATGTCTCCTAAGTGGAACTTTACGTGATGTCACAGGGCCAATTTTACATGACAGTACACACAGTCACACTAGTTGACTAATGTTGGATTTAAATCCCCCCACCTATCTAATTACACAATCTATAGAATACAGAATTATCTGCAAGCACCACAGGAAAAGTCTGACTTGTAAGGGAAGAGTGTGCACCTTTTGACATGGTGAACTCAATAGTGTGATGCAGAGAATATGTCTGTGGTAAAAGTGGGTTAAGGGAATGGGGGTATCCTCTCAAGTTAAATTCTTATCCTCAGAGGAAGTTGATACAGCATGTATGTTCAAGACGTTATACATACTGGATACTGTAGCCACATACACAAGTTTACCACTGTGAGATTTGAAACTCCTACCTATCTAATTATACAATCTAGGAACACAGTATTAGTCAAGTCACAAGCACCAAAGGAGAAGTCTGAGTTGTAAGGGAGAGTGTGCACTTTTGACTTGATGACCTCATCAGTGTGTTGCAGAAAAGATGCCTGTGGTAAAAGTGGGATAAAGAGCAGAGGGAGCAGTTTCCAAAGTTAAATTCTTCTCCTGAGTGGAAGTGGACACAGCACATCTATTGCTGAGGCTTTTTTTACCTATCACTACACACACACACACACACACACACACACACACACACACACACACACACACACACACACACAAAATCTAGATACGCCCCACAGGAGAAGTTTGACTCTGAAGGGAGAGAGTGCACTTTTGACAGGATGACCTTATCAGTGTGCTGTAGAGAAGATACTTGTGGTAAAAGTGGGATAAAGTGCAGAGGGATCTATGGCCAAAGTTAGATTTTTCTACTAAGTGGAAGTGGACACAGCACATCTGTTGTTGAGGCTTTACTTATCTGTCACTAGAAATACACATACATAGAAGTTCACCACTGTCAGATTTGAACTGCCTACCTAACTAATTACACAATTTAGAGAACATAGTATGAATCAAATGCATCACAGGAGAAGTCTGACTATTTTTTAAACAAGAAACATCTTTATTGAATTATCATATATGACATAGGCAATCATACATTTATATAAATGAAAACAGTCCACATTAACATATTTTCAGTTGCAAGTGTTATACACCATTTATATCTATTCAGTCATCATCAGTCAAACATTACAAAGCTCATTTAATTCCTGCCTTCCCTTAAACCTCATTCCTCCTCCAAAACATTATTATGCATGCATTCTTCCACAGTTCTCCTTTTTCTATGTAATTTGCTCCTACACTTTTCTAAATATCCTACTTCCAGTTCTTTTATCTCTGTTACTATATTCACTACTTCTAGTCTTGTTGATTTAGACTTTGATTTCCATTTTCTAGTAATTGCTTTTTTGGCAGCCACCAGAATTAAATTTAGCAAGGCCTTTTCTATGTCTAGGCAATTCTGATTCTGTATCACAGCTCAAAAATCATTTTCTTACTTACACCAATTTTCTCATCCAGTATTTCTGACAGAGCAGCCTGCAGGGAATGTTTAAAGTCTGCACTCCCAAAAATATGTTCCCAATTACCTCTTTCTTCCCCATCATACATCCAACATTTGCAATCTGATTTGGCATCTGCTTGGGGTATAAAAACACCCATGCAACCACTTCCAAGCAAATATCCTAAATCTTCTGGACTTTGTTGCATATTTGTGAGCCATACATGTACCCCCATGGTATATTTGTGAATTGCTTATCAAGTCTCTATTCCCAATCCTTTCTACCCTCCTCTGATTGATTTCTATAGTTATCATGCAATATTTTACATGCCCTGCTAATTATCCATTTTAACAGCGGCTTCTGCTCTAGATTCCATTAAAAACTCTACAAGTGCTGGTCTTTAGTTTAGGATCCCCATATTCCTTTTTCTTTGTCTATACTCTCATATTAATGCTTGCCAGGAAAGGCAGTCTCTAGCCTACAGTCCACATGAATTCTTGGCCATTTCCCATTTTATTACCTTTCCCTCTCTAATTATTTCCTCACAATACCTTGGTTCCTTTGCCAGTTTTCTCCAGTAAATTCCAGCCCCCTCTTGCCTATTCTCTTTATCCCTAATTGCAGTCATCCTTACCAGCAGAATCTCCTTTCTCTATTCCTCTGTTGACTTAGTTCTTAGCAGACTTTATACTACAAGAATATAATATTCTGTATGGTTATTGTTATTCTCCTTAAGGATCTGCAACAAAATCCCAATCTCTCCTTATTTCTTGAGTTTTCCCCTTGTTTTATCATCATTCTTTTCCATGATGAATTATAGCTTTCTGCTTGTGCTATGTATAGGAGCCTTAACAGTGTAGCTCTCAAATACCCCTAAAATTATGTAATCCCAAACCACCTTGCTCTATTGGAAGGATCATCTTATCCCACTTGACTTTTGTCCTCTTCCCCTCCCAGATAAAATCTGTCAACTGTTTATTAATTGCTATCCATAACGTCTCCTCTGCTTGATAAAAATATGCCTGACTTGTGTATAAAACTAAAGGGACTAAAAGCAGTTTCATTGCTTGTATCTCACTATCTATATCCATAAAAATGTCTTAGTTTTTGTATTATCATTTTTTTAGTCTCTTACCACATATATTTAGCTGCCATAACAAAATCCTTTTTGATCCATACTCCTTAGTACTTCAATTTGTCATGTCCTCATAAATATGGCTATTGCTGAACCAATTTGTGTGAGGGTAGATAGTTTACAGCTATTGCCTTTGCTTTATCGTCATTAATTTCTGCATCCTGAAAAGACTTGAAACTGTCTCAGAATGTTCCACAACACTGAAATGTCCCTTTCTGTTGTTATCAGGTACAAAATAATATCAGCTACAAATAAAGTCAACTGTTCTTGATTACTATACCAGTTATATCTTTGAATTTCTGAATCTTTTATTTTCTTTGCCAATGGTTCTAAATAAAATGCAACTAACAAAGGGGAAAGTGGTCACCCTTGCCTGGTTCCTCTGCTAAGACACAACTTATCAGATGGAAACTCCCACTTTAATTTTTGCCCCTGACCCCTCATATATCCTCCTAATCAAGAGACATCTGACTCGATTTGAAAATGCTTATTTGCAAGTATTAAAACTACAGTGGTTCAAACATCAGCTACTGTGCATCACAGCTTTTGGGACAAATAAATGCACCTGGACAAGCTAATGTAACAGCACTGTGGTTGTTCCATGTAATTACATGCTTCTCTGCTAACATCTATATAGTGTCATTCATGCACATTGCAATATTGTGAGGGACATGTACCTTGTTTCTTAGTATGGGGTGTCATTGACACAACTGTAAAACACTGGATTGTCAAGAAAGCATTTATGACTGTTCATCCCGGGATGATAGTATGCAAATAATAATAATTTATTGTGTCATTGGGATGATAGTATGCAAATAGTAATCCTTTATTATGTCACTGTCAGCTGTCTTAGCTCATGCTTTTACAATGTGCATTGTCAATACAAACAGACACTTTGTAAATATGACACTGCACTTCTGAATAACAGTTATGGATTATGTGTGAAAAGGGTACACGCCGTTGTAACAAAGTTGCAAGTGTAACTGTTGGACTGCAGACATACATTAATTAACAGACTGAATTAATTGAGTCAACATCATTGTGGAATCCAAATACCTTGGTTTCAAAATTCCACTAATACATATAGAAGTTGTACAACTTACTCACATAATTCTTTGCTGTCATTTTTTTAACCCTCTCCATGAAGCACAGTGCTGGCAAGCTCGTCTCTGCTGCTGATGTCAAAGCTTAACAGATGCATACTCATATCTTGAAGTGTTGAATTTAGAATGGGGATTAGCAGTAGTCTATATTGCTTCATGCCAACCTTCGCACAAATAAGCAGTATACACATACAGCAATGTCTGAATTGGATGGAATACAGAACAGATGTATGTTATGGTCATGTTAACTATCTCATGATTTACACATTTGTCATGACAGGTGCAATCCTTACTCCTGATATGTATGATACAGGTGTATTATGAAACACATAATGTTCAAAGAATGTTATTGTTGGTGGAAACATGGCTTATGGAAACAGTTTTGAATCAAGAAGGTTTATTTGATGACATAGAAAGGGTGGGAATAGGTGGACAGTTTGTGAGAGGAGCACACATATAGACATACTAAGAGATTAGTTTATGGTTGATTACTGCACATAGTTATGTTGAGTAACTCTTCAGTTTATTATCATAATTATTCAGACAAGATCTGTAGAAGACTGTTCCCAGTAGGGAGTTTTCACATTAATACAGTAGCAGGATAATGGTGTGTTAAGAAAATGTGCAGAAAGCACAGACCTACAGGAGTCATACAAAACATTCAAAAACACTTTGGCATACATCTGAATTTGAACCTTGACAGTATTCCAAAACAAATCTACAGACCTGAGTATTATTTATACACTCCAAATAGGAAGCACAAAAACAAAATTTATAGATGTTTGAAGGGTATAAATAAGATGTTTGAAGGGTATAAATAAGAAATATGGATGTGGGAAAGAAAGAAAGATCTGATATGGTGCAATATTTATGTAAAGGAGAAAGCCAAATTAATCAACACAAAAAAGCAGCCCCAAAGAAATTCAAAGAGAAATATAGGCAAAGGCATCCAGATATGGAAAATTTCACAATAAAAAATATAAGATCACAAAGAGGGAATGCAGAACAGAAGATAAGTCAAGTAGAAGTTAAAAAAAATAGAAGCTGAAGTTATGGAATATTTGTGAAGTGAAGGAGTCAGTGTAGAAAGTCTACCACAGGTCATATCACAGTATGATGGAACAATTAGTCCCCAAAGTATGGAGAAACAAGAGGATCAGGAGATATCTGAAGAAGAAATATGGTCATGGGAAAGATAAATAGATTTAATATGGTCTAATATTTATGCAAAGGGGAAAGCAAAACTAATCAATACAAAAAGAGCAGCACCAAAGATATTTGAAGAGAAATACAGGCAAAGACATCTGGATATGGAAAATCGTACAATACAAAACATAAGAAAACAAATAGGAAAAGTAGAAAAGATGATTAGTAATGGAGAAGTTAAAAGAAATAGAAACTGAGGTTATGGAGTGCTTCCAAAGTGAAGGATTTAACTCAGATAATAACACAACAGGATAGAGCAATGGGCACCCACGTTAAGGAGAAACCAGTGGGGCAGGAAGCATCTGATCAGTTGACATATGAAGCTATTTTGGAGCCTTCCATAGGAAACCAGCACAAAGGTTCAGTTGGAGCTATACAACAAGAAAAAGAAAAGGAGTCTATGGCAGCTCTGACACAGTCAGTGATGTGGAGTGATAGGCTAGTGAGTTCCCAAATGAAAGAGCAATGGATGACACAGGGTGAAACTAAAGAGAACATGCCACAGGAAACTGCTATAGAACTTTCTATAGAATGCCCACAGGAAATGGAGAACAAAAAATGTGCCCTCAGCTTAGAAGAAAATGAGCTAAGAGAAGAGTTGCTTGATTTAATAGAGATAGATACACATATTAAGATCAATGGAAGAAATAGACTGCAGAAGGTCAATAAAACCCCAAAAGTCAGAAGTTTGATAAAACAAATGAACACAGTAATTAGGACTGTCCATAGAGATCCATGCAATATAACAGAAGTAAACAGGATATATTACTGTGCAGCTAAATTAATAACAGATAAAATTCTACCACAAGAACACAGGATAGCAAGGGAAAGGAAGGGGAGAAATTGAATACCATCATGGAAGTATTGAATAGAGAAAAGTATAAAGCAAGACAAGAGGTGTCACTGTTAGAAGAGTATAGAAGGGGGAACAGATCAACAAAAATATTCAGAAAGATAGACATGATAAAAGCAATGTGCAGTATTATAACGGATCAGGATTTATCATACACAATTGCAAATAATAAACTAAAAATATCAGCACAGGCAGAAAAAACTTAGAAGATGCACAGATAAAAATAAAGGAAAAGTACAAAATAAGCACTTTATTGATGACCCAAAAAAGTTTTATAGAGGTCTGTGAAACAAGGTAAAAGGAATTGAAAGACCACCAAAAGAAGAAGCAATAGATACATTTTGGAGAAGTATTTATGAAGATCCTGTGGAACATAACAAAGGTGCTAAATGGACAGAAGAAGTAAAAGAAAGAATAAGAAGTTCAAAGGTACAGGATATGGAATGGGATGAAGTAACAGCCAGAAAGTTTAAAACAAAGTTAAGAAAGGCCACTAAATGGAAAACCCCAGGCCCTGATGCAGTACCTAACTTCTGGTTAAAAGTATTAACATCTTTGCTCAAAGATTTAGCCATGAGTAAAAACTATTTATATGCGCACTCGAACAGACACTAACCTGGCTAACAACAGGAAAAACAATGCTCCTACTTAAGAGTGAACTTGCAAGCTACACTAAAAATTATACACCAATAACTTGCCTTCTGTCGACGTAGAAACTATACATTGGAATTGATGCTGACAGAGTTTATAGTTATTTAGAAGAAAACTCAGTTATGACAGTAAAAGAAAGTCATATTGAACAAAGGATCATTTGTTGTTAAATAAACTTATAATGGAGAACTGATAAAAGTGGAAGAATCTAAGTATGGCATGGACTGACTACAAAAATGCATATGACAGTATCCCACATTTATGGATAAAGGCGTACATAAAATGTATAAGATACACCCTACACTGATAAACTACATCACAGTGACCATGAAACAGTGGCAAAGCACTTTGCAGTTGAGCCATGATAAAGGAGAAATTATTATTCCAGGGATAAAAATCCAAAGGGGGATATTCCAGGGTGACTTTGTCACTGCTGCTATTTTGCCTTGCCCTTAACCCATTAAGCTGTCTACTTAACAGTTTAGGTCATGGCTATAATTTGGCTCCCAGAAAAAAACAAAGTGTAAAGACTTCTCATCTTCTCTTTGTTGATGATTTAAAACAGTATTGTTTATCAGATGAGGAGCTGAAAACACAACTGCAAGTAGTCAAAACTTTTTCAGGTGATATAAGAATGTCGTTTGGTCTTGATAAATATGCAAAAGCAACCTTTAAAGCAGAAAAGCTGCAGCACCAGGAAAATATCAATTTGGGAAAAGAATGTGATATAAAAGAACTTGAGCAAGAGGGAGTGTTTAAATATTTGGGAATTGATGAAGGATCAACAATAAAACATGAACAAATGCGAATAAAACTTAGTAAGGAATATTTTACAAGACTTAAATTAATCCTAAAAACAGCATTGACATCTAGGAACAAAATTCATTCTATAAACCAATTTGTTCTTCCAGTCCTAACTTACAGTTTTGGGGTGATTGACTGGCCCCAAAAGGTGTTGGATAGATTAGACAGGAAAACAAGAAGGATGCTTCATGGTCATCAAATGATTTATAAAAAATCAGTGCATAACAAGATTATATATTCCTCATTCCGAAGGAGTTATGGGCCTCCTTGAAATTAATTACATGTAGAGGTCTACAATCATGGGACTGCATACATATCTGCTGACCTCACAAGACCCAAACATATTGAAGGTTTTGAAGCTTGAGAAGAATAAATCTAAGATGACTTCTCTTCTTAGTCAAGCAGAAATGGAAATCAACGTAGATAAAAATAATGCAGCAATTGAATGTGCCAAAAAAAAAAAAAGAAAGAATATAAGGAGAAGGATCAGATGAGAAAGCAAGAAATGTGGAAATGCATAAATATAGTTGCAAGTATAGAAAACTCCTGGAAGAACCTTGTGTTGATCAGGATCAAATGCAGGAGTGGTTAAGGAGAGGTGAATTCAACCCAAAAGATGAAAGGTTAATATTGGTGGCCCGATAGTGGGCTACGTACAAACTGGTTTACAAAGCCTATTGAACAAATAGGAGAAACAGATATATGTAGGTTTTGTAAAACAGAATTGGAAACAGTTGCACACCTTGTTGCTGGTTGTGGTGTACTAATGGCAGAAGGACTGTATACTGAATGGCATAATAATGTGGCAAGACTGTTGCACTGGGGATTGTGCAAACATTATAATATTGAAGTAGCTGAAAAACACTGGAAACATGAGCCACAAAGCATCATAGAAAATGTTGAAGTTTACATCACATGGGATCACACATTACCAAGAGTTCAAAAGATAGATGTGAGAAAACCAGATATAGTGGTCCATGAATAGAAGACAAAAGTAGCATTGATCATTGAAATCACTGCACCAGTGACTACAGTGTCCTGCTTACAGAGAGACACAAAGTCATAAAATATCAGGATTTAAAGGCAGAAACGAGAGGAATGTGGAAGAAAGATACCCAGACAGTTCCAATAGTAGTAGGAGCAATGGGTCTTATAAAAAAAAGAATCTACAATCGTATTTATATATGTTACCAATACATGTAACTCTGTACGAATTGCAGAAGGAGTCATTACTGGGCACATTGTTGGTGCTGCGAACAGCACTTCTGGCTGACATCAAAGATTGAAGCAATACTAATTTCAAGAACTTTAATCATACTTTGACTTAGGAATGGGGTCCATTCCCATCATCAAAACAAAACAAAACAAAAAATGAGTTCAACAAAACACAGAAGCCGAAGTGGAATCCACAAGGTAGCTTTACTGCAAACTTGTTAGCGCTTTCGTGTAGTAATATACAAGCACTTCTTCAGACAAGTTGTAACATTTACACCCACAGTATAAATATACATCACTATTAACACATTTGTTTAATTAATTAAAATAAATCAATTGAGTCAATTATTCAATTACTTACTTTCTACCCTAGTTTAAAACCAATACCATATTACAAATGTAATTTTTTAAAAACAAATATCATGAATAAAATAATTTATTAAATTAAAAACCTAAGTCAATTATAATTCATTAATACTTGAATATATGCTTTAGTCACTGAAAGTTATATTTACATTTTCTAACCACTGCAAGTTCGAAACATTTTTATTACTAATTTATATTAATATTTATATTGATATATATTGTCCCAACCAACATATACCACTTATATAAAATTATTATTTATTAAAAATTAATTATTTACTAAGAATGTGTTATCTTATAAGGGCTTTTTGCTTTAATAAACATTTAATTGAACATGTTTCATTAATCCCGGGGTGGGTGTACGCATTTGTTTTTAGTTGCCACAGCAACTCACATTCTTCTAGTTTTAAATGCCATGGTCCACCCCTGGGATTTATTCTTATTTTCTGCACCACATTAAACAAGAAACTATGGTTACTATTTTCTGAAATGTGTTTTGCAAGGGCGTTGGACATAATTCCCCTAGAAATTGCATACGTATGTTCGTAAATACGTTGTTTCAAATGTCTTTCGGTTTTTCCGAAATAAAACGCAGAACAGGCTGTACATGTGGCAAGATATACCACCCCTTGGCTAAGACAATTGCATTTCTCATTAATGTAATATTTCACACCTCTAATAGAA
The DNA here is from genome assembly GCF_019279795.1 of Protopterus annectens. NCBI lineage: Eukaryota > Metazoa > Chordata > Ceratodontiformes > Protopteridae > Protopterus > Protopterus annectens. Next base: position 26,365,826 of record NC_056740.1, on the reverse strand, counting down.
AATGTTGATCCAGTTTTAATATATTTACAATAACCACAATGGCCACACTTGAACATACCTTTATTAACTTTGTATGTTCTAAGGGGAGCTTCAAACATTGTTTTCAAGGATGGTGCCTTTCGAAAAATCACTATAGGTTTCTGTCCTATATTAATGTTAGGACTTAATCCTTGTTTTAGCAATTCCCAGTTGTTATTTAAAATGCGTCTGAATTCTACACTTAGCTCATTGAACTGTGTAGAAAAACTAATATTAAAATTTTTCTGTTCTTCTTGAATGTTTGTAAAAATATCTACAACAGCAGTCTCTACTGTACTTACTAGTGGGCTGTTGCTGTCATCTGTTTTTAGAATAGGTCCTAATGACCCAGTGCATCTCTTTCTTGTAACTTCACGAATAACTGAATTTACTAATTTACGAGGATACCCTCTATTCAAAAACATAGTAGCCAAGAAGTCACATTCTTCTACAAAGGAACTTTCTTCTGAACACATTCTAGACGCACGTACCACTTGGCTCTTAACTACCCCTTTCTTTTGAAAGAAGGGGTGAGAGCTAGTAAAATGTAGGAATGAATTACTATAGTGAGGTTTTCTGTAAATAGAGGTAGTGAATTTCATCTTTTCCATATCTTTTTTTATATTAATGTCTAAAAAGTTAATTGATAATTCATCGAAATGATAAGTAAATTGTAAAAATGGAACAAAAGAATTCATTTCATCAATTAATCTAATAGCATTATTTTTATTTGTTTTTAAAACCATTAGTATGTCGTCTTGGTATCATGTGTACCAGACGACTGAATCTTTAAATATTTTTTGTGGAAATAAATAAGTGTGTTCCCAAAATGCCATAACTGAGTTCGCAAATGACCCCCCACAGGGGGAACCCATTGCGATACCTGTTAACTGGAGGTACAACTCGTTTTTGAACATGAAAAAATTATTTTTCAAAACCAATTCTAATAAACTTATGATCAAATCGATGTCATCACCTGGAAGGTGCTTGTTTAATAAAAAGTCCCTAACCCATTCTGCTCCTACTTCTTGTGGAATTGCTGTATATAGGTCCTTGACGTCAGCTGTCAAGAACACAAAATCAGCATGAAATGGAATACTGTTTAATTTTTCTAGGACAAACCAAGAGTCCTTACAAATTTGTGACTCATTTTTAAGGACCTCTTTTAGTTTGTTGTCTACCCACTTAGCACAGGAGTAGGTTATAGACTGGCGTCCATCTATTATGGGCCTAAATGGGGGGTTTTGAATATTCTTATGTAGTTTAGGTACTCCGAAGATGACAGGAATCATAGGGGCTGGCATAGTTAGATACTGATATAACTCAGTGCCAATAGTACCTTCAATAAATAAATCACTTAAAAAATCTTTTTGTAGGACTGATTTAATTCGTTCCTTGAAATTTGTATATAGTTATCAGTTGATAACATTTCTTTTATCCACATCTCGTAGTCATCTTCATACATGAGTACCACCCCCCCACCTTTATCGGGTTTCATGACCCGTATATTGTGTGCCCTTACTAAATCAATCAAATTATACATTTCTACACTAAAATGTTTTTGTTGGAAAAACTCTTTATTTAGGGCCCTTAGATGAATTTCAACTACTCTTTCAAACACAAGTAAGTTGTTATCTAATGGTGGATTGTATGTGCTTGCAACTCGTTCTGTGTTAAGCACATTATTACTACCATCTAATAAAATTTTTAAATTAAGCTTACGTGTGTAAAGTTTGAGGTCACAAAGAACTTTGGCTAAATCTGGTTTGTGGGGAAGTGAAAATATATTTATACTGTGGGTGTAAATGTTACAACTTGTCTGAAGAAGTGTTTGTATATTACTACACAAAAGCGCTAACAAGTTTGCAGTAAAGCTACCTTGTGGATTCCACTTCGGCTTCTGTGTTTTGTTGAACTCATTTTTTTGTTTCGTTTTGTTGGTTTTAACTTTTCAAGTTAATCTTAGTTTCCATTCCCATCATGGTATTAGAAACCCAAAAGATCTGGAGAAATTAAAGAAGCACTACTTCACAAAGTTCAAATATGACAACAGATTGAAACAAATGAGAATGCATGTATTACTCTTAATTGCACTCATGACAATTGTAAAATCCCATAATGTGTGCATTACATCGAATAGCCTAATAAATATGACACAGTAAAAAGTGATTGTACAGAAGTGGGAACAGATAGGGAAATGGAGACTGGGATGAAGACAGACAAAAAATGTTATTTTTTTGTGGGGGATTTTTAACTTCTTTGAGGTGTATTACTGTTAATGTTTTTTCCTGATAAGTTATCTGTCGTGCTATGTACAATGAATTGTTTACAATAGGGAGCAAACAGGGGTTGGAAAGTATAATCACGAGTGAGTGATAAGCATCCTTAATTTTAATGGTTTGAAGGGGCAGTCACAAAGCAATGAGAAGAGGCATCAGGCTTTACCACAATAATAACAATTTTAACATTATATAAGGTGTACATTGCAGCCTGAAGCATACTAAATGATCCAGTGTAGAATGCTTCCTAACAATATTTGAAATTTTAACATCTTACATTCTGTACATTCAACTCTTCAGCCTGTTCAAGACAAGATTAGACTGACTGTGCACAGCTAAGCACAGTAGCACGTAGGGCACCAGATCAAAGCAGGCAAAGGTAAAAACTCACATGATTTCACCAACAGCTGTGTACTTTGATTTCCCCTAAGGTACAGCTGCTGCTCATGCCAGGCATTACAGAACTGCTGAGAAGATAAAGTGATGACATGAAAGGGGCAACAAACGAAGACAGGGAGCAAGTAGATTATGACAGAAGTATGATAATGGTGGCTCAACACAATATGAAAGTAGCAGCTACACACATGAAGTAGTGCACTAAAGCTATCAATAACAGTTTACAAATGCCTGGATTAGAACCCTTGAAAATATACAAAAATCATTCTATAGATTTGAGCATTATCTCATCATGTCACAAAGGAACCCATACTTCACAGACTTTAAATCATACAATTGAAGGGACACTGACAACTTACTGAAGCAGAAGGGGTGAACACAGAGAGAAAGAGATGGAGAGAGAGAAATACCAACAGTTTTGTTTCTTGCACATTTATGACTATCTTTATTGTACTTCCTCTTAGATTTTTCCTCATTATTAATCTACCATGCTCTGTACAATTAAATGCTTAGTACATGGAGCAAGAAGGGGTAGGAGAGTACGGCCTATATTATATCTTCGACCGCTTAGCTTGTTGACCACCGAAACATCGACAGCTAAGGGTCAAAAACGTACAATCTCGAATGGCCAGTTAAGCAAATTCTTTCATTGGGAAAGAATTCACTTGACCATGCCAAACTAACATAAATTTCCAATCCGTAACAAAGTAGGGAGCTTCACCCCCACACCCCCCGATGTGAGGGGCACCCCCCTAACTAAATATACCAACTCCGAGATCACTGTACATTGTGGAAAGGGCAAATTCCCGATAATGGGCAAGCAAATTCTTTCCCAATGAAAGAATTTGCTTAACTGGCCATTCGAGATTGTACATTTTCGACCCTTAGCTGTCAACGATTCGGCATTCGGGGAGCTAGCAGTCGATGATATAATATACACCCGGAGAGTAGAAACAAGATTAAGGCATAAGCAGGATAAGACAAATACAGATGTTTGCAGTTAAACATATGATAGCAATATAAAATGTCATGAAATAATTTGACATACAATTGTAATCGAACCCACGACACTGTGCAAAAACATCAGTCTACAGACAAGGAAATTATCTGAACACACAACGTTGGAACTTCTAGTTCATTAAATCCAGCAACCTAAGAACTATTACAATAACTGTTTCAAAGTACTGCCTTTACTATGTATTCCTGTAGCGCAGTGGATTTAAGCACATTTGTACAAAGTGAATGTTACTAATATGGCTGAAATTAAAATCTTTATCTTTTGCCATAGGACATTAAATGTTATTCACTGTCACTAAACATTGGTGCTGGATGCCAACCTCCTCTCAAATGCTGAGGACAAAAAGTGAAGGCTTTTCAATGGGTCACATGTGGGTATGTGTGTTGTGTGTAATTCTCTTTTTTTGACCAGATTAAATGTGTGAAAAAGGAGTTGATAGGACAGTAGTGAAAATGGGGCTGGCAAGCAGAGGGTAGGACAGAGGGGAAATAATACAAGAATTTGCAGGAGGGTGGTGAGAGTGCACTATACCTATCCATGTCTTTAGAACATAGATCTTCAGAACATAAATGTAGTATTGTACACACAATTTTGTGGCTTTGGAGAGTCATCACACCAGTGCTGGGTAAGACTAGCAGAATAACTTTGTACAGCCAATTGAACCAAATCAAGTGTGTCATAGACCAAGTGGAGAGGTATGTATGGGGCGTAATTTTTTTGTGGAACTGGTGCCCATTTTCTTTTTCTTTTTTTGAAAGAGACAGTAATGTTGGGTTAGTTGATTAGAAATGAGAGGGTCAGGTAGGCAGTGTAGGTTAGGGAGCAGGTGCATACATACAGAACACACAAGACAAACAGGGATGGTGATGGACAGAAATGGTTGGGAAGCACCATGATTGGGGATAGGTACAGGACCTCAGAGTCACATCCACATCCAGCTTGAGAACAACAAGAATCTTGTCCTCACCCTCAGAACTATCATCACATTCTCCTGTGACAGTTGCCTGGGTCAGTGCCAAACATGGCATCATTTTGGCAACATGACATAGGGTGTTTTCAATCATGCTGATTTGGGCACCAAGGCTCCTCTCCATTATGCCCATCACCAGCCCTGTCATCTCCTGACAGATGATAAAATTGCCACCTCCACTACTACTACTCCTGGAGGGTACCACTATACCAGCAGCAGGGCAGAGCTACCTGACACAGGTGGAGCAGGTAGGGGAGGAGTTGTGGAGGCAACACTTACAGGTTGCGACCCAGATGTGCTGGGTTCCTCTTCTGCTTGTGGTGGTCCTGCCACAGCCACTTCTAGAGGTATGGTGGGCCAAACCATTTGATAAAAGTCATTTGTTTTCAGCAGCAATGTATTAAAAGAAATATATATATATATATATATATATATATATATATATATATATATATGTGTATGAAGAAAGAGAGAGAGAGATAGGGTGGGGAAAGATAATTAGATCAACGGCATGTCATATTACTTTATTATTTCATCACATAAACCATTATGAGAAATACATAATTAAAACTTGGCCACATAAAGATATTATGGGAAGGCATATGTCATAAAAGCACTAACAATGGCATGATATAGCTAACAGAATCATGTATTTCACTATGCCATATCAGATATCTGCTTTCAAAGTTAATAATTGCATTTGTCACAAATGTCATGCAGTCTTGCAGTTAATATCTTATACTATTATCCTAAAAAAATCTAATGTGTTTTTCTGGGTACTGAACCCCCACACACAATTAAGCTGATGTACTCATTGCTTAATGCAGTCACCAAGAGCTATTGCAGCTGGCATGTAGGCTTTTTTATTATTATAAACAAGAAACAACTTTTTTTAATTATCACATATTACGTAGGCAATCATACATTTACACAAATGAAAAAATAACATACTAACATAATTTTAGTTGCGAATATTATACATCACTTATAATCTATCCACTTATTGTCAGTCAAACATTATATAGCTCATTCAAATACTGCCTTGTTTTAAACCTCCTCTTCTATGCAATTTGCTCCTACTTTTTTTAAATATTTGAATTTCAGTTGTTTTATCTTTACTATATTAACTACTTCTAGTAAGGTTGGTTTAGACTTTGATTTCCATTTTCTAGTAATGCTTTTTTGGCAGCTACCATAATTAGACTCAGCAAAGCCTTGCTATGTCTAGGCAATTCCAATTCTATATCATAGCTCAAAAATAATTTCCTTAGTTATACCAATTTGCTTACCCAATATCTCTGACAGAGTAGCCTGCAGGGAATCTTTAAAGACTACCAACTCATCACACTCCCAGAAAATATGTTCCCAATTACCTCTTTCTTTCCTATCTCACCTCAAACATTTTCTTTTTAACTGATGAACAATTCTTTGGAGTTTACTTGAGATATAAAAATACTTTTAAACACTTCCAAACAAAGAAAGGTTCTGTCTTATTAACACTGCAGATACAAAATGTGTACTCTCTTCAAAAAGAACTTGGATAAATGGATGGGGAAATGTAAATTCACTCCTGGGGTACTGCCCATGTCCCTTATGGATAGAAGCAGTCTGTAAAATGACTCAGGACTTCAACACCCAAAGACCCACTACCCTGATATCACCCCATCCCATATTTGGAGAATTAAGATATAATATTGCCATATCCTGGGTATTATTAGCTAGGCTTGTGCCATTAGCCTAATAATCATGGCATACTATGCATACCTATGTCTGCCAGCAGCATCTGTGGTAGATGGTTCTCCCACAGACTCCTCATCTGTAACTGCTGGAATTGCTGGCCTTGCCTGTGGTCCTACCACTAATAGTTCTTGTTGAAGCTGTTTCCTCAGAATGATATTGTGCAGCATAGAACAGACTGTGATTATTTTAACAAAGGTTTCTTGGTCATACTTCAGGACACCTCTCGATTTGTCTTGAAACTGGAACCTTGATTTGTGCAAGACAGATACCCGTTCTACGATATTCCTAGTCTGAGCATGCCCATTGTTGTATCTTTGCAGAGTGGGATTATTTGGGATTCGCATGGGTATCATGAGCTAAGGTTCCAGTGCATGACCTGCATCTCTTACTAGATGCCCTTGTGGAAAGTCACCCCTAAAAAACTGTGTGTACAGCTCACTGGTGTGCCATATGTATGAGTCATGAAAACTGCCTAGGTTACCTGCACAGACATTGCAGATGACTCCCCTGGGCATTACATACAACTTGATAGTTTATACAGTGGTATCCTTTCCTGTTAACGTATCTCCTTCCCTGTTTGCCAGGTAGGGCTTTTATTTGTATGTGTGTGCAATTTATGGCCCCAACACTGCAGGAATGTGTACTATTGCATAAACTTCCTGCGTGGTTCTTGCTCTCGCCTCTGGGATGTGTGGGAAACAGATATGCTCCCTTGCATGTTGTAGCATTGCATTAAGAAACTGATGTAATATTCTGGAAGCTGTGGCCTGTGACACCCCTAATATATCCCCTGCGGGCCTTTGGAAAGTATCTGTAGCTAGTGTACATAAGATTACACATACCTTTGTTTCCATTGGGATGGGTTCTCCACAATTTCCCCTGGGTCCTTAAGTGAGGGTGGCAGATTTTGCATATTTCTTCCAGTATTTCCCTGTCCACCCAGTATCGCCACCTTGAATTAAAGCCTGTGCACATACAGGTTAACGATGCTAACAGCAACCTCTAACATTTTTTTTTACTAAGTGTAACCATGGCTGTAATCCAAAGAGTTTTGGATTTCAGGGCACTGAGTGTACATGATTGCGTTATAGCTTCTTGAATAGTTCTGCCATGTTGAATTGGTTAATTACATGTAATTTGGTGACTTATGCTTTCATTAGCATATTCTGCCATCTAACCTTGTTTTGAGGCTCTACACTACATTTAATGAATACCAAATAGCTGCACTTAATGTAGCTGTTCATGAATCTGGCCCATAGTCTTTATACCACCATTAGTAAGACTGTAATGTGGAAATTGTTGCTTACATTGTGGTTATTACAGGAGCTTTCCATGTGCTATATAGTACTGTTACATGTTCTAGCCCTATTTACATGAGCATAAAAAGCATGTTATTACACTCTATATTAGGCTCATTATCCCCAGACTTAGTTCTACTCTTTGTTTATTAATCTGCATTTTCATATGTATTTTAATTATGTGACATCTAGAACAGATAGGCCTTTCTCAGCCATGATTCATTTCACAAGGCAAAGATAAATGCAGTATATAGAATTTACAGTGGTCAGTAATCCAAATATTTTTAAGGGTAGCAAATTATCCAGAAGAAAAAAACAAAACAAAACAAAGGGAGAGCATGCATTATTCCCATAGACAGTGACTGGAGGACAGGTCTGAAACACAAAATCTACAGCTGTGATGTATAAATAATACCCACTGAGCTACTGTATTACCTGTTACTGCTTTAGAAATATTCCACTTTTCTGTATGTATTTTATTGTTACATTCTGGAAATGTATTCTTTCTTATTTTATTAATTTGTTTGTCATGATTTTAATGTAGATATGCATTTAAGTTCTAAAATTATTACATTAATAGCCAGATGGTGCATTATTAAATGAATGCATCTAATCAGAGTGCAGAAAATATGATGGCTTATCAGTAAAATATCTGTTCGTGGAACATAACCATCACTGGATAGATCCCTTTTCATTAAAATAATACAAGCAAAACTGATTAAAATATAATTACTAACTTCCAGTGTAGCCAAGTTAGACAAAGGGCACAATTCAATGAGGTATGATGTGTGCCTCAGCAAGTCTTGTGTTGCTTAGTGGAAATACACTGCACTGTAAAGCATGCATGAATATAGACTGAAATGTGACAATCTGCAGAGGTGAATAGCTAGCTGTTCTCCAATGCCACAATCAGAGCAAGGCTGAATAGCCAATAGCCAATCAAAGTGGAACAATGTAAGCAATGCAAATCAAGGTACTGACCATGTACCAGCTAATGGAGATCTCTCAATACTTGAAGACAGCAGGTAACAGGAGCTGGCACAAGATGAAGCAAGATGTCAGCAAGCACCAAACAGCAGTAACGTGCAGCTTATAGGTTCCATGGAAGGGGAGGAATGGGTAGTATAGGATGGAAAGAAAAAGGGCAATATAGTAAGCTGATGTACACAGAGATGGGAAGCATAAAGGAAATGCATTTGAGGAAGGCTGGGCACATTCTGTTATGGGAAAAAGATCTTCTTTTTTATTTATATATATTGAGAGAAGGGATGATGGCAAAGGTGTTCGGGAAACAGAAAGAGGAAAGGTGGGGACGGGCAGACTTCAGTGGCATGGAAACAAATATAAACAATAAAGATAATCAGGGTTTGACTAGAAAGGAGAGACATGGACTGGACAGAGACAAACAGAGGGTGGATAAATGATGACAGGGAGAAATGGACAAAGCATGAGGGGTGAGTTGTTGCACAATAGGAAGAGGGTATGCCCAGCTAGTGACAGGGTAGCATACAAGTGGCATACTGACTGACAGATGGCCTAGATAATGTAATTTTGGTCCAGAACATGGTTTAGATGGATCATAGTGGCCAGCAACTGGGTCACACTCCACTCCAATGGTCTGATGACAGGGGTCTGCCAGTCAAGCTCACCTGCTATGTACTCCAGGGGGGGCAAGGGGGCAGCTACCCAATGCAGAGAGAAGAGATGATGGGAAGGTTACTAAGGAAACAAAAGGGGCATCAACCATCTTCTGTATCTCCTGCTGCACTGATGACTGAAGAGCTGCAGCAAACTGAGTTGGTCTACCTGCCTTAGAGACATCAGATGCCCTCTTCTAGTGAGGCATATCCAGCCATCTCACCTGCAACAGCTTGAAACACATTATAGAGGCCATCTAGAGCTGATGTACCTGTAGCTTCTCAACATTATGACCTTGAAGTGGGGGAGTTAAAATGGGAAGGATAACATTACTGAAAAATTTCCTACAAATGGTACAAGTAGTACAGTAGAAATTAGACAGCAATTAGCATTTGCACACTAATTAAACATCCGTATTTAAATCAGTCAAAATATTTTTATTCCTAAGCCCAGTAACAAGCCAAATGAGATCTCTATTGTCCTATAGCACTAATAAATCTAAATATGTAAATCCTTGCTCCTGTTCTCACCAACACAGTTAAACAAACTTTACCCTTAATTATTTCTCATTATTATTCAGGTTTCATGAAAGTCAGGTAGACAATGGATTAAATGTTCACTTTCAATACACTTTTATTTTTAACAAAGCAAGTAAATCAAATCTCTTTGTATAATCAGTAGACACTTGTAAAGCTTTTATCAGGGTTAATTTGTCTTTTCTTTTTTTGGTTATAGAAAATTTTGTTTTTCCAAGTTCCTTCTTAAACCACATCAGAATGCTATATTGAATTCTTCTACTTGTTTATCATTAAATAAATGTATCTCTAAACCCATCTATATAAATAATGGAGTAAGAAAATGTTGCCCACTCTCCCATTACTTATTTAACCTGTACATTGAATCTCTGTATTTCATGTTTAACCATAATTCATATTATAATATTCCATCTTGTTTTGATTATAAAATTTCAATAACAGTATTTGCTGACAATGTAAATATGCACTTATCTAGTCCTAACACAGATCTCTCAAAAATTATGAATGCTTTACAAATCTTTCTCAACAGTCTCTAAATACAAGTTAAGTTTAGATAAATCATTGATCTTTTCATTTAATCTGTACTACAATTTAGTTGCTTTGATAAATTAGGATGTATAAAAATAAAACAATCCTGTTCCAACCTAGGATAACATTTGTTCAGGATTACAATTCCTCTGCAACACAATATTATGAATTGTTGGTCCAATATTCAAAATAATTTACAAACATAGTTAAAGATATACTTTTCTTTTCCTTTCCTTTCTTGCAAAAGTAGCATTTATCAAAATGAATATATTCCCAAGAATTTTATTCTGTATAAGGGCTATAACTCAGTTTAGACTTTCCATTTTTTTAAGTCTATAGAATCATCAATAATGAAAATTCTTTGGTCTCCAAAATCAATAAGAATTATATATAGTAAATGCACACTACCTACAAAGCAAAGCAGCATGGTTCTACCTGACTTTATAGTGTTTTGTCTTATTATTACCACAAGTAGATTATGGTCAGCTGTTAACTAGAAGGTCACAATTCATGGCATCCACTCTGGATGAAGATTTGATACAATATTTAATCATATCCATGTAATATTCCCTCTCTCTACTTCTTCTAAGTAGGACTAGTGCTAGGAACTTAAAAGTTTATAATTTTTGTAGATTTAATAATTGCTTTTCAAAAATCAATGAAATGGTTATGTTTGGATGTTTTTTTATCTATTATTGAAACCAATAGAACAAAATCCAAATATTTTAGTAAACAATCAAATGATTGATTTTTCTGATGGCTCTTACTTAAAAATAAAACTATATGGGACTTTATTTCCTGTAAAACAGATGTTCTAGAACAGACAAGCGCTATCTTGGACCTACCTAAAGGCTAACTACCAACAATAAATCCAATTCTAACTATAATTAAAATGAAATACAATCACACTTATCAGCAAACAGTAACAGTTTCCAAATTAATTAAATACGTAATCTTGATAGAGAACAAGGCAGTATCTAGTGGCTACACATTAACTTTAGAATACAAACATGCACATAGATATTTCTTTTCCAACTCTTATGAACCCCAACATTTCTCAGTAATGAATACATTTGGGAATCTATCATTACTGGTTTACTGTACATCCCTTTAAAAATATATTTTACTCATGTCATGCTTTTAAATAATGCATACATTTCCCCTCTTAAAAAGCAAAATACTTTTCACTGTTGTAATGCTAAGGAAGCAGACATTTTTTGGCAGTGTGAATTCTTTAATCAGGTATGGTAAACTTTAATATCTAGGATTTGGAGTCATATTCCAGATACAGGCAATAGTCCTTGGAAGTTGGCTAGTTTTCTCATTCCTGATTCTAAAAATCACAAGGATAAGCTATATGCTTTAGTCACATGCTTTTCTCCACTTCAGTTGTATATAACTCAAAAGTAGTTAAATTTAGGCTCAGTGAGCTGGACAGACTTTGTACTTGTTGCAAACAAATATATAAAAATTCTTAAAATAACTGCTAATCATCAGTTTAGACAAGAGTATTGAATATGGCAAATGCTACTAGAAATTTTAACTTAGTGGTTTATCCTTAACTTACTAGATCAGCTTTCTTATTGTTATTTTCATAAACATTGTTTCTTTCATTTATTGCTCTTTATTTTCTATATTTCCTCTTCACCTCCTTTTTATTTATGTAATGGGGCTTTAATTTATATTCATGAGAGGCATCTTTAGTAACTTTATTATTTTTTCATATCAATTGATATGTATAAAGTTGTTAGTAGTCATTGTAGTAGTTATTAGTTTACAGAGTCTAAACTATTTTATTGCCTTTGTGTGTTATTGACTATGGTTAAAATTCTAATAACCTTATTTGCAATATCTATATATCTATCTATCTATATATATATATATATATATATATATATATATATATATATACATATATATATATAATTGGCACACTAACCATACTGTCCTATGAGTCTCAGATGCCTCCTGTGACAGTCCACGACTGTTTTTTCACTGTACTTGTGTTGAAAATAAAAGTGACAAAACAACCATTTCACACAGGTGTAGATACATATGACTATCATTGCAAAAGTACACTCCAATATGTATGTGCATGACAATGGAGGTCTGGAAATATACCCAAAGCGTCACAGCTTTTCCACATTGGTATGCATGATAGCAGATACATGTTGATGCACCCACAGCTTCACAAATAAGGTACATCCTCTGTGTACATCCATTATAGCAGAAGCATGGATGTTTGTCCTAAGCTTTGCTTCTAAGCAACAGCCCAACATGTTTGTGTATGATAGTAGAAGCCTGTAAAATCTGCCTTCAGCTTCACAACTAAGCAACTGCTAAATATCTATGTGCAAAATAGCAAGGCCTGACATGCTGCCCACACCCTAACAATTGAACAGTTTTGCGGTACCCAGCAATATGCAGCAGTGCCATGACTGGTAGATAAGCAATAAACACAGCATAGAGATAATGCTCATATTAGTCCATTTGGGTCTATATTACATGAACGAGCAATCAAAATGTCGAGTACAAATGCTCAACATACTTTGATCGCTTGATCATGTCATCGAAACCCAAAAACACTGAAAAAACAAAATCTAAATATTTTGTTTGTCCCACTCCAAACATACAACACACACACATACAACCAATTCATACAAACCCTTACACACATCACTCAAACACTCAAACACCTACACAAACACACATAATTTTAAAACAAAGTGGGGGGCATCCCCCACACCCCCCGATGTGGGGGGCACCCCGCCTAACTAAACATACCAACTCCGAGGTCGCTGTACATTGAGGAAAGGGCAATTTCTCAATAATCGTGCAAGTGATTACCGGGAAATTGCCCTTTCCCCAATGTACAGCGATCTCGGAGTTTATATAGTAAATAAAGCAGCCTCTTACAAAGCTATTCCTAACAGTGTAGCATGTTTACGTCACACACTACACTCACCAGGAAGGCCCACCAAAACTTTTCGGAACTCCAAATTTCAATATTTGGAGGTTCCGATTACATGAGCGGTCAAACAAAGTATGTTGAATATTTTGTACTCGACATTTTGATCGCTCGTTCATGTAATATAGACCCGCCCATTTGATATTTCCTGACATCTACCAGAAGAAATAAGCTGTATTTCAAACATATATACTTTAAAAATGTAGCAATAACAAATACATGCTGTATCATTCGGGTCTTCATATCTAATCTCTGCTTCTCACCACTGGAGAGCTTTGGGTATCACTCCCATAGGTCAATATATTGCTGCCTTCATTGCTAATGGGTTCTGTGAATACGAGCTCAGATACTCTGACAGGGTCCCAGCAGCTGCTGCCTTCATGGACTATGGAATAGATACAACATAATCATACTGTCCTTTGCACACCAGGCAGGCAGTCTCTGAATGGCATTACCATTAACCATCATCATCAGGAATGTCCTGAAAAACAAGATGTTAGCCTGGGATTCATGAATTCTGAATCATAAGCAGCACCACCTAGTTGCTGTCACCAAGCACATTTGCTGGCTTGCTCATGGTGTATTGACAGTGTGCTGCTAACCTTAGCAATGTTTAAAAACAAGATGTGAGCACACCAACAAAGCTGAGAAAAAGCCAAAAAACGTCCTAAAACACTTCTTTATTACAAAAGGATAAGCACTTTTGTGGGGTTACCACTTCATCAGATCCATCCTTTTGTAATAAAGAAGTGTTTTAGGATGTTTTTGGCCTTTTCTCAGCTTTGTTGGTGTGCTCACATCTTGTTTTTAAGCCTTGATTTTTGTTGTTTGTGAGCCACCTTTGGCAAGAATGTGTACTGTTTATTTTACTTTGTAACCTTAGCAATGTATCATCTTACCTGTGTGCATCAACAAACTATAGTGATTCACAGGCATACATGGAACATAGCCTCATTTGAATAAATGGCATATAAAGTTGTATTTACTTGGGGCTTAAGTGGATAGTCCTTCATTTAAAATGCCAAATCACTCAACTGCAACATGTTTACAGCATTTTGCAGCAAATTTCTGGCAACAGGAAGAGTTTTCAGAAGGCACAGCCTGAGGAGCTACACCATGTTCTACAGTACTGCGGTAAGAAGTATAGCTCTTCTGTGATGTACGCATGAGCCCCTGCCTTAGAAGAAAATCTAGGTACATATATTACTCTTGTAATATGGCTTACTCCAATGTGTACCTATATATCACCCTTGTATTATACATGTAACTGAATATCTACACTATAAGTGAGAGAAGGCAGACCATTATTGTGACTGTTTATCCCTATATTATCTTGAATGTCCTGCATATAGATACTGTGAGCCTATGATGTAGGGACAACTGTTGTGCTCCCCCCATATGTAATCCAAACATCATATCACTGGAGCCCAGTGTCACATGTTACCACATAATTGCCTTCAACCCATGCAGCCAGTGAAGCCCATTGTTCTCTTGAATATTTCTGAGCTAACCCAGCTGTACACATGCACTTTTTTGTCCCTTCTACTGGTCTGGGTATTATTGGAATACACCAATGACCATAGCATATCTGTAGCAACTAGTGTGTTCCTATTCCTGTCCAAACCTGTACTGTTGTGTATACTGATGGCAACCCACTGTGGGTATGTGGTAGCATATTCTTCCAGTCACTGGCTTCCAGACATGTCTCTTGTTCTGATAGGTATCCTTATGTCCTCCAGAGGGGAAGAAAGAAAGAGGTTAGACAAATTCATCTGAGCTGAAAATGCCATCCTGCCACAGACTGTTAGGACCTGTAGGCACTGCCTATTAGAGAGAGCACATGCTTACAACTTCTGTTGGACCATGTCTAGGAGACAGTGGTTCACAATATGAACGCTGTTGGTGGTCAGAAGTATATGATACAGCAACGTCAAAGGCATGCAACTGACATGATTGGATATGTGTGCAAAAAAGACATGCGGCATGACAGCACAGAGGTTAACTACTGGAGGGGGGAAAAACTCCCACTAATAGTCTAACTGACGAGAGGATGTTCCTAGTGACCCTGCATGAAGATAATGAAGGTGCAGGTATCACCAGGTTATCAACTGTACTGCATGTCTAAAGAGCAGCTGAGCACTGTTTGTTGGCAGGTGACAAATGCCACTGCATATGTTTTCCATAGCTTCATCAGGTGTGTAGGCACATATGAAAGGCAGTGGAGGTATGTGACTGTTCTACATCTTCACAGACTGCACCATTGTTTGCATGCATAACATAGGGACTCGCATGTGAAACAGGTATTCAGATTCATTGTGTTCAATGCTGTATTGTATATTCACAGGCCAGACCTCACCAATGCTGTTATAACACAGTGTAAATGCAAGGTCAGGACAACAGGCTGAAATTAGAACTTATGCATGATGAGGATGCTGAGATACATATTGAGTCACAGTTGAATAACATATAGGAAGTGCCTGTCTCCCTCTTTGTTCATGGTAAAGGTATAGCTTCATCTACACTTGAGCTACAGGATGTGCAGCATGAGCACTCAGCATATTTCATCAGGAGGGCTCCCCATTACTGAGATAGCAAACATTGCTGACCGTTTGGCTGCAGCAAGAGACACAGCAAGTGAATCTGATGTGGGTATACCCACTCTATTGCAGGCTAGCATAAGTTCTCAACACTATACTATGCCATACCAGCCCCTGATATGTGGGTGACACTAAGACTTTATTAGGAGATATGTAAGGTTATCATCTGGGCACAATCTTCTACTAACCATAATAATAGTGAGATGAGTAATGTACTAGACTTACATGAGGATGTCGCCCATTACTGTTAGAGCCTTGCTGAGCAGATGGGGTTTGGGGATGATGCCACGCTAGGGTTCTTGAGGACTACTGTGAGATACATGGCTTCCATATTTATCCCTGTGTGTCAACATCACTGCCTTGTCCAGCATTGTTGACTGTGATCGATGCAGGTACATAACTGAGGTGGTCACTTTAGGAGGTCATTACAGGGTATATAGTCTGCACCTGTGAGTCCAGGCATATCTCACTGCACTACCCTGCAGCAGCATAATATCCTTAATACAAGGGATCTGCTACTACAGGCCAACGCAATGGCACTAGATCACGGTCATGCTGAGGCACCTCCTCCCAGTCATGGTCACTTGGACATTTCTTATTGGAGGACATTGCCTATGACATGGGGTAGCCCTTGCACAAGATCCCTGTCTTCACCTCTGGATGTATGCTCCCCAACCAGACTGTGATGTCCCATCCATTATGACTGCAATGCACTACAATTTTCTTTTAGTGTGATGTATATTCAAATGTCAAATGCACAGTGCGAGATAAACATTCACTGCCCAGAATAGATTATAACTAACATTACATGCATTGTGTTTGTTCTGTGTTACACTGCACTGTCACCATCTACTCATCATGGGCCATAGGGTTGCATAAGATGTCACCAGCTTTATTGTGTGGCTTTGTGCTGTGCTCATTGTTGTTTAGGGGATGTGGTGCAGTTGCTGCTTGCTGTCTCTAGGCTTCATTGCTATTGCTAGAGAGTGTTAGTGTGATTGCTATGACAGGAGGTTCTCTGGATGGATGGCTAGTTTGCATGCTTCCTAGAAATCATGTAATGTAGCATGAGGGTGCTAAGAGCATCTTGCAAGTGGTGGCATGGGAGTACTACAGAGTTCTCCCAGACATATCCAGGTAGAGGAACTGTGCCCTCAGCAGGCAGAAATATATATATTACAAGGTCAAACTGACACTAATTGACATCTGTTGGTCAACACCATTTAATCGACAGGCACAGATGGTTGACATGGGCATGAGATCAACAATCCCCAGGTAGGGGAATATTCCCTTTCCCCAGGGACTGTGAGATTTTGGCTTTAGTCTATATAGTTAGCAGGGGGTGTGGAGGGCCCAGGGGAGCTTGCCCCCTGCAAAAACACTTACTGTTGATTTAACTTGCTCTGGGATAATCATCCTTGGAGCATGTGCAGTACCTGTTGATGTTCAGTGTTTAAATGTGTGTGTGTGTATATATATATATATATATATATATATATATATATATATATATATATATATATATATATATACTGTATATATGCACACACATATATAGAGAGAGATACATATGGAATATAGACACACACACACACACACACACACACACACACACACACACACACACATATATATATATATATATATATATATATATAGGTTTACTATTAAATGGTTGAAATTCATAAGATCTAACGTTCATTTGAGCGACCCATATGATCGACACGTGAATATTAAGTGGTTCATTTCATTGACAGTTAATACATGCAAATTACCTGTCAACATAATGTTGACAACAGGGCAAGGGTAAACCCTAGTCAGCACTGTAGTGCGATCTTGGAGTTGTAATATATAAGTAGCAGAGGGTGTGGGGGGTGCAGGGGGGCTTGCCCCTCTGCAAAAACAATACTATCAGTGCTGCAGGTGTATTTCGACCATTTAAACTTTGATTTTTTTTCAGTATTTTAGACGTTCGGAGTAATGACTTTAGATGTTATGCCTGTCGACCATATAAAGTTCAGTCTTTTGATAGTAAACCATAGATATATATATATATATATATATATATATATATATATATATATATATATATACTTCCCTCAGTGCTAACAATTCTAAATTCCCCTATGCAAGAAGTCTTGCTGTAGCTGACTTGTATGCCACATGTGGGAATCATGGGCTCTCTGAAGGTACTGTGCAGAAAAAATTGGTTATCAGCCCTTGTTCACTGCAGACTACCTTACATTTGATGGAATGGTAACCCCCCTTATTGACATACTATTGTCAACAGACTGCACTGGGGTCTTTATTACCATGTGTGCAAGCTGTAACACCCAATTATTTGGCTAAGGAAGTGGTGTCATGGAAACCATGTATGGTAGTAGGTTTCTCTTCTGGTGTGCTGGGAGAACATATATGTTCTTTCATATGTGGAAGTACCATATTGAGAATCACAGGTAGTTTCATAGGTAGTTAATAGGTGTGTGATCCAGGAGACGCTGAGGAGCATAGTCCAATTACCAAAATGCACCAAATTATTGCCTGGTTATGTGACTTGTTCATGGTCATTTATTAGGCAAATGGAGGCTGAGGGAAGCAAGCCTTGAACTACAGTAAATAACTTGCTGTTATCTCATAGCTCTAATCCTCTGTGATAAATGCCACAAATGTTTATATTCTACTCAACATGCTGAGTACTCTGCAGGGCAATGCCTGTGATATTCATAATGTGCCCAGTTTGTCTCTGGAAGATTCCTGTAAAAAGTATAGTAACAGCTATGCATATCTTAGTGTCTGCTGGTATAGAAGTCCATGCATTCCTCCTGATCCTGTTTGGTGGTGATACATGTCAGATAATAGTGATATGATATCTTTGGCCACATGAAAAATGTCTGTTTGTGCTGGTTGGTTAGGTTAGGTGGTGGTATGGAATCTATCCTTTGCCACTAGCATTTTTGTTCACACCACCTGCCACTGCATCACACTACAGGGTATAAAGTAGAGACACTCCCTGGGATTCAGCAAGCGGCCGTGCAGGAATAAGATATTCCTGCATGGCAGGGACCATTCCTGTTCAGCACGGCAGCATGCCATGCATATGTATGAAGGCACGCTGCCATGCTCTAAAACAGACAGAGTTCTATGTACGAGCATAGGGGGTGTGTGTGAGAGCAGAGCTCCCACAATATACATGCCCACTGCACTCCAGAATTGCCTTTTGGCAATTTAAAATGAGCGAGAATGCTCACAACACCCCCAACCCCTCAGGATAACAAATCTGGTCAAAGTCATAAGGGACAATCATCCCTACCAAGACAAATGTCAAAATAACACATGTAGCATAAGCACATAGGCACACCTCCCAACTCATCAGAGAAAGGAATGCGGACAAAGCCAAAAGGGATAATCATCCCACAAAGCAGAATGTTGATATAATAACACGTTCAGCATTAGCAGGGATATTCTGAAGGGTACAAATAAAATACAACAAATTATTTTTTTTTCTAAATGTGTTAAAGTTTAAGCATAGCTGCACGGGTGTGCCCATTGCTTAGCTACGCTTAGTCCAGCTTAAATAGCACAATAAGTTTAATAGCAAGAGGCATCCAGCATAAGCAGTGTTTCAATAGTGTAGTGGTTAGAGTGTACGCTTTGCAAGCTGCCATTCCTGGTTCGATCCCCACTGTAACCAGTTTGCATTTTACGTGTGAAAGCAGTACATAAACATTATAATTAGCTACTAAATAATATATATTTGTTAACCATAGTACTGCATTAGGTTCAGATGTGAAGTGTCAGTTTAATAAAGTTGTGAAACCCCAATATAAACCCAAGTGCCACATACAGTATAGTCACACATGAATAAATTTAATAAAAGCACATTGGGGGATGTCAGGAGCAATAAACAAATTTATAATATGTAATGAATGATGAATCAGTGCCATACAACAGATAGTCTATAAAATGAAAAATAAGCAGTGCTAAGCATTGCACAGCTGTGCTTACCAGGTGTAAACATTGTGTAAATATGACTGGTAAGCAATGAGTAGCCAGCTAAGTGGATTTGCCCATTGGTAAGCAGTGCTGAACCTGTCCTTTAAGCACTGCCAACCTTAGCTAAGCAGGTTTGCCCATACCTTAGCTTAGCTCAGCATATTCAAAACCATCCAATCATGGCAAAGAGCAGCAAATTGGCCGTATTTAAACCCCACAAGTGGGAATACAGCTCTTAACTGGTGGCAGCTTCCCACTGTAGGAAGTATGGCAGGAGTTGGTGAGGGCATGCACTTCCATGCGCAGAGCTGGGACATACAGGAGTCCAAGGTCATGGTAGGACTCCTGGTACAAAACCATGATGAGAGACTGCTGCAGGGCAAGTACCAAGTCTCCCAATATAAAGTGGAAGCCTGGGACTGTCTCACCTGTGATCTCACCAGTGCCACTGGTATCCCTTGGACTGGTGAGCAGGTCCGGCACCACATGCCAACTTGAAGAAGAGAAAGCGGGAGCTCTTGGATGAGTGTGTCCAAGAAGCAAGGCAGAGGGGTAATGTCCCAGCAATGTGTAAGGACTCATACCAATAACTGTATACTAATGTCCAGCCTGTGTATATGATAGATAGGTATGCCTAAATATTTCTCTATTTCCCTTACATCTGCAGCTGAGTTGGCTGTGAATCAGGAAGCCCATGCTAGTAGGTTGCAAAGGCTGCTTTGCGGGGCTGGTGAGTAACAATCCTGCTTGTAGTAGTCATACCAAATAAATATAAAGTAGTAGAAAGTCACCTGACAGTATAAAAACTGTGTATGGGTTGTACTGAATAAACCAGACAATATGACATTAATAGTCCCGTATAGGTCATATTTAAATAAAACTGTAACTGCCTGGCAATAAAGCTCTAAATCCTGGACTGGTTGTGTTTACTCTGGTATTGTATGGCATTTATTGTTGCATTCTCTGAATAGTAATGTTGTGTTAACCACTGTTACCCACACTGTGCTGCATAAAAAATGTCTAGGAATGTCTGTAAAGACTGTTGTAAATACAATGTCAGATTATACAACCAAGAGAGACTTAGACAGAAAATACAGAAGGAATAGACAGCAATATCCAAACAGCACACTCTGCTGAAACTTAAAGTGTTGTATTTTTAGCAGACAGCCATGGTTTGAATCTTGAGAGTGGTAGTAGGCTGTATGCATAATCATACCTCTCAACTGTACAGATTTTTTTCAGAATGTCCAGATAATTGGCTCATATTTTCTGCCTGTTCCTCTGTCCTCCTGGCAAATCAGTGGGATGATCTCATAATTGTAGTCATTAAATAATGACATACATTTGATTTTCAGACCTCAAAACCTTCAGAAAATGTATATTAAAACAAATCCTGTCACTCTAGCAACTCTCCAAGTTTATGAGAGCAATATTCAAAATATGTCCCTATTTGTACCCCCATGATGTCAAGCTTTGTCCAGAGTGTGTGCATTAAGAGATTGAGAGGTATGTGCATAATATCAACTCAGAATGTGGGAATATGTGTAGAAACAGTCAGGTAGTGTTAACAAATAGTCCCTCCACAGGTCTACCAGGTAAGAGGTGTGGAATTTAGCTATAAGACAGTTGAAGTATACATTTGTATACAAACATACCCCTGGACAAACCAAGGCCATAGGGTATTGTAATAATACCTGTACATTAATGATTAGAGCAATGATCATTAAAGTTGTGAGTACTACAAGGATATATAAGTTGTTAATTGACATCTCTCTCCCCTCCACCATATCTGCAACAATAATCTAAATACACAAATAAATGTGTATGTTTACAACAAACCTACTGTTGGGACATATGTCCTATTGTTCAATAAATATTGAAATGTGTTTCTATTAATGTTCCATGTTTAAATACTACCATTGGTGGCCTGTTGCTATCAATGTAATCTACATGCCATTGTAATGGCCACTGTGGTTCCATATATGCATGTTTTCTGTTTGCTATGCAACTGTTCCAAATCTGGTGTTTTGGGTTAATGGGAATATATATGCATGCTGTTATAATTAATCCTCGTCCACTGGCCTTGCACCAACTTTGGGTGGAACTGCCTCATGGGATGGGACTTGTCCCCCCCCCAGGAGCAAGCATGGACAGGATCCTGTCACCCAAAGTCAGGTCCGGGGATTGGTGCATAGCGGGCTGCGAAGGGAGTTTGGAGATATGCTATGCCAGCTTGAGGGCCGCATGGCACATTTAGAGGGTCAGCCTGCCCCTCCTGCTCAGCCCCCAGCACAGCCACCTTCGAAGCTGTGAAGGTGCAGTGGTGACTGCCCATGGGTGGGGACCTTAGTCCCACTATTTCCATTTGGGGGCTCATGGACTTCCAATTTCTAAACACCCCTCCCCGTCCAAGGTATTACCCCCCACATGTGTCATATATTGCCCCTGTATGCTGTGTTGTCTGTCTTCCTACCCAGCCTACCTCCCCAAATATACCTACTATCCTTGCCCAGCATCCCACTCTCACCTTAAAAAAAAAGAGCAATCTGTTCCACCAAAAAATTTCGCCCCATACATAGCTGTCTGTTTTGCAAACATGTCCACTGGACACATGTAATCTGGTCTAATTGGCTTTACAACACATTATTGTTGTCCTCACCCCTCTCTCAGGAGTTTGAGTGTCCAAATCTACCTCCAGATTCAGTATATATGCACAGCTGTTGCTGTAGAAGAAATGGACAGCTATTGACCTTCCCTACACCTGTTCTGCACATTCTTAGCTACTTTCCCTAATGTCTTTTCCTCTGTGTGCCCCCTTTTTCACTACTTTCCTATCACCCCTTTTTTCTTTTCTTTTAAAGAAATTAGTACAGGGGTAAGCGGGAGAAAGCACTTTTAAGCAGTAGTAAGTGGGATTAAGCCTGTTTGCACAGTGCTAAGCAATGCCTACACAGATTAAGCACTTTTAGGCTGTCTGTAAGCTTATTTAACCGGAAATTAGCACTGCTTACTGCTGCACAAACCCGCTTACAACTGCTTAAAAGTGCATTAATCACTCTGTAGCCAACAGCCATTGTTCTGCCCAGCAACAAAATAATCAACCCTAACAAGTCTCGAAACCAGGACCCTGCACACAATAGCCACAGTGATTTACCACTAAGCCATTTGAGCTGTACATAACTGTGATGTTTTTTCAAACATATCATGCAGCACAGCCATTCAACAGTAGGGAAAATGTATTTATATATGTAGATGTATGTATGTATATATATCTATGTATGTATATATATCTATGTATATACATATATATACACATATATATATATATATATATATATATATATATATAGACATACTTGTATATATATATATATATATATATATATATATATATATATATATATATAGACATACATGTCTATATATATATATGCGTGTGTGTGTATTGAATTTGCACATTGGATCCACACTCTGAACCTCTCCCTGCAAAACATTTGACCAAATGCACTGTTAATGGGGGGTGAAGGGGCCAAAATAGGGATCTCTTGTAATTATTGACATTATCCCTTCTTCCACAGCTGAACTGATCTGCCTTGCAACACAATAACCATCAGTTGCAAGTCTTGAACCCAGGACCCTGCACAACATAGCCAAAACAAGTTACCAGTAAGCCATCTCAGCTGTAAGATGTCAGGATGATTTCTCTAACATATGTAGAACAGTCAGTCTACCCATAGGGAATGTACAATGTGGAAGCACTAAACATTCCAATGATACACACATATATATATATATATATATATATATATATATATATATATATACATTCATACATACATATATATATATATATATATATATATATATATATATATATATATATATATATATATATATATATATATATATATATATATATATATATATATATATATATACACACACACACACACACACACATATACATACATACATACACACACACATATATATATATATATATACATATATATATATAAGTATACACATACATACACATATAAATATATAAATACTTATAGATATATATAAAAAAAGTATATATAGAGGGTGCACAACATATCAAACAGCCATTATCCCTACAGTTGCCTTCTTTTCAAATGGCCAATGTCTGATTCTTTCCTACAAATGAGAATTATTGCATGAAACATATGCCCACACACACTGCAAAGGACAGGACACCACACACAAGTTTGCATACATAGAAATGTTTATTTGGGTACTATTTCAGTTGTTTATGCCATTTCTTATAGCAGTTATGTGTTTGAAATACATAATAACTGATTAATACAACTCTCAAACAAAACACGATACAGTAATCTGCAAAACATAACATACTTTGCTGTCTAGGCTAATGCCTTCATGTAGTACAACAGTTAAAAACACACTTGCCTTGAAGAAAAGAATCAATCAACATATAACTACAGATGTAGTTAAGCAGCCTGCAATTACACTCTGTACTCAACCCCCAGGGGGGAAAGTATTAGTTGTCACAATGTAAATGTATCTGTTACATAACAATGCTTAACTTAAAATGTCACTATCATACTGATAAACAGAACTGTGTGTAAGACAGTAAGCTCTAGCCCAACACTGTTCCCATGGTGAAATGTATGAAAATAACAGCCATATACCTTAATGTTTCTGATTACCGATATCCCTCACATGTTATAACAGCCTAGGTTAAAACATTTAATACCCCTCCCACATAAAATGTCTTACAAGACATTATAACAGTGTTCTCCATACATTGACCTCCAGACTGTACAGGATCAGACATGTTTTGTCCAGCTGTAGGCCTCATATATATGGACCCTACCCCACAATTTGTGTGGGAGTCCACAACATCACTGGAATGATAGCAGGAATGTCATCACTAAATAATGATAGGCCATTACTTGTTAACCTCTTATTGCATGACATCTGAACAAAGCCTGGTATATAGGTGGAGTGTAGAGGCTGAAACACAGGGCCATATTTGAAATATTGCTGTTATACACTGTAAACGTTGCTGGTGTTATAGGATTGGTTGCCACATACCCTTACTCAGGAATATGAAGTCAGGAACACAAATGGATGTTGCCATGTACTGATAGCAATCAACGGAGAGAATGGCACTGATATGTCAGGGACAACACCTGTGTGGGGAACAGACAAAACATAACAGCCAATCTTCTGACCATCATGTTGATAGGCCCACAGTTGAGAGCTGTGCAGACAGACTGTATTCCATGCAAAACTAGAATGTACACACAAGCCCTGTAAAACTAGCAGTATTCAATTCATATAACAGCAAAACTCACACACTGTGCCTAGGTCTGGAACCTTATACAAACATGTAGTTGGCCTGTGCCTGCAAGTCCTGTTGTAAGATGTATTGCTACCTGTTGTCTGTAACACTGCTGCCAACACACAGGAAGGATGTCTTCCATACAGGAAAGGTAAAGGGGCAACACCCACATGATGTAGTCATTTATAGCAGTGGGTTGTCATGATATTGGCTATTGGAAGAACTACACAGCTATCTGCATGCAATTAGCAAGTGTGGAACACCAATTGCTGCAGAGGCCATTACCTGATTATGAGCATCACCTACAAAAGCCATGCTGCAACCTATTCAAACTAGCTCGATCCCTGTAGTGGGGATAGAGAGATAGATAGAGAAATAAAAAAGCAAAAACAAAAATAATACTAAAAAACAAAAATAATACTAAAAAAAAAAAAACAAACCAAACAAGGAAGACATCCAACTGGTACACAGAAGAGAGCACAATAATAAAACAGATATGTGAAACATGTCAGCATGTAATTGAATGTAGTGTTTGGTCTGTAATAATGGGATGGATAATGTTGAAAGATTTATATGTGCCATCAAGACTTGCTGTAATGATGTCCTGATGAACAGCTGCTATGGAAGTAGCATCTGGGCCTGTGGGCAGTGGGCCATACCTGTCAACTGTGCAGATCTGCACAGAATGTCAAGATTTAAGCCATCATAGTGTTTGTTCTGTTCCTCCAAACATCTATATATTAGTCTGGCAAATAGCTGAAGGTGGGAATAATGAAGTCATGATAGACACATGAGTTTCAGACCCCACTACCTTCAGAACAGTCATGGTAATGTGAAATGTATCACGCACAAACTTCATAGGTTTGTAATAGGCATATATACGATCTGTCCCTATATATCCCCCCTAATGTTAGGCTTTGTCCACATGTGATGCTCTGTTTTGTAGCAAGGCAGAACAGTTCAGCTGTGGAGGAAGGAGGTTCAGAGTGTGGATCCAATGTCTGAATGCACTCCATATGTATATATATATATATATATATATATATATATATATATATATATACACATGTATGTCTACATACACACATACACACACACACACACACACACACACACACATATATATATATATGTATATAAATATATATGTATATATATATATATATATATATATATATATATATATAATATGTATATATATATATATATATATATATATATATATATATATATATATATTAATACATGTACATATATATGTGTATATATATATATATATATATATATATATATATATATATATATATATATAATATATATATATATATATACATTTTCCCTACTGTTGAATAACTGTGCTGCATGATATGTTTGAAAAAACATTACAGATATCTGCAGCTCTGATTGCTTAGTGGTAAATTGCTGTGGCTATGGTGTGCAGGGTCCTGGGTTGGATACTTGCAAGGGCTGATCATTTTTTTGCTGGCCAGAACAAGGGCTGTTGGATTCAGAGTGATTAAGGCATTTTTAAGCAGTTGTAAGCGGGTGCGAAATGGACAGTTATGTATAGTGTGAAATTCTTTTTGGGAACAGATTGCCCTCTTTTTATTATGGTGAGACTGGGATGTTGGGGAAGGATAGTAGGTATATTTGGGGAGGTAGGTTGAGTCGGAAGACAGACAAGACAGCATACAGGGGCGGTATATGACATATGGGGGTAAACACCTTGGACGGGGAGGGGTTTTTGGAAATCAGAAGCCCATGAGCCCCCAACTGGAAACAGTGGGACTGAGGTCCCCACCCATGGGCAGTCACCACTGCACCTTCATGGCCCTGAAGGTGGTCATGCTTGAGCTGAGCAGGAAGGCCAGGCTGACCCTCTACTTGCACCATGAGGCCCTCAAGCTGGTGTAGCAGATCTCCCAAGTCTCTACAAAGCTCCCTATGCATCAGACCTTGGACCTGACTTCAGGTGACAGGATCCTGTCTGTGCCCACTCCCAGGGGGTGATGAGCCCCATCCCCTGAGGTGGCTCTACCTGAAGGTAGTGCAGGACCAGAGGATGAGGAGGTCCCGTGGTGGGTCCCAGATGTGCTGGGGCCCGGTGCCATGGCCAGATGAGGTGGGAGAGGTGGGTCCGCTGGGAATGGCCTTCCCAAACATGCTATTGTGTTGCAGTTTTAGAACATATCTGGTTTAGTAATAGTCAACACAATCCAGGATTAGTTATAACAGCATGCATAGATATTCCCATTATCACAAAACACCAGATTTGGAACAGTTGCATAGCAAACAGAACACGTGCATATATGGAACCACAGTGGCCATTACAACAGCATGCAGGTTAAATTGATAGCAACAGGCCACCAATGATAGTGTTTCAGCATGGAACATGAATAGAAACACATTTCAATATTTTTGAACAATAGGATCTATGTCCTAACAGTAGGTTTGGTGTAAACATACCATTGACATTGATTTGTGTGTTTAGAGTATTGTCGCAGATATGGTGGGGGGGGGGAGAGATGTCAATTAACAACTATTATATCCTTGCAGTATGACTTTTTTCCTGTTTGTCTTTCAGGTCCAATGTCCCGTGAACGTCTCCCTGTGTAAACTCCACAGGAGAATGATGTTATCATAAATTTCATTGTACTACATCACTGAACCCTCTTTGGATGCAGTGCCCATGATCTGCAGGAGAGGAGCGCCCTGTGGAACGAGCTTGTCCACAGGGTAAATGATGTTGGCCTGCATAACCGCAGTTATGAACAGGTGTGACATCATTGCACTGATCTCATCCACCATGCCCACCTGCATGCTGCTGCAGTTAGGAGAGGCCATCTAGCCACAGGTGGGGGCATGCCATCCAGCTCCCACTGACACATGCTAAGGAGCTCCTTACCAGCCTTGGGGCACCCACCCACCAGCCAAGCCAGGAACCTGAAGATAGCATTGGGGAGGTGGGTGCTACCCACACAATGGATGAGGAGCTTGCAGGTAAGGCCCCGGGGCACATTAGTAGACCATTGTTGCTTATCTATCTTCATCTGTAATGTATCTTCATGCATATTTCAGATAACATAGTCTGTTGCTGCATTGTAGTAATGAACAGATGTGCATAATCTCTAGTATTGTGTCTGTACTGTTGATGCACTGAAATGCTGCTCCTACCCTTTCCCAATGCCACGGATGTGACTACTGGCATTACATCTCTCACACAACTATGTAGGTCCCTCTGGTATACAACTGGGCAGCAGCCTATAGCTGGTGAGTATGAAGTTGTTTTGTTCAGGTTTGCCAATACACCGGCCATGTTATGGCTATGGTATTTGCCATGCACAGATTTAACACACCTACCCATAATGCAAGCTGTATATGTTCACTTATTGCTGCTGTTAACTGCACTGCATCAGAATGGTCACCATGGTGGCATATCTGAAGGGTATGTAAGAGTCCTGCAGTATACCTAACAACCTGTCAGTGCAAGATGTGTGGACAGTGATGAACATAATGGTGGAACAAATGGCCTATAGTAGGGACATGTCTGAAACATTACCCTTATAGAGTGGCTACAACAGTGTATACACCACTATTACAACTGCAACTGTTACAGATCTACACAATGGCATATCACAATACCACATTCCACACCTTTTACAACCTGTAATGTGATCCTAACATGAACAATGAATGTGTAATATGGAATCCTATGTTAGAGCAACAAATATGGGGAATACATACCTTAACAAACACTGGAGGCATATGTGTGCACACACTCCAAATAACATATTGTGAAAGCAGCTTTTTAGGTACTGACAGCATTCTCTCTTCTTGAGTACACACCTTTCATCAAGTACAGGGCCTCAATGTCACACCAAGTAATGGTCTGCTGTCCAAGGAGTATGTCCATGACATTTGCACACTCACCTGCAACAGAGGCAGCCATGGCTTGCACACATCTTACAAACCATGGAATGGATTCCATATCCAAAAGGTAGCACTCAGGAGTGGGAGAAGTAGACTTATCTCACCATTACATATACCATGGCAAACGGTGCAGTCATGTATGTGACTATGAAGTATGGGACAACATTTATGTAGAAAATAAACAGATGCCCATCCAAGACAGATGACAACACATGTTGCAAACTGGTCATGGTGGCTGTCCAGAAACATGCAGCAACACTGAGGGACTTGCAGGAATGCCTAGCAAGTACTGCCTGTGCAGTACCTGTGTCAACAATTGCCTGGAATCTGCATAAGTGTGGCCTATGGGTTAGGGTAATCAGATGGAAGAGTTGTTCCACAGGAAACATCATCCAGGGCTCCCTATAAGTAGCATAACATCAAGTCTTCCAAAGGCAAGTGTTGCAATGTGTAATGGTGTACTGAGGCCAAGGCTGAAACCTACAGACAGTATTAATAAAGATACATGTGGTGTACAAGCAACACCTCACTCCACCTCAGGCCCACCACCCCCATCTTTTCCTTGCTGGTGCCAGTGTACACCTTTAGGTTTACTGTTCATTAGCAGGAACTAGGCTGATAGACATGGCGTTCTGAATTTGGAACACTGCAAAATGACTCTCATGTGTGGCCCATAGTTGTCAAGCATCTGCAGTAAGGCTGAGGATGGGGATGGGTGTCATCCTGAAACACAACTGTGAACTGAAGCATACATCCAAAGCTCGCTAAGAATGGCTGTATCTGAACATAGTCAAGGTCATGAAATGTACCAAACACAAACCTAACTCCACAGCAATACTGAAGGCACTGTGTGACCTCCAAGGAGTGTGCACATGAGTTGACCTTGCAATCCTGCAGAGTTGGGGGATATTTGTAGGGCAAAGTGACCAAATAATGGCAAGTGAAGATGGGCCATGCTAGTATACCCCTTCCAGGAATAGTGACTGCTGTAGTTCACTTAATAGGTGCTGCAACAAACCATTGTGTTAAGAGTGTGCACACTTATGCAACCTACATATTGTATGCATCTTAATCAGCATCTGCACAACTAACACATTTGTTTGATATTGCATTTGATTGCACAGGTCATATGTCACATATCAGGTGTGTGTAATGTTAACATATGCAGCATTGTGGCCCCATTGCATATCATGAAAGAGGCTGGCATGTCAACAAGGGTGTGTACACTCCTCATAGCCACAGTAAGCTTTGAAGGTTGTCAGTGTAACTGGATTTTATTGCTCATACATGCACTGCTGATGATGAGATCTGCAAATTAGAGGTCAGGCATTCACTATTAACATCTGTCCTCATATCATCCCAGGTATGTGTCAGACAAATACATAGGGGCTGTGAGCAACAGAGCAAACATAACTGCCACATATATACATATTCAGCAATGGTGTGTATAGTAATGAGGTATGGTGCACAGCACATGCCAGGGCACTGTACAGTTGCACAGCAATACTGTGTACATGGGTGCAGTGTCTTCCAGGAGAAGGGACATCACTTACTAACACAACTCATGCATCACAGAGATGTATAATGTTGGTAACAAGGATTGAGTATAGCTAGAGTCCATTCTGTTGAGTGCTATATGCCATGCATGTTGATTGTTGGGTAATGAGAGGTCTGTGTAGTATCTTTCTGCCACCTCACCTGTAAGTGTGTATGTGTGTGTGTGTGTGTGTGTGTGTGTGTGTGTGTGTGTGTGTGTGTGTAGAGGTAAGCAATGATGTACAGATCTTAAATTACGTTTTTTGTTTTCCTCTGACAGGTGGTGAGGTGGGTCAGGGTCCATCCTGCGGGCAAACTGATGTTAGTGTCCATACAGACTCTGACAATGATGATACGTATGGTGAGGCACAAGCAGGGTTGTCAGGGGTTAAAGCTGTGCCATCAGTTGACATCCCACTTTTATCCACCCCATCCCCGCACACAGTCACAATGCTTATACATATACCATCACCAGTGGCCATAGATGAGGGACAGTTGGCAGGTGGTAGCATGGGACAGGACAGTGTAGTGACTTTGGCAAGTGTGTCTGTACACAGCAGCCGTAGCTGGATGACCAGTGAGGTACCACACAGGCAGATGTACAGGAGTGCTCATAGGAGGGCTGCTGGCCATCATGTCCCTGGCAGAAGTGCCACAGCAGGTGTCACCAGACGCGTGTTTTGGGCCATCATGGAGGCACAGGCATGTATGGAATGTTACACCAGACAGAGTCTGAAGCTCCAGAGGGCTACTCATTCTGCTGTACTTGACAGCATCCGTGATCTTGCAGGTGCCCACCGCTATTTTGCAGAGGTCCTGGATAGACGGTTGGGTGAGTTGGTGGGAATTCTTGACCGTGTGGTGTCTGTGTTAGAGCAAATGGTGGGAGTAGGGTGACAGCCATGTGAACATAGGTCAGCAACACCAACAGGTGGAGGTCTACATAGATGTGCAACAAGTCACACCCACTCCCGTAGTGGCAGTACCAGCACCGACATTGCAGGGGAGGTGCTGTCCACAGCAGAACACAGCAGGCCACATGCACGTGGTCATGGCTGGTCCCAACTGGGACGCGGATCAAGCAAACATTTGTCATCATCAGAGGAGAGTACCATATCTGGGCTTCTATCTGGTAGTACCCATGGAACTCCTGGCAGGGACAGTTCTCGTGTCCATGGCTGGACACGGTCAACTGTACACCTGGCCATGTACGGTCTGCAGCTGTCCAACAAAACCCTATATAGGGCAGCCACATGGCAGAACTGTGTGCATACATACACATGCACACACACATCACCAACACAGCTAAGGCACCTCCATACCTACACATACCACAGCTGCACAGCCCAATTGATAAAGAACCCCCTGACACACACACATGATGTCAACCAAATGGCTCAGCGTAGGTCTCTGGTAAAACCACAATACACCCTGTGCATATGATACCTGTGCCACATCCCTGTCATGCATACCATCGATGCAGGGACATGCTAATATGGTTCTGATACACAGGGTGAATGCACTAATGTTTAGCAATGTAATGCTATTTAACGTTTTCAGCTGGAAAGTTTAATGCTTACATGTCAGGGTCTGTAGCTGTCCAGCCATGATGCATTATAGCTGTTATTAACACTGACTGATTGTGGTCTCCATAATGTATTCAGTTTGTTTTGTAGGTGTCTGTGTCAGCAGGATGTTGGTCTGCTATTGTTTCCTACAAGGGGTATGGCACTGTGGTGACACATTGACTGTGTCATATCCTGGGTACAGTTGAACACAAGTAACAGGTCTGTATAACAGTTACTGCATGTACCACATGGCTGATAGGTCTGAGGGGTGTATACAGGTGAGTGCATGGTGGCTGATGTCAGCAGCTCTTCTACAGTGGACAATGGTAAGTGTACTGGGTGGCACACACCAAATGTTTGTGAATAACACACACACACACAGAGGCTTTGGTGTTGATGCAATACACAGAGAATACAGTACACATGGATGTACTTAATTTTGCAGTGAACTCATTTTGGCCTATGTAATTCCACAAAGATAAAACAGGCAAAACATCACATCAGTAAATAATCTGTCTAGCAGTTTAATGTCATTGACTATGGTACTGGCAGGGTATATGTCCTCTTCCCCAATGTAGTGCAATCCTGGAGTTGGTAAACATAGGTGTGCTGGTGTGGGTGGCACAGCCCTCCACTTTGGAGGGTGTGGGGTGGTGTAGAACCCCACATAGTGTGATTATCAACTACTTAACTTGTTAACATAAACTATACAGTATTACAGCAGACTAAGTGGGGGTATATGCACAACAATAACCCCAATGAGGGTGGATGTGCCCACAACATCCACATCCAACTATATATACCTACTCCAGTATTGCTGTAAAGCTGTATGTTGGGGAAGAGGGCATTTACACATCTACTACTAGTTCTGATGGAATGAATTTCCACAAGATGATTCCTTTGAAATGTTAACGTTTGCCAGTCAGTTCTCAGACAAATGATCTCCTGGGACGTGTATTTTCTGCAGACTGAAGTAGATCCCTTAACATATACACACACACACTTACTTGGCAACACTAACAGTAAAACCCCTACCTAGGTACTTTTTGCTACTAATGTGTTTGGCCTTAATTGCACACACCACACAGCTTTTAGGATGAGGCATGTCCCGAGTTTCTTGTTAAGTGAAGAACATCACCAGGCCTTGTACAGTATGGTAATAGGGGATGTTCTTGGTGTTAATGAACAATACATAGTATGACATACTGTCGTATACACATTGACAAACACATAACAGTCATAGACACATCTGAGAGACCTGGGTTTATCAGTGCTAACTACCTTGTCAGTGAGTCCATTCTGTTGCAGAGAATTTGTTCACAGCACATGCATCATTGGGCTACATAGTGCAATCAGTTACCGGTATGGTTGATGATGACAGTGGTCCTCATACAGTGGACCTTGGGACATGTACTGGGGGTACCATGCTATAAAGACAGCATACCCAGCACCCACACCCCACTTTGGGTATTTTACTCACTGAAACCCATGATAATGCTCTGACATACCCATAATCACACATTGACCAGGACTGCAGTACAACCCCTTGTTAATCTAATCAGTGCTACTACAGAGATATGCATTTATTGCACATGTCACAGGGATAGTAGGTGAGGGTTTGTCATGGCTCTCCTAATGTCAGCCATATCACTATCCCTTATAATGTATGGCAAGGTGTATTGTATTTGGAGAATGTGGCCTCAGAATGCTGTATCCTATGAATATACACACTCGCACACATATACACACTTGCCAGGACTCAGAGGGTAACCCATGCCTATCTACCTATTTGTACAACAATGTTATGCTGGTACTGCAAGCTCTAGGTAGCCCATACGGTGAAGAGTATAACAAGGTACATTTAATGTCAATTACAGCAGCAGCCATTTCTAACTATGGCAATGGGGGGTGTAGTGGTTGAGAAGGCCCTCAGGGTATTATCAACTACAGGTTTACAAACACACAGACACTGTTATACTCAGTAGTGCACACTGACACATTTGTCAGTACTCGGGTCCATAGGTGCAGGTGTTCCTAGGTGTGTACCAGGCTAATGCCCATGGAGAGATGAGAAGAGTAGGGGATGTGGGCACACTGGTATCATGCCACCTGACATTTGTCAGCAGGCCATCTATCAACTGATGCCACTTGAGTGATCCCCGGGGTGACAATTAAATGCAACATCCAATCATCTGGTCTTCTCTTGCAGAGGGCCAATGAGGTGCTCCACTTGACATGTATGCAACATATATTACATAACATGGCCAGTGTCTTGGTTGGAGACCTGTACCCAAGCATGTTCTGTTGACTGTGGTAGTCTAGTTGAGGTATCCATGGCATGTGGCACATACAGGGTGGGGGTCTCCTAGCTGTGGCATTCATAACACAGCTGGGCAGACATGTCAGTGTCAGTCAAGCATGGATTGACTGTAAGCAGCCAAGATGGATAACTGATATCCACACATCTGTACTGAGGACAAAAATCAGCTAGCCAAGAGGTTATGCATTAGAATGAATGTTTTGACAGATAGATGTCTGACACTGATAGGTATGCCATTACTACATGACAGCAGCCCTCAATGACATGTCCTATACACATAGTAGTCTACATTTAATATCCACATATCAGATCAATATCCAGTAGCAAATACTTAATAACATACAGCTCACACACCAAGGACATGATAGTCAGTACTCAGAGTCCAGCTTTGCATGCAGAGGTGTATGGTTCCCACATATGCGGAGGCCCTTAACATTAACCTGCCCAAGCAACAAGGACCTCCAAAGCTGAAATGCAAACAAACACCAGTCACAACCAAAGTGACACATAGCTCACAACACCAGTGTGCCACCCAACAACAGCCCCTAAGGCAAGACAATGTACCCAACACTTTAGTCATAGGTGACTCTATAGTTAGGCACACTGATGTCCCACTCACCAGACTGAACAAGGAGAAAATTACAGTCAGCTGCCTGTCGGGTGTCAAGATCTGCCACATAACGCATGCACTCAAGTCACTCCACAACAAGTACAAATACGACTCTGTCATTGTCCATGCCAGAGTGAATGACTTGAGACGTACCTCCCTGGACTACATGAAAAGGGACATGGAAGAGCTCTCGGATCATGTGGCCCAGGCAGGTATGACCCTAGCCCTGAGTAGCATCCTGCCTTCACCCACAATGATACCACAGTATAAGGACAAAATGATTGACTTCAACAATTGGCTAAGCTTCTGGTGTCATTCAAAAGGGATCCAGTATCTGTCTGCCTGGGAAGACATGATCGACAAACCACGATACTTTGCCAGAAATGGTCTGCACCTGTTACCCCTGGGATTCAGGTCACTGGCTAAAGCTCTTGCCACCCCTATAGTGCCTTTTTTAGGCAAGGTTCAAAGGACCAAACCACCACCGTAACAGATACAAGCATGCAAAATCTGAAGGTAATGCTACTCAATGCTAGAAGTCTAAACCTCAAAATGCACTCTCTCGACGCACTCCTAAAAATGGAGAACATCGATATCTGTGCAGTAACTGAGACCTGGCTCAAGGCTCCAGAGAGCACCCCTGCAATACCAGGCTACAACTCTTACCACACTTTTCGTCCACAAAACCAAGACCAAAATACAAAAGGTGGAGGAGTGTCCATATTCACCAAGGATATTCATACCTCCAGGCTAGTTGCCCAACACAATGCATCTGAAATTCTCCAGGTGCAACTAACACTAGGTAAGACTGCAATCCAAATTGTAGCTTGCTACAGATCCCCCACCATGCCCCAAGATTCTCACTACACCTTTCTAAACATACTGGAAAATATTAAGATACAACCAAACACCCTAATACTGGGTGATTTCAACTACCCTGCCATTAACTGGGAAAACTACTTGGGTAGTTATATATATAGTTATGTGTGCATACATATATATAAAATATATGTGTGTGTGTGTGTGTGTGTGTGTGTGTGTGTGTGTGTGTGTATGTGTGTGTGTATATATATATATATATATATATATATATATATATATATATATATATACAGACACACACAGACACACACACACACACACACATATATATATGTGTGTGTGTGTGTGTGTGTGTGTGTGTGTGTGTGTGTGTGTGTGTGTGTGTGTGTGTGTGTTTATGTATATAAATATATATATATATATATATATATATATATATATATATATATATATATATGTGTGTGTGTGTGTGTGTGTGTGTGTGTGTGTGTGTATATATATATATACATATATAGACATGCCAAATGTAATGGAAATATTGCTTTAATCTTGAAAGTATTAATACCATATTTAGTAATAAATCTCAATTTTCCCTTATTG
Source organism: Protopterus annectens (assembly GCF_019279795.1). Taxonomy (NCBI): domain Eukaryota; kingdom Metazoa; phylum Chordata; order Ceratodontiformes; family Protopteridae; genus Protopterus; species Protopterus annectens. The sequence continues at coordinate 26,329,132 of NC_056740.1, read as the reverse complement.
GAACTCCATGACATATGGGAATCTTGTAAGAAACTGGTTCTACTATATGTTTTGGACTGCAAATATTCCTTGTCTACCATTCCCATAAATCATGAAGTTCCAATAAGGGAAAATTGAGATTTATTACTACATATGGTAGTAATACTTTCAAGATTAAAGCAACCATTTCCAAATGTTGGTATGTGTCACATTCAGACCCATTTCTTTCTACACTGATTGATGAACAATGTAGTTTTAGTTATCGTAAGGGCAAATCCCTGGGACAACATTTTTCCTCCTTCAAGAAATGTAATAATCAAAATGAGAAAATAGAAGCACATTCAGTATTGGAAGCTTTTCTTAAAAACAATGTTAAAGTTAGGTTATTAGAGGAGCAGGTACAACTAATAGATAAGCAAATAACAATGACAGAACTTAAAGCTGAAGTAAATAAGCTAAAATTAAACAAAGCTCCAGTTATAGATAATATCACCCCAGAAATTTTGAATTACTGTCTAATGAGGCTTTGCTGTTGTTATTGAATGTCTTTACATCAGTTAAAAATGGTAAAGACATCCCTCCTTCTTGGAAGTACACATTAATATCACCAATTCTGAAACAAAGTAAAGATCCCAGTAAATGTTCATCATACAGACCCATTTCACTTCTTAATATAGATTATAATTTTTTTATGGCAATACATGCTGCCCGAATAAAACAATTACTACCATTTTTGATAGAGGAGGATCAAACAGGTTTTATAAAAGACAGGAACACTTATGACAACATCAAAAGAATTATTTCCTTAATTGATTATATAAATGTCACAAAGAACAAAATTAATGTTATTAGTTTAGACATAAATAGCGCATTTGATTCAGTGAACTGGGATTATTTATGGTTAGTTTTAGAAGAATATGGCTTCTCAAACAACTTCACCTTGTTAATAAAATCATTATATGAAAAATTATTGGCTTATATAAAACTGGGATCTTGTCTGTCTAAATCTATTAAAATAACAAAGGGCACAAAACAAGGCTGCCTCTTTCTCCATTATTGTTTGCGCTAGTCATTGAACCCTTAGCAAATAATATACGTATGGATAAAAATATTGAAGGAATACAATTAGACAACAGCCTAGAGCTTAAAATTCAACTTTTTGCTGATGATATTTTAATTACCTTAAAGAATAATAATAGCTCTTTAAAAGCATTATGGGACTCCATTCAAAACTTTCAAAACTTTTCGAGTCTTAAATTTAATGAGAACAAAACAAATGTATTGCTTATAAATACTAATAAAAAAGATCTAAATAAAAAATACCATAAATATATCCCCACCGATAATACAATTAAATACTTGGGAATTATAATAACTAACAACCTAGATACTACAATTGAAACAAATTATAAAGAGACCTTAAATAATATTAAAAATCTAATACAAAGATGGAATAAGTTCTTCTTTTCAATGGAAGAAAGGCTGTATATAATTAAAATGATCATATTTCCAAAAATTCTTTATGTTATACAAGCTTGTTCTTTGCCACCAGCTAAATCGCACCTAAAACAATTAAATGATTTAATGGTAAGATTCCTATGGTATACAAAAAAAACAAGGATAGCTATGAAATATCATCTAGATGATTGGGATATGGGTGGCATAGGTTTACCAGGCATAGAAGTATATTTGCATTCATCTGTTATTAAAACAATATCATTATGGCTAAATACAAAATATACATTAAAATGGAAGCTAGTTCATGAGAGAATCTGGTTAAAATCAGGATTTGTAGTAGCAAATAAGTATACCAATTTCATACCAAACAATTTTCTATGGCTGATGAAGGAATATATGATGATACATATGTATAAAAATATAAGTTCCAAATACATTACTTATACATTAAAAATTTTCCAAAATCTTATTAATAGCAATCCTGATATTAAAGCATGGTCATTTTTATTATATCCAGTAGCGTACACACAAGGTAATATAATAACATTTGATATAGAAGTAGTCAATATGCTTAAAGAAAAGGGATTAATATATTGGCATCAATTGGTAAACTCTGGAAAACTTCTGATGACAGACCAAATTAAACGGAAATTAAATATGGAAAATAGTTAATGGCTACATGTACAAGAATTAATACAGTATATATTAAGCAAACAAGAAACAATGCAACCATCAATAAGACAGAATGTTTCTAATCTTATAGAACATATAATATAATAATTAATATTGTATGTATGTATATATATATATATATATATATATATATATATATATATATATATATGTGTGTGTGTGTGTGTGTGTGTGTGTGTGTGTGTGTGTATATATATATATATATATTTCTATATATATATATATATATATATATATATATATATATATATATATATATATTTTTATATATATATATATATATATATATATATATATATATATATATGCATAAACCAAAAAAAAACAAAGTAAACCAGGAAATAGCAGCCCCATGCACATCTGAGCACTGTGTTTGCACGGCGCGGCTCTGGGCTTAAACAGGAAGGCAATGGGAAGGGAAAATAGTAGTAGGAAGATAATCAAGGAGAACTAGCATTGCTGGCAGGTGAAATGTATCAGAATCAGCGAATTACACAGGCAGCAGCCCAGCCCAGCACACTACTATAAACTATGCAAACACCTTTCCCTCTGTTTTTTCCCCACAAACGCTACACCACCGGTATGCACATATGGGGAAATTTTACCAAACAAAAGCAACAAAATGATAGGGGCTGCATTAGCTTTCATAAATCAACATGTGGAAGAGGCTGAGGGTGGTAAGGATGAGAATGCTGACAACCAACCCACAGTGAGGAGAAGGATAACAGTATACAGGCCCAGGGTAACCTATCAGGGGCTATATGAGCTGGAGATAGTGGAGCGCTATAGGGTGGACAGGGACCTCCTACAGCAAAATGTTGAGCTGTGCCGGCCACGTCTCACACACAGAACCAACAGAGGGGAACCCATCCCTGTGGATACCAAGGTATGTGTAGGCCTAAGAATACTAGCCACAGGTACCTTCCAAAGGCCAACTGGGGATATCATGGGGATCTCACAGGCATAAGCATCCAGGGGACTCCACCAGTTCCTGGATGCCATGTCAGCACATGCCGGTGAGCACATATATTTCCTCAACATCCATGCGTCTCTTCCACCATATAGCAGAATACCTTGAGGTAGTAGGTGCTATAGACTGCATGCACATACACATCAAAGCACCATCCGGTGAGTGGGGTAAAGTCTACATAAACCACAAAGGCTTTCCTTCCATCAACTGCCAGGTCATGTGCGATGCCCATGGCATTATAATGAATGTGTGTGCTGGTTTCCCTGGAAGCTATCACAACTCCCACATCTGGCATATGATGCAGCTGTACCAGAGATTTGCCAATGTGGACATCCCATATGGCCACCTAGTGGGGAATGCTGGTTACACACTGGAGCCATGGCTGATGACACCCATCAGAAATGCACACACACCCAAACAAGAACTCCATAATGAGGCACACGCACAGACCAGAATCATAATAGAGCTTGTGTTTGGGATGCTCAAGTCACGATTCCTAGGTTCATAGGTTCATAGATTGGTACTAGGCTATCAGCCCTAGGGCCTATACAAGCCATAACAATTCCCTGGCTATTTCTTCCCACACTATTTACTTCCCTGGACCCCTGTCTAGCAGGGTGACTGACGTGATCCCTGGGGTGAATTTCCTTTCTCCCATCCAATCATCAAGGTTCCTTTTGAAGAGGTTCCGGTGCCTGGATATATCCGGTGGAGTCTTGCAGTACTCACCAGCTACATGTACCCAAATTGTCATCGTATGTCCATGCTGCACAATATGATCCTGCGGAAACAGCTGCAGCAGGAACAGCATTGGGCAGGGCCACACAGCCCCCCACCATTACCAAGGCCTGCACAGGCAGAGAGTGACTCAGAGGAGAAACAACATGAGCTTGCCCCAGTAGGCAGAAGGAGGCATGCCCATTATGCCCAGGCCTTGGCAAAGAGGCAATGCATAGCACATACACTGACACAATAGGAACCCAGGGAATGACACCTCTCTCTGACTCGCACATACAGTAAAAGGGATGCCAAACATAACACTACCTGTGCTTAACCATGTATAGGGAGTATACTATGTGTATCCAACATAGTCAGCTCTCCAGCACCATCCTCAATAATGGCACAGCCAAAAGGTAAGTCACTCTCCCTATCAATTGCTGAATGAAGTAGTATATTTTGTTACTTGTATCTGTGGTATGGATGTGAGCATGCAAGGGAATCGGGTGGCTGAATGGGATGCCAGCAGATAGTAGACACCTATATTTGCAGCATGAAATCTGTAACAAATACTGGTGTCACCATAGTAGCCAATACTAGAGAAGTTGACAAAACCCACTGCAGGAAATGTGGTGGGCCAAATGTGTGTCCATAGGACACACACATGCCAGTTAGTGAGGCTCACATACCCAACAACAGTCTCAGCCAGCAGGACAGGTGTAGACAAACACAAAGAAAGGCTGTGCTAAGGCCTCTGATTGATGGCTATGAAGAACCCCCCTCCAGACCTACACAGACAGACTATGACAGGTCAGGCAGTGGGATGTTAGTTCTGAAGGGTAAGAAGTCTGAAACTGAAATGTAGGTCAATAAAACCTAATAACTGTAGTACACTGATATGCCTCTAGTCTACATGATAGGTCAGAATACAGAATGAATTGGAGTACCTGAAATACCAGTACAGTCATAGCAAATGTGTTTAGTTGTCAGGTGTGCCCCCCCACAATCCTATGTAGAAATGTAGTAACATGTATGTATAGGTATAATAACAGTGGAGCACAGATTACCTGAGCTGGCCAAAGTAGCAGGATAGATTGTAGCATGTGTACAATATGCAGGGCTGTGTGTGTTAGGTTGGTGTGTGTTGTATATTGTGTGAGAGTGGTCAGCATGTAGGCATGATGGGTTTTCTCCTGGAGGCCATTGGCCAGTACTGCTGATGACAGGGTCAAGTTCTCACAACTGCAGTTCCAAACACAGTGCATCCCAGCAAAACACATTCCACAAGCCATAGTAATTGCTCGGATGTATTATCTTTTACCATCTGAAAGATGGACATGGCATGAATGTGGGCCAAGACATACAAACAGTACACAGATGGAAGTATCCTAGACAGACAGTGTATAAAATGTTACTGTCAAATGGACACACCTTTGGAATTGTACATACAGGTTAGCAGCACATTAGTTGGGTTTGTAGTATGGAATACTGATGTTGTCTGGCCAAACACTGGCAGACAACAAAGGTCACAGGTATGAAGTATTAAGAAACTGCTGATGTCCCTGCACAAGCCAGCATAAGTGGAATGCCCCATGTATATCTGTGAGTCAGCTGCAAGTAGCTTCCATAGCACACATGCACCCAGCTCACCCCACCATCAGCCACAGGTACCTCACAGGTCTTATCCTTGCTGTTGGGAATGAGTACAATATGACCCCCACCTCTGTATAGAAATAGTCACAGAATGCAGAATGCTGTAAAGGTGTCCCATGCAAGAGTGACCCTAGCTGTAAGCAGCACCCAGCCGAGATCCACACCACTGGATCAATAATGACAGAAACTATTGACATTAACACTTTGCACACCTACCCTGTCACTTCAGGGGAATATAGTGGCTTGCAGCCTGGGACAGTAGGAGTGACACAATGCAACAGCCTGCTACAGGTGGCCTGCATCACTACCAAATGCCCTACAGTTCTCTGTCAAAGGCCTGTGTCTCACCCGTACTGCCAATGTATGTTATCTCATGGACTCCCAAATAACATAAGACAGTCCACAGAACCCAAATGCAAGGCCATGTTGACAAATCCCAGTAACATGTCCACCATGTCCTACTGCATGAACTGTGGACCAACTACAAAATACTGATGGGATGAAGTGATAACTATAGGGAACTTATCAGATAATGTTTGCATAATGTTTGGAAGAGGATAGAATAACAGAGGGGGTAGGAGCATGGATGCCATGGAGTGTGTGAAGTCTGAAACTCAGCCATGTGCACATACTATCCCTGTCTACAAACACAGGAATGGGTGGCTACAAACCTGCTTGTAAACCACAATGTGAAGGGGTAATGACCAGAAATATGAGCCCTGCCTCTGGGTAACATGTGTGAATCTGTACAGCTGTGAGGTATGGCCACAGCAGGATATGGCCATACTGTCACTTCGATGGATATACAAGCATGGGATCCTCAGCCACCACTGTACCAAGGTGCTAAACCATTTACACAGACCCATCAGCAAGTGTCTGCAGCTTCCCCTCCAGAATGGTGTGATTGTGCAAGAATATGTAGGCTGCAGACCACAATACTGGACACAGCTTCATGCACCCTGTGTTCCCCAGGAAAATTACTGCAAGCAAATATGTATACCTGACAGTAGTTGATGACATAAAACATTACAGTGTAAAACAGTACATATGTCTGAATATCTCTGCTAACACCAAAACCATGTAGCAAAAGCAACACAGACACAATTACTTACAGTAACCCATTATCTTTTGCTCATTTTGACCCCATACTGTCAACCAAGCTACAGATATCCCACAGAACCAGGTTGCTAGATATAGTTGTAGAACACAAAAGCCTGTACTGGAGTACAACCTACCTGGAATTGATTCACACATTCAATACAGAAGGTCATACTGGGCATGGTCCCACAATTAGAGAAATGAAGCCTATGTCTGGCAACAACAGTGGACTATACATATCTGACAGTCACAGATGTTTGTGCACACACTCCACATTGCACATCAGTCATGCTTTGCACACACATTGGATAGGAATACACTCATATATCCAAGGACAACATGCTATAATAGGACAAACTTACACATACATAGATGTGTGGAAGAGAGTGACAGACAGTGACAAAAAGCCTACCATCATGAGGCCTGTCCCACCCTCCACACATCCAATTGGCTAAAACGACATGATGTACAAATGTCAATCACTGTAGATATTTGCCTTTGGTATCCCTCAGCACTATAGTGTCTGTAGTGCTTGTGATAACTGTGTAACATGACTATACAAGTCATTATTCATCTAGCAGTTGTATACACATACCTGTTACATTTAAACCTGTGTGTTCCTGAGTGTTGTGTGTCTGGTTCCACATTAATGGTTTATGGCCCATGCACACACACACTGCACTCCCCAGTGCTCTACTTTGGCAAGCCTGCTGATGTAATTCACCTTGAAATACACCTTTGGGGAAGTAGTAGCCCAGTAAACTCTGTGGTGCATGCTATAACTGTGTAAAGCTGTAGTGTGATGTACTAGTTAGATAGGAGTTCTAATCCCAGACATGGCAATTGTAAAACTTTGTGTGTGTGTGTTTGTGTAGGGTCAGTGCTTTTGAGGCCATTCACAGTCACTACAATTTCCATGGCCCTACTTTGGCAGGGCTGCTGATGTCATTCACTTTGAAATACACATTTGGGGAAGGAGTAGCCTAGTGCTCTGTGGCATGCCCTATAACTGGGTAATGCTGTAGTGTGATGTACTAGTTAGGTAGGAATTCTAATCCCAGACATGGCAACTGTGAAACTCTGTGTGTGTGTGTGTGTGTGTGTGTGTGTGTGTGTGTGTGTGTGTGTGTGTGTGTGTGTGTGTGTGTGTGTGTGTGTGTAGGGATCAATGCTTTTGTGGCCATTCACAGTCACTAGCACTCCTAAAAATGGAGAACATCGATATCTGTGCAGTAACAGAGATTTGATCCAAAGCTCCAGAGAGCACCCCTGCAATACCAGGTACAGCTCTTACCACACCTGTCGGTCACCAAACCAGGAACAAAACACTAAAGGTGGAGGGGTGTCCATATTCACCAAGTGTATTCACACAACCAGGCTACTTGCCCAACACAATGCATCTGATATTCTCCCAGTGCAACTAACACTAGGTAAGACCGCAATCCAAATTGTATAGCTTGCTACAGATCCCCCACCATGCCCAAAGATTCCCACTACACTTTTAAAAACATACTGGAAAATATTATGATACAACCAAACACCCTAATACTGGGTGATTTCAACTACCCTGCCATTAACTTGGAAAACCACTCGTGTACCAACACATGTGCCCAACAGTTCTTGGAAGTCATAATTCCCAATGCCCTGGATCAAGTAACCCATAGTCCCACCAGGGAATCCAGTATCCTAGACCTGGTCATTACCAACATGGGAAATCGATGCTCCACACCTAGGGTCAACCCCATTGGTGGTCAGATCTGCCCATAGGCTAATCACCCTTAACATCCACATCCCTCCCCCACACCCCAGTAAGGAAACCTCTGTAAAACATGTCTCCAATGCCAACTTCATGCTACACGTCAGACGTGACAAATGTCATGACACCCATGCAGATGGGAACTGAAAGGTCGACTGCTGAATCCTACACTAAGGCACTGCATGAGCACATCCACTTGTGTATGAATCTTCCCATCCCAGTTAGAACCAAGATACTCCCCACCAAGAAAAGGAAGCCAATGTGGTGGTCCCCTGCCATAAACAAACTTTGCAACAAAAGGAACAAACTGTTGCAGAAAAGAGGAAATTCCCAGGATGCAAAATACTCCCTTACCAGCCTCAGTAAGAAGCTGAGATCCATCATAAAATCCTCCAAAGCTAGTTACAAACATAATATAACCGAAGATTCCAAAGACAACTGCAAGCCATTCCATAGCTATGTCAGGAATCTAAATGGCAATGCTCAGATCTGCTCTGAGCTACAACAGGATGGCATTAAATATACTGATCCCAAGGATTTTGAAAATATCCTGGCAGATCGATTCAGTGCCAACTTTATCCCCTCCCACCCCCTAAAGGACAAATCTTAATACCGAAAGATTGCCAGATTCTGGTAATAATGGCCACACTCTCCAAAGCTAAGAAAACAGCATCCATGGGACCAGACAAGCTCCCGGGCTGTGTAATACATGAAATACAAAATGAACTGGCACCTCACCTACGTGCCATGTTTAATCATAACCACACATTAGGCTTCGTGCCCATTGAGTGTGCACAGCTGCAGTTATCTCAGTCCACAAGGGGGGATCCACCTTGGATCCTGGGAACTACCACCCCAGCAGTCTGATGAGCCTGATCTGCAAGGCCACGGAATGTATTATCATGGAACTTGTAAACAAAGACATTGGCAACCTGTAAACACTGGACCCCACCCAGGTTGGGTTTGTGAAGGGCCGATCATGTCTCCTGAACCTGACTGACATCTTTGAATCAGTCTCCAGAGCTGTAGACGAGGGTAAGGCAGTTCACACAACCTATCCGACCTTGCCAAGGCCTTTGATACCATCCCCCAGTCTGGAATCATAGATAAACGTATTAAGCTGGCCATTAATCCCTACATCACCCGATGGGTTGCCAACTGCCGTACTGACAGAAACCACACTGTAAAAGTAGGTGACTCCAAATCCAGCCCCAGACAAGTGACATTTGGAGTACCTCAGGGTTCAGTCCTGGGACTGCTCTTGTTTGCCATCTACTGCTCTGAAGTATAGGCCAACACTAATGGACTCTGGCTAACAAAGGTCGCAGATGACTGCAAACTGGGAGGGAATAATGAATCCCCAAATGATGTGGATATTCTACAAAAAGGCCTTACAGAAAGAGATGCTTGGTGCCAGAGCCATGGCCTCAAGCTCAGTGCCAAGAAATGTATAGTTAGCCCCTTTGGTAAGGGACATGTACCCGTGAAGTACCACATAGGTGGCAGTACACTAAACACCGAAAGTGTGTTAAGAGACTTAGGGACACAGATGCACAGTGGTCTCACCTTCGATAACCACATCGCCACAACAGTCAGGAAATCCACCTATGTGGCACACCTCATCACTAAGGACTTTTCATCCAGAAAAAAGGAGGCCATTGTCCCACTGTAGTCATCTCTCAGTAGACCCAGTATAGAATACAACGCCCCATATGGTAGGTACCTCTCAAGACATCTGCAACAACTAGAAAGGCTGCAGAAATACCTCACTAAAAAAATCACAGGCCTAAAGCAGATGCCCTATGCTGACCGTCTGAAATTCCTCCAGCTCTCTGTCACATATCCTCTACTCAGAGGCAACCTCTGCTTAACATACAATGCCATGTCAAACCCAGAGCTGTTGGACATGCTACACTTAAAGAAATCCTAATCCCTCAGAGTCACATGCTCCAGGGATCCAAACCTTGTCATCACAATGAACAAAACATGCTGGAGGGATGGGTTCCTGACCCAGAGACTCCCCAGACTCTGGAATAGACTGCCCATACATGTCAAGCAAAGTGCCTCTTTGGCCTTCTTCAAAAGGAACCTTGACGATAGGATGGGAGATAGGAAATTCACCCTGCAGATCATGCCAGTCACCCTGCTAGACAGGGATTCAGGGAAGTAAATACTGTGGGAAGAAATAGCCAGGGAATTGTCATGGTAGGCTTGTATAGGCACTAGGGCCGATAGCCTAGTACCAACCTATGAACTACACTTTCCATTGCCCTACCTTGGCAAGCCTGCTGATGTCATTCACTTTGAAATACACCTTTGAGGAAGGAGTAGCCCAGTAAGCTCTGTGGTGTCTGCTATAACTGTGTAATGCTGTAGTGTGACGTACTAGTTAACTAAGAGTCCTAATTGTCTGTATTGGGATCAATGCTTTTGAGGCCATTTACAGTCACTACAACTTCCATTGCCCTACTTTGGCAAGCCTGCTGATGTCATTCACCTTGAAATACACCTTTGGGGAAAGAGTAGCCCAGTAAACTCTGTGGTGCGTGCTATAACTGCACAATGCTATAGTGTGATGTACTAGTTAGGTAAGAGTTCTAATCCCAGATATGGCAACTGTGAGACTGTATATTTGTCATTAGTATCTTTTGTGGAGGTAGCTGTGAGTGTGTAATAACAGGACTCATTGTGGAGCGGGTTTTGCAAATTTCTTATATGGTGGGCCTATTACATGTCACAATGTCCACCTTAAAAGGACAACAGATGTCAAACAGCAGAGAGGCTGGTATAGAAATCCATACCCCTACATGTGACATCATGGATTGGGGAACAATATAGGCAACCCTTGTATTACCCAGCAAACACTCTCCACCCATGTCTCATACACAAACACACTTGGCTAGGCAACAACCACTAAGTTGGTAGTTCCCTGCATATTGCCCATAGATAGTAACCATGGTGTGATTGCAGTTGACTACAGAGGACATGGCACCCTGTCCCATCCCTATAATAGGCAAATCATTGCATACAGTGGTTATTTGCTATGTTCTAGACTGGATGCCTGCAACAACTGTAGAGTCAGCAAATGTAACCCACAAAGGAAATACCATGCCTTATACACATGCCCTGTATGGACAGATGCCACTGACACCAGTGAATACCTGTATCATGCTGTCAATGTAGGTGCAGGGTCAACCTGGTTTCCATTGCATCTTCTCATCACATGAGGTCAGGAATGGCACATCAGATGATGACAATCTGTCTACACAGCATGCCCCAGACTCCCCAGGTACACTTCCACATGTCACTGAACACACATGTGGGACGTGTGCACAACCCAGACACTGTCCATGTTATGAAATATAGAACACATACATGCCAAGCATTGCACAGCACTGGCCACACACAATAGTAACCCAGATGAGTGGATGGTGAATACAGTACCCACCAGTGTGGGCCAATCCAGAGACTACACTCCTGGGCCACACTGCAGACCATTGTCATGTAGCCTGATGCCAAGGTATATGCTTTACCTAGCCATGTACAGCCTTCTGGCACAGTCAACCAGTACACATCTGTGAAGCAATGCACCCATGCATGTCAGTACTGGCAAACCTGTGTCTGTGTGTGGAGTATAATGATTTGGATGCCATCCACACTCACTACACCTCCCACTGGCCTACTGAAGCATGCCTACTGATGTCAGACACCTTGACATACCCTTTGCCCATATATCAGCCTGATAACCTCTGTGGTGCATGTGATAACTGCGTAAACATGTAGTGTAGCAAACTAGTTAGTTAGGAATTCTAATTCCAATCCTGTCCCTGCCAACTGTGATAATGTATGTGAGTCCCTGAAAGAGTGTGGCTGTGTCATACTTGACACCTGTTCTTGTGGACAGGCACATGCACTACACCTACCTTATCCCTCCTTTATCACTGTTGCTGATGTCACTCACCGTCAAATATACCTTTGGACAGCTCTCCAACATGTAAACTCTGTGGTGCATGCAATAACTGCATAGAAATGTAATAGCAATACATAGTCAGGCAGGGGTTTCAAACCCTGTACTGGTAAGTGTGTGACACAAACATGCTTAGCTTTTACTCTCCTACCCCCTCCCTGTCTTACTTTGTCTCTGCCTGTCTCTCTTACTCCCTCTGTGGTGGATGTGGAGAAGTACACCTGCTTTGCTTAGGCAGCAGCATGTGTTTTTGTAAGCGATGCTCATGATCGGCTGATGGCCTGTGCATGAATTGTAGTCCCCCACTAGCTGACTGCATTTGGAACAGCTGTGGTAACATTCCCATAGCCAATTGCATGGAAACACACTCCTATAACTAGGAACATCATGTGGGTGTTAGCTCTTTTCATTCACTGTGAGTAGGACGTCATGTCGGTGTCTGGCAAACAACATCACAGATGGTAGTGGGATATACTTCTAACAACATACACTGTGGAAACAGGCCAACAAACAGGAGGGGGATGTTCCAGACATGACTACAGAGTGTAAGTCTTGCTCTTCTGCATTTGAAGTAATGTTGGTTTAACAGAGTTTGTTTGGATATGGCTGGTCTACATGATTTAATACCTGTCATGACAGTGTTATGTGGTTGAGGAAACTCCCACCTGTGGGGCTAACTGCGGACTGGCCAGTGTTTGGAGTCTTACGTGTGTTGTGTTACTCACAGGTTACCTATCTTTAAAACTGCAGAAGCATTGTCTGAGGATTGCAGTCAGTACATGGTGACAGCCATGAGAGTTACTGACTTCATATCCCTCATAGGACCTATGTCACAACAAACCCTGTTATACCAGTAAACGTATGAGGTTATCACAGCAACATGTCAATAATGGCCCTGTATTTGTGCCTCCAGCCACAACTCCATCAACTTTTGTACATATGTCATGCAGTAAGAGGTGCATATGTTCAGTACACCATTATTTATTGACATCATACCTGCTGATAAGCCAGTGAAATATCAGACTGCTAGACATGTTATGTGTAGTAGGGGTTATATTTGAGGACAAAACCTGGGCATTCTGTCATAGTGTGTACAGTAGTGAGGTCTGTGTACTTATGGTGATTGTTGACAGTGTGTGTACTGTGAATATATACCTTGGCCTGTGTACAGACTATGGCAGATGTCATTGTTCTTGGTCCTGTTCTATCTGATGTTACATGCTGTTCCAGTGTATAGTACCCTATTGGCTTACATGTTTGTAGGGCCAAAGACACACATGTCCCATACCATAGTCAGGCATCAGACTACACTGTGTATTGGCCCAGTATATGTAGGGTTAGTGTGTGAGTGGTACATATGAGGATGGTGTTGATCAGACAGTCCATATAGTGTAATGTTAAGCACATTTACCATATGTGGCTGTGGCTCTGTTCACATTGGTTGTGAGTATGCAATTTCACACAGGTGTCTGTTATTCTGTGCTGTGACATGCCTGTAGAACCTGCTATATTTGCAGGTACATGTGTATTGCCCCATAAGAAATGTAGGCCAGTGTTGTGGCAGATTGCCTGTAGTTTGCACAGTGCTTTGTGACATCCCTAGCAGCTCAGTGTACTTACCCAGTGTGATGTTATGTTCATATATTTGTCAGATGTACTGCTGCCTGGCCACCATAACTGTCGTGCATTTCTGACAAAGCAGTGAGATGCTGTATAGATGTATGTCACTAACTAGTGGGTAGTATGTGGGCATGTGACCTCTGCATGACCGGTTATTATGTGTTAGGACAGACAGGAGTGTGTGAATGCATAAACTGTGTGGGCATATGTATTCCAGTATTTACATGATATACCCATTTACATGGCTGTTAACATCCACATTGTCAGGCTTGGTCCACATGTCTTGCACTAAGGGGTTCTGTGTATACCTCTGGACTGACCAGAGTGTGTCAGATTGTCCACATTTATTGATCATATCTCTGCTGTATTGCACAGGACCATTACTGTGATGTCTGTGGTACTGTACTATGATGAACTTAGGCTATCTGTCAGTAACTGATGGCATACATGTCAATAGCAGATGTGACCACCCACACAACATTTCTGTTAAGACAACCCCTGTTACAGTAGCAACAGTCTACATTTATACCTGTAATACTTACATGACATCCAGTTGCACTAAGAGGTTGAGACTATTGGTGCTGACTTCACTCCATGTTCTGGGCATATGTTAAACATATATGTGTGTATGTGTGTATATATATATATGTATATATATATATATATATATATATATATATATATATATATATATATACAGTGAGAGATCTACATATGGCCATATATAATGCAATATACAGATGTATATATGTGAATATATATGTGTATGTACATGTGCACATATATCTACATAAGTATATATATATATATATATATATATATATATATATATATATATATATATATATATATATCCATATCCTTGTTATGTGTAAACATTACTGTTGTGTATACCTTCCCAGATGTATCACACCATATATGTGTATATTTAGATATAACAACATACGTGATTCAACAGTAATATCACTAACAATTACTACACAATTGTAGAAGTCACAGCAGTTGTTCAGTACTATTCAGTATGTCTACTGACAGATATATTGGAAAAACAACAACTGTCTTCACAGCTGTCATGGCTTAGTGGTTAACTGCTGTGATTATAATGTACAGGGTCCTGGGTTCAAGACCTGCAAGAGCTGTTTATTTTGTTGCTGGGCAGAACAAGGGCTGTTGGGTACAGAGTGGTTAAGGCAGTTTTGAGCAGCTTTAAGTGCATTTGTGTGAAGCTAAGCAGTGGTAACGTATGGTTAAACGTACAGGCACTTACACCATGTAGGCTTTGCTTACCAGTGCGCAAATGTGCTTAGCTGTAATATTGCAGCAATGCTGAAACCTGCTAAGCATGGCTCAGCCCTGGTAACCAGTGCTCACATTCCAGTCTGATAACATAGCAGGGTAATAACACCTTTAATAGGTGTATTTAATGCATGTACATAACCTGCATCTATGTGCTGTCATTACAGTAGCAAGAGGTGTGAGTCTACTGTCTGGGACACTTGAGTATATATAGCTTGTACAACACTCTTTTTCATTTGAATGTGTTACATGCATGGGTAGTATTCCAGGTTATATGCAGTCACACTGACATGTAGTGCAACATTACATTACTACTGTTGACAGTGCTTTCCCAAGTAAGAGTAGATTGTAAATTGTAGTACTGGAAACAAAGACCCCTGCATGCAAAGACGGACTCTGAGTCCTCACTGTCATGTTACTGGCATGTGTGCTGTATTGCATTAAATATTTCCTACTGGATAATGGTCTGACATGTGGAAAATAACTGTAGACTACTGTGTGTATAGCACATGACAGTGAGGGCTTTCGTCATGTAGTAATGGCATACCTATTGGTGTTAGACATCTATCTGTCAACACATTCATCCTAATGCATAGCTAGTTGGCTAGCTGATGTCTGTCTGTCCTCTGTACAGATGTCAGGTATCCGTCTTGGATACTTACAGGCAATCTATGCTTGACTGACACTGACATGTCTGCCCAGCTGTGTTATGAATGCCACAAACAGGAATCCACACCCTGTAAGCACCACATGCCATGGATACCTCAACTACACTACCACAGTCAAAGGAACATGCTTAGGTACAGGTCTCCAGGACAGACACTGACCATGTTATGTAATACATGTTGCATACATGTCAACTGGAGCACCTCACTGGCCCTCTGCAAGAGGCACCCAGATGATTGGCTAATGCATGTCACTCTCACCCTGAGGATCACCCAAGTGGTATCTGTTGATAGATGGCTTGCTGGCACATGGCAGGTGGCATGATACCACTGTACACACATCCCCTACACTTCCCATCTCTCCATGGATAATAGCCTGGTACACACCTATGAACACCTGCACCAATGCACCCCAGTACTGGCACATGTGTACGTGTGCATTACTGAGAATATCAGTGTCTGTGTGCTTGTAAACCTGTAGTTGGGAATACCCTGAGGCCCTTCACATCCACCACACCCCCATTGCCATAGTTAGATGTGGCTGCTGTACCAGACATTACATGTACCTTGTTATGCTCTTCTCCCTAAGGGCTACGTGGGCCTTGCAGTACCAGCACAACACTGTTGTACAAATGGATTGATAGGCATGGGATACCCACTGAGTTTTGGCAGGTGTGTGTATGTGTGCATGTGTGTATATATATGTAGGGTACAGCATTCTGTGGCCACATTCTCCAATTACAATACACATTGCCACACAGTATTAGGGATAGTGATGTTGCTGACCATAGGAGAGGCATGACAATGCATCACCTGCTATGCCTGTGGCATGTGCATTAGATGCATATCCCTGTAGTAGCACTCCTGGGATGGACAAGGGGTTGTATTGTAGTCCTGGTCAATGTGTGATGGTGGGTATGTTAGAGTATTATCATGGGTTTCAGTGCGTACAATATCCACAGTGGGGTGTGGGTGCTGGGTATACTGTCTTTACACCATGGTACCCCCGGTACATGTCCCATGTTCCACTGTCGCCATCAACCATATAGGTAACTGATAACACTATCCAGCCCAGTTATGCATGTGCTGTGTGGAACTTACTTGTAACACAATGGACACACTGACAAGGTAGTTAGCATTGATAGACCCAGGTCTATCAGATGTGTGTCTGACTATTATGTGTTTGTCAATGTGTATATGAAGGTATGTCACACTATGTATTGTCCATAAACAACCAGTACATCCCCCATTACCATATTGTACATGCCTGGTGATGTTCTTCATGTAACATGTAACCTGGAACACACCTCATCCTAAAAGCTGTGTGATGTGTGCAATTAAAGCCAAACACATCAGTAGCACTACATACCTAGGTCGGGATCTAGTCCCATTGTTGCCAAGTAAGAGTGTGTGTGTATGTGAAGGAATCTTCTTCAGTTTGCAGAATATACATGTCCCAGGAGGTCAACTGTCTGAGAACTGCCTGGCATATGCTAACATTTCACATGTATCATCCTGTGGACATACATTCCATCAGAACTAGTGTTAGATGTGTAAATGGCCTCTTCCCCACTGTATAGGTGAGCAGCGATACTGGGGTTAGTAGATATAGCTGGGTGTGGCTTTTGTGGACACAACCACCATCATTGCAGTTACTGTTGAGTGTATCCCCCCGTTTAGCTGGTTGTAATACTGTACAGTTCATGTTAACAGGTTAGGTAGTTGTCTGTCACACTATCTGCAGTTCTACAGCACTTCTCACCCTCCAAAGGGTAGGGTATGCCACCCACACCAGCACACATATGTTTACCAAGTTGAGGATTGCAATACATTGGGGAAGGGGACATATACCCTGCCAGTACCATCGTCAATGACATTAAACTAGCAGGCTGCTTATTTCCCAATGTGTTGTTGTGCCTATTCAGGTTTGGTGGAATTACATAGGCTACAATGTGTTCCTTGCACAGGTAAATACATCCATGTGTACAGTATTCCCTGTGTATTGCATCAACACCAAAGCCTCTGTGTGTGTTATACACAAACATGTGGTGTGTACCACCCAGTACACTTACCATTGTCCACTGTAGAAGGGCTGCTAACAGCAGCCACCATGCACTCACCTGTATACTCCACCCCCAGACCTATCAGCCAGGTGGCACAGGCAGTAACTGTTATACAGACCTGTGACATGTGTTCACCTGTACCCAGGATATGGTAGAGCCAAGGTGTCACCACAGTGCAATACCCTGTGTAGGATACAACAGCAGACCATCCTCCTGCTGTGGCACATGGACACCTACACACAAATGGATTACATTATGGAGACCACAGTCAGTCAGTGTTAATAACAGCTATAATGCATCATGGCTGGACAGCCACACTTCCTGACATGTAAGCATTAAACTTTACTGCTGAAAACATGTTACACAGCAGTACATTGGTACACCATAGTACAGTCACCGTATGCATCAGAACCATATTAGCCTGTCCCTGCATTGATGTTATGGATGACAGGGATGTGGCACAGGTATCATCATATGCACAGGGTGTGTTGCTGGTTTGTCAGAAATCTAGGCTGAGCCATATGTTTGACACCATGTATGTGAGTGAGGGGTTTTAATTATTGATATGGCCATGGTGATGTGGTGTGTGTAGATATGGGGTTGCCCTAGCTGTGTTTGTATTGCGTGTTAGTATGCATGCACACAGTTCTGCCATGTGGCTGCCCTATACAGGTGTTTGTTGGACAGCTGCAGACCATACCTGGTAGGGTGTGCAGTTCACCACCTCCGGCCATGGACACGAGAACTGTGCCTTCTAGGGGTACCACAGGCACATCCAGGTACAAGCCACGATATGGTACTCTCCCCTGATGACATATGTCCACTGAAACCAGGTCCTTCCTAGGACTGGCCAGGGCCACGTGCATGTAGCCTGCTGTGGTGTGGTGTGGACAGCATCCCCCCTGCAGTGCTGGGGCTGGTGCTGCCACTACGGGAGTGGCTTGGTGTCCTTGCACATCCATATTGACCTCCAGCTGTTGGTGTTGCTGGCCTACATCCAAGTGGCCATCGCACCACTCCCACCACATGCTCAAGCATGGACAATCCACGGTTGAGGAGTCCCACCATCTCACCCCACCATCTATCCATGATCTCTGTATAATAATGGAGGGCATCTGCAAGATCACAGATGTTGTCAGTAACAGCTGAAAGAGTAGCCCTCTGCAATCTCAGAGCCTGTCTGGTATACCGTTCCATACATGCCTGCACCTCCATGACAGCCTGAAACATGTGTCTGGTGGTACCAGATGTGGCACTTCTGCTGAGGCACAATGACCAGCAGCCCTTCAATGAGAACCCCTGTACATCTGCCTATGTGGTACCCTGCTGGACATCCGGGTATGGCTGCTGTGTCCAGACACACATACCATAGATACTACATTATCCTGTTTCCTTCCACCAGCCGCCAACTGTCCCTCTGCTATGGCCACTGGTGATGGGGTATGTATAGGTACTGTGACTGTGTGTGGGGATGGGGTGGATAACAGCAGGATGTCAAACGATGGCGCATTTTCGGCCTCTGACAACTCCGCCTGTGCCTCAACACAAATATCATCATTTTCAGTGTCTGTATGGACACCAACATCAGATTGCCTACAGGAGGGACCCTGACCCACTTTGCCACCTTTGAGGGGAAAACAAGAAATGCACTTTAAGACCTGTACATCATTGCTTAACAGTACACACACACACACACACACACACACACACACACACACACACACACCCTGACATTCCACCATAATACTTGCCTGTCCCTGAGTTTACAGACTGTCCCTAGTTTATTCTCAAGTTCCCCATCCTGCATCAGTCTTGGAAACGTACAGTCATTAATACCAATCATTAATGTATCATTCTTCTAATTGCCTAGACAAGTGATCACAAAACATGACCTATTACTCCATTACCTCTTTGACTTGATTGGAGTCAGTTTTTCAAAGACTCCCTACTGTTATCCAGTGTTCACCCTGGATTTGTCCAGACATCTTGAGCATGGCCCCCATATGTTAGGGGCTACTACAGTCACTCAATAATTTCATGCACTGGGGTGTCATACATAACTATAGTTCAGTAGATGCAAGATCTGTTGCTTTATTAACTTTTTCCGTGGACTACAGTAATATTTGGAAGCACACTCTGGTGTTGTCTAGTAATTCCCCAATGCATCTGCAATGCTGCATATGTGGGTATTCCTTCCCCTTTCAGCTGATTGCAATTATAACTGTATCCCTGGTGTTTAGTTCCCCCCAATGCATGTTCCATGCTACAGACCTTATTATACTATAAGCTGTCCTGAGATTACATGTCAGACAAGTATTTCTGGTGTCTCATGTGTCTATCCATGTACTGCATGATTTCAAAGGGAAGTCGAGAGGTATGCACAATATGCATACATGTACACACACACAAACAAACACACACACACACATGCACACACACATCCTACATACATCAACCCCCCTCCACTACACCAGATTGCACTTACAGACAAAATAACCCCCCACGCACACTTAAAGGTGAGGTTGCACAAAGATATTACACACAGTCCTCCCATACCCATCTGTCAACATGCATGACATACGGCACTCAACAGCATGCAGTGCAGCTATAGTCAATCCCTGCTAGCAACATTATACATCTCTGTGATGCATGGGTTATGTTAGTAGGTGATGCCCCTTCCCCTGTAACACACTGTACCCATGTACACAGTATTGCTGTAAACCTGTTTGGCACCTTGGCATGTACTGTGCACCATACCTCACAGATGTACACACCATTGCTGAATGTGTATTACTGTGTCAGTTATGTTTGCTCTGCTGCTCACAGCCCCTATGTGTTTGTCTGACAAATATCTGGGATGATATGTGGACAGATGTCATTTGTGCATGCCTGATGTCTGATGTACAGATCTCATCAGCAGTACATGTATGGTCAATACGATACAATTACACTGACAACCTTCAAACCTTACTGTGGCTATGGGGAGTGTACACACACTTATTGATATGATGCCCTCTTCCTTGATATGCCATGGGATCACATTACTGCACATGTTAACATTACATGAAAGTGACATGTGACATATGACCTGTACAATCAAATGCAGTGTCAAACAAATGTGTTAGTCCTGCAGATGCTGATTGAGATGCTTACACTTTGTGGGTGAATATGTGTGCATACCATTATCATGATGGTTTGTTGCACCTACTGTTATGTGTACTACAGCAGTCACTATTCCTGGCAGGGGTATACTAGCATGGGCCATCTGCATTTGCCAGTATTTGGTCAGTCTGCCATACAAATGTCCCGAAACTCTGCATGATTGCAAGGTCAACTCATGTGCACATCCCTTGGAGGTCACACACTGCCGTCACTATTGCTGTGGAGTCAGGGTTATATCTGCCACAGTTCCTGACCCTGACTGTGTGCAGATACAGCCATTTGTAGCATCCTTTGGATTTCTGCTTCACTCCACTGTTGTGTCATGATGACACTCCCTCCCCAACCTCAGCCTTTTTGCAGATGCTTGACAACTATGGCCTACACATGTGTCATTATGCAGTGTCCTAAATACTAAACACCATGTGTACCAGCCTATTCCCAGCTAATGAATGGCAAACATACAGGTGTACACTGGCACTGGAAAAGGTACAGATGGGGATGTTGGGCCTGAGATGAGGTGACGTGTTGATTGTGCAGCACATTTATCTTACTTGATACTGTCTGTAGGTTTCCAATGTGGTCTTGGTACACCAGTACACATTGCAATGCATGCCTTTTGGGGATCTTTTATGTTATGCATATGCTACCTGTAGAGAGGCCTGGCTGATGTTTCCTCTGGTACAACTGTCCCATCTGATTACCCTAACCCATGGGCCACACTTATGTAGAGTCCAGGCAATTGCTGACATGGGTACTGCACAGCTAGTACTTGCTAGACATTCCTGCAACTCCCTCAGTGTTGTGGCATGTTACTAGGCAGCCTGCATGACTAGTTTGCTACATGTGACATCATCTGTCTTAGATGACCATCTGTTTATTTTCTACTTTAATCCTGTCCCATACATCCTCGCCACATACATGTCTGTCTGCACTGTTTGCCATGGTATATGCAATGGTGAGGTATGGCTAGATTTCCAACTCCTGGGTGCTACCTGTTGGGTATGGGGTGCATGCCATGGCATGTAAGATGTGTGCAAGCCATGGCTGCCTCTGTTGCAGGTAAGTGGGCACATCTGATGGCCAAATGTCTTGGACAGCAGACCATTTATCGGTGTGACATTGGGGACCTGTACTTACTGGAAGGTCCATACTCATGAAGAATGCATGCTGTCAGTACCTCAACAGCTGCTTTCACTATATTTTATCTGGAATGTATGGACAGATATGCTTCAAGTGTTTGTGAAGGTATGTATTCCCCATATTTGCTGTCCTAACATAGGATTCCATATTACACAATCATTGCTCATGTTAGGACCACATTGCAGGTTGTAAGGGTTGTGGACTGCAGTATTGTGATATGCCGTAGTGTAGATCTGTAACAGTTGCCATTGTAATACTGGTATATGCACTGTTGTAGCACTGTATAAGGGTGATGTTTCAGGCATGTCCCTACTGTAGGCCATTTGTCCCACCATTATGTTCATCTCTGTGCACACATTTTGCAATGACAGGATGTTAGTTATATTGCAGGAGTCTGACATACCCTTCAGATACACCATCATGATGACCACTGTGATGCAGTGCAGTTAATAGCAACAATACATGAACATGTACAGCATGCATTATGGGTAGGTGTGTTAAATGTGTGCATGGAATATACCATGGCCATAACATGACCAGTGTATTGGCAAACCTGAACAAATACCATACTCACCAGCTACAAGCTGCTGCCCTAGAGGTATACCAGAGGGACCTACATAATTGTGGGAGAGATGTGATGTCAGTAGCCACACCTGTGGCATTGGTACAGGTACAGGGTGGGTGCAGCATTACAGTATGTCAACAGTACAATCCCACAATACTACAGATTATGCACATCTGTTTATTACTGCAACGCAGCAACATAATATATATATATATATATATATATATATATATATATATATATATATATTTCATCTCACATATGCATGATCTAACTCTACAGATGCAGATGGATATGCAACAGTGGTCTACTGATGTGCCCTGTGGCCTTACCTGCACAGTCTTCTTCCATTGTGTGGGTAGCACCCACCTCCACTATGCTCTCTGCTAGGTGTTGTTTTTGCGGGCAGACAGGTGCCCTGAGGCTAGCAAGGAGCTCCTCAACATGTATCGGGGGGCTGGATGGCATGACCCCCCCTTGTTGCAAACTGGTCTGCACTAACTGCAGCAGCATGCTGACGGGCATGGCGAAGTAGATCGGTGCATCGATGTCAGACCTGCTCATAACTGCGGATATGCAGGCCGACATCATTTATCCTGTGGACAAGATTGTTCCACAGGGTGGTCTGCTCCTGCAGATCATGGGCTGTTTGGCCAAACAAGGTGTGGTAGTGCTGCAGCAGGTATGAGATGATGACATAATTCTCCTCTGCTGTATAAATTGGCAAGCTTTCCCTCGACATATTGCC
>NC_056740.1:26278082-26295582 GCF_019279795.1 Protopterus annectens | reverse complement strand
AGTGTAAGATGTGCCCCACCATCCTACATACACTTATAGTAACAGTAAGGTGTGCCCCCCACCCCTGTGTAGAAATGTAGAAACAGTCAGGTGTCCTCCCCCGCTATGCAGAAATGTAGCAACAGTAAATGCCAAATGACCGATGTATACCCTGCAGACACAGCATGCTACCTGTCGGTGTACAACACAAAGGGCAGCACCACAGTACAAACTACCCAGACTTGATCCACGCATGCAATATAGATGGCCATACTGGGCATGCTCACACACTTAGAGAAATGGAGGCAATGTCAGTCAACAACATACTGAAAGTCCATACTGGCCATGCTCACAAACTTAAACACATGAATGCCATGTCAACAAACACCAGTAGACCAGACATATCTGGCAGTTGCAGTTCTTAGTGCAGACACATGTCAGTATGCACCACTCCTGCCTTGCACACACAGTGGATAGGAATACAGACATATATGTAAGGACAACACACTATAATAAGCCAAAGGTAGACGGACATAGATGTGTCGAAGAGGGCGACCATGACAAGGAGCCATCTGGGCCTGTTCACCCAGCACACAGCCCAAGGGCCCCAAACACATGAGGTGCAGGTGTCACTCAATGCAGATAATAACCACCAGTATCTGTCAGCATGATGGCTTGTTGCACGTGCCAGCTGTGCAACATGACTGTACAAGGAAGTAGTCACCTAGTAGCTGTATAAATGTACCTGTGGCATATGACACTGTGTGTGCCTGCATGTGGCATGTCAACCCCTACATGAATGGGTTACGGCCCATGCACACACTGCCCTCCCTATAGCACTATCATGACTACCCTGCTGAGGTCATCCAATGTGAAATACACCTTTGGGAGAGCTGTAGCTCAGTCATCCCCATGGCGCATCCCATAACTGTGTACTGCTGTACTGATAAACTAGTTAGGTAGTCATCCTAACCCCAGACTTGGCAACTGTGTGAGTGTGTGTTTGTGTGCGTGTCTCTTGGTCTCTGACTGTGTAGAGAGAAATGCTTTGTAGGCTACTCATACTCTGTACAGTTCATATACACAACTTTGGCAAGGCTGCTGATGCCACTCACCTAGAAATACACCTCTGTGGAAATCATAGCCCAATAATCTCTGTAGCGTGTCCCGTAACTGTGTACTGCTGTAGTGTGGTAAAGTAGGTAGGTGTTCTAACCCCAGACCTGGCAACTGTGTACGTGTGTGTGTGTGTGTGTGTGTGTGTGTGTGTGTGTGTGTGTGTGTATGTGTGTGTGTCTGACTGAGTAGAGAGCAATGCTTTTTAGCACACCACACCCCTTACAATACATATACTCAACTTTGGCAAGGCTGCTGATGTCACTCACCTAGAAATACACCTCTGGGCAAATCATAGCCCAGTAATCTCCGTAGTGCATCCTGTAACTGCGTACTGCTGTAGCTTGATAAAGTGGTTAGGTAGGTGTTCTAACCCCAGACCTGGCAACTGTGTGCTAATGGGTGTGTGTCTGAAATACACCTCTGGGAAAACCATAGCCCAGTAATCTCTATAGCGTGTCCTGTAACTGCGTACTGCTGTAGTGTGATTTAGAACTCTGGTAGGGTTCCATCTCCACCCATGGCAGTTCTGGATGTTTTGTGTGTGTTCCAATGTCTGTGTATGGAGGAATGCATCATAGGCTACTCAATCGCAGTACATTTCAAATGTCCTACTTTGGCAATCCTGCTGACATCATTCATTGTGAAATACAACTTTGTGGAACAAGGTCTGTAGTAAACCCTGTGGTGCGACCTATAACTGCTCCATGCTGAAGTGTGATATAGGCCTTGGTCAGGGGTTCAATACCCACACATGTCGGTTGTGGATGTTTTGTGTTTGTCTCACTCTCTGAGTAGGGAGCAATGCATTTTAGGCTAGTCACTCGCAGTACAGTTGGAATGGCCATCTTTGGTAATCCTGCTGATGTCATTCAATGTGAAATACACCTTTGGGGAAGAAGCACTTCAGTAATGTCCGTGACACGTACTATAACTGCATAGTGCAGTAGTGTAATAAACTTGTTAGGTAGGGGTTCAACTCCCAGACATGACAGGTGTGTGTGTGTGTGTGTGTGTGTGTGTGTGTGTGTGTGTGTGTGTGTGTGTGTGTGTGTGTGGTGTGTGTGTGTGTGTGTGTGTGTGTGTGTGTGTGTTTGTAACTCAGATCCTGTGTAGAAGTGGTGGGGAGTGTGTGGGCAATGTGGAGGAGGTTTTGCTTATTTCTTTTATGGTGGCCCTACTATATATCACAATGTCAATCATACAGGTATAACAGATGTAAATTAGCCGAGAGGCAGGGATGCAAAGCCATACACACACATTTAACATCAAGGCCAGCCACGTGTTTGGCTGTGGGGGGGATGGCTCTTCATACAAGACGTAGAGTGTGTGGGGCCTCTCAACCCCATTAATGGTGCATGTGGATATAGGTGTATTTGTTAATCTGCCATTGCTATCTACAAATGTATGGCCATATATACCTATATAGGTTTATATATCTGCTAATATATATATAACCATGTCCGTATACACCTACATAGATATATATCTGTGTACACATATGTAATGTGCTTGTGTATATGTAGACATATAGGTGTAGACACATATATGTGTCGATTTAGGCACATGCATGTATATATGTGCATATACATTGATATATATGCATATAGTTTTAGAAAGATATATATATATATATATATATATATATATATATATATATATATATATATATATGTAAACAAAGAGTTAAAAGGTCACACTGAAAAAACAATGAGAAAAAAAACTAAATGAAAACTCCAGCCAAGCTAGAACTTTCAAAGAGTGACCTCCCAAACCTCCTGTAACAGAGGCCCATGGGATATATGCAAATGACCCTTATGAACATCAGCTATATGGCGATTCTGAATGCCCATGACTTTTACATTTGAAGTCATTTTAATGGACAATTTCAGGCCAATAAAGCCAAACCCCACTAGCCATGTGGCATATATATATATATATATATATATATATATATATATATATATATATATATACATATCTACATTTGTCTGTGGTGTGCAAGGTCCTTGGTTTGAGCCTTGTTAGAGCTGTTTATTTTGTTGCTGGGCAGAATACGGCCCGTTGGATACACAATAATTAAGGCACTGTAAAGCAGTTGTAAGCAAGTTTACACTGGTTTGCGTGGAGCTAAGCAATGCCCACACAGGTTAAGCAATTCAGCAGCTAACTCAGTGTGCACCAGGCCTGATGCGAGGCTATGATTACACATGACAGTTAGGTGAGCTGCCATTCCATTTTGTAGTTCATGTAGTACACTTCCCAGGATGTCATCTTGTCCCATGGATACTGTATTCCCAGCTGTGGGTAGTGCATTTTCTGCCTGTGTGGCTGTGATTACTGGACAATGGTACCCTTTTCGTATTGACATGGGCACATTTGGGGGTGAGAGGGGGTGAATGTGGCACTAAATCAATTTGCCAGGATATTGGCACATTCCATGGGAGCAGTCTATGTAATGCCATTCTGTTGCAGCTCAAAGCACTTCTAAGCATTGCCAGTTAGAATTCGGACATAACTATAGAATGCTGTGTGGTTGTCTGTGGAATCTGTGTCGATTATAGTTACATAACCTGTTTTGGAGGATTCCATGAGGGATCTCAACATCTTACTGGGGCTGGTAAGGGAGTTGTTTGCATCCTTGGATTACCCTTTTTTCTTCAACAGTGTCTACCATATGTTGTATACTCTGTAAGTGGCAGGAGAACACAAGACTGGCTTCATTATTTGGGAGGTGAGTGTCGTGGTTCTATGTGGGATGTCAGGAATCATGCTCAAGTGGCTCTGCTCTTACAGTGACTTGGTCCAGGATTCATCAGTTGAACTGTCAGCTCCTGTCTCCATGGGTGTCACAAACATTGTCACTTCTGCCTTGAGTAGCATAAAGTTGGCCTTGGAGATGTCTTTTACGGACAATTGTATATACATTCATTTCACATGTTCAGTTTGATTAGCCTATGGTGAGATTACTTTGGTGGAATCGCAGTCCCATGTACTGTTGTGATAGCTTAGTGGTTAGTTACTGTGACTATAGTGTACAGGGTCCTGTGTTCATGACCTGCAAAGGCAGGTTATTTTTATTCTGGCCAGAACAGCGGTTAATGCATACAGACTAATTAGGGCAATTTAGGTCAGTCAGACTCAATACAATTAAAACGCCCTACTCTGGCAATCCTGCTGATGTCAATCACTGTGAAGAACACCTTTGGGGAAGGGGTACTCCAGCAGTCTCTGTGGTGTGTGCTATAACATTGTAATGCTCTAGTGTGATATAAAACTCTGGTGGGGATTCTATTCTTACACATGGGAGTTGTGGATGCTTTTGTGTCTGTACCTATGCCTGTATAGCGAGCTATGCATATTTGGCTAGTCACACTCACTACAATTCATTTGCCCTACTTTGGCAGTCCTGCTGATATCATTCACTGTGAAATAAACCTTTGGGGAAAGAATACTCCACTAATCCCTGTGGCACGTGCTATAATGGCATAGTGCTGTAGTGTAATAATTAGTTAGGTAGGGGTTCTAATGACAGGTGTGTGTGTCATAATGTGTTGATGTTTGTCATTTGTGTTCTGTGTGGATGTGGTTGTGAGTGTGTAACAACTGGACCCAATGGTGAGTGTGTTTTAAAACTTTCTTATATGGTGCCCCTAGCATAATTCACAATATCCACTGTGCAGGGATAACAGATGTGATATCAGTACATAGTCAGTCACAGGTTCGATACCCTGGACTGGTAGGTGTGTGACACAAACATGCTTACCTTTTACTCTCCCAACCCACCCTGACTTATCTTTGCCTTTGTCTGCCTCTCTCACTCCCTCTCTGGTGGATGTGGAGACTTGCACCTGCTTTGCTTAAGCAGCGGCATGTGTATTGTCAGTGATGCTCATGATCAGCTGATGGCCTCTGCACAGATTACAGCCCTGCTCTAGCTGATTGCATGTGGAACAGCTGTGGAAACATTCCCATAGCCAATTGCATGGAAACACACTCCAATATCTAGGAACATCATGTTGGTGTTGGGCCTTTTCAGTCACTGTGAGCAGGAACTAGATCTGTTGTTTGGCAAACAGCATCACAGATGGATTGGGGACTTACCTCTGACAACATACACTGTGGAAATAGGCCAACACACAGGAGGGGGATGTGTCTGTCCTGACTACAGACTGTAAGTGCTGCTATACTGCAGTTGGGGTAATATTGGTTTAACAGGGTGTGTGTGGATATGGCTGTCCTACATGTTTTAATACTTGTCAAGTTGGTGCTATGTTTTTGAGGAATCCCCATCTGTAGGGTCATCTGCAGACTGGGCAGTGTGTGGTGCCTTGTGTTCCTTGTGTTACCCACAGAGCACCTATCTTTCAACTGCAGAAGGTAGTGTGAGGATTGCAGTCAGTAGATGGTGACAGCTGGGAGAGGTACTAATGTCATATCCCTCATAGGACATATGTTGCATCACACCCTGTTACAACAGGAAATGTATGAGGTCATTACAGTGACATGTCACTATTGGCCCTGTGTTTGTGCCTCCAGCCACAACCCTGTCACCCTTTGTACATATGTCATGCAGTAGGGTGTGCATGTGTTCTGTACACCATATTCATTGACAGCATAGCTGATAACAAGCCAGTGAGATATCAGACTGCTACACATGTTATGTATAGTACGGGTTATATTTAAGGACATAGCCTGGGCATTCTGTGGTTGTGTATACAGTACTGTTGTCTGTGTGCATAGGGCAGGAGTCTGCAACCTTCAGTATCCCAGGAGTCATGTCTGTCCCCTCTCCCACAAAAGTAGTCATTGGGAACCACAACAGCTAATTGACCCCTAATATGAAGATAACACTGCATATAAGGTTACAAATATTTATTTATTTATTTTATTTTATTTAACATTTGTTGACTGGGAAAGTCCGACTAGGTTCCACAGATCCTGTTTTCAGCGGAGGCCCAGGGATAAATGCTCCAGAAACATGTCTTTAGCATATCTTTTGTTATACTATATATGACAGATCTAATTGTTTCAGAGCAATACCTAACATCCATCCATGATTGTGTTCCTGTGTTGGCCCTGGTTGATCTCTGTGTGTGTTTGTGTGTGGGTGGTGCATTACAGTGTCCATTAATCCTCACAGGTACAGGGAGCCACTACAGCAGGTTGTTAGAGCCACATGTGGCTCCAGAGCAGCAGGTTGCAGACCCCTGAGTTAGGAATTTGAAGACAATCTGTGTATTGTGCATACGTACCTTCAGCAGTGCACAGTCTGTTGTAGATGCAATTGTTCTTTGTCCTGTACTATGTGATGTTACATGCTGCCCCAGTGTATGGTACCCTATTTGCTCACATGTCTATAGGGCCAGGCACATGTGTCCCATATCACAGACAGCCAATGGACCTCACTGTGCCATGACCAGTATATGTACGGTTACTGTGTGAGTGGTACATATGAGGATGGTGTTTATCAGATGGTCATTATACTGTCATATTAGGCTTGTGTAATCACATACCCTGTTGTGGAATATGACTGCAGAACATCCTACTGCTGACACATGTACACCTACAACACAACTGGATAACATTACAGAGATCACAATCAAGCAGTGTACCTAACAGCTGTAATGCATCATTGCTTGATGACTACACTACCTGACAAATGTGCCTCACACCCTACCCCCTACAACATGCTACACTGCAGTACTGTGCTACACTGTTGTACAGTCACTGTGTGCATCAGAACCATATCAGCCTGTCCCTGCATCGATGGTATGGATGACAAGGATGGGGCACAGGTATCATCATATGCACAGGGTGTGGTGTTGGTTTGCCAGAGGCCAAGGGTGGCCCATACATTTGACACCATATGTGTGGGTGAGAGGTGTACTCGGGGGAGCTGGCTGAGGTGATATGGTGTGTGTGGGTATGAGGTTGCCCTAGGTGTGTCTTTGAGAGGGTGTGGGTATGCATGCACACAGTTCTGCCATGTGGCTGCCCTACACAGGTGTTTATGGACAGCTGCAGACCATACCTGACAGGGTGTACAGTTCAATGCCTCTGGCCACGGACACGTGGACTGCACCTGTCAGGTGTTCCATGGGTATGTCCAGCTACAGCCCTTGATGTGCTACTCTCACCTGTGGATGACATTTGTCTGCTGGTACCAGGCCCCTCCTGGGACTGACCAGCACCACATGCATGTGGCCTGCCGTGGTGTGGTGTGGACAGCACACCCCCTGTACTGCCGGGGGTGCTACTAAAACTATGGGAGCCCTTTGGTGTCCTGCCATGTCCACGTTGACTACCAGCTGATGGTGTTGTTGCCCTATGTCCACGTGGACATCGCACCACTCCCACTATATATTCTAGCATGGACAGACCACGGTCAATGAGGGCCATCATCTCACCAGACCATCTATCCATGAACTCAGTTGCTCCATGGATGGCACTAGCAAGTTCACGGGCATTGTCATTTGATGATGTAACAGCAGCCCTCTGCAGCCTGAGGGCCTGTCTGTGGTAACTTTCTGTACATGCCTGCACCGCCATGACAGCCTGAAACATGCATCTGGTGGTAGCACCTATGTTGCCTCTGCCAGGGGCATGATGTCCAGTTGCCCTACCATGAGCACCCTGGGACATCTGCATATGTGGTGCCCCTCCACTATGGCCACTGGTGATGGGGTGCGTATAGGCACTGAAACTGTGTGCAGGGGTGTGGTGGTTAAAAGGGGGATGTCAAATGTATGCCCAGTGTTGTCCCCTGATAATCCACCCTGTGCCTCATCATTAGTATCATCATCATCATCGGTGTCTGTATGAACACCTACATCAGATTGGCTGCAGGAGGGAACATGACCCACCTTGCCACCTGTGGGGGAGAACAATAAACACACTTTAAAACCTGTGCATCATTGCCTAACAGTACACACACACACACACACACACACACATACACACACACACACACACACACACACACACACACACACACACACACACACACACATACACACACACCTGCATTATACCTACCTGTCAATGGCTGTACAGTCAGTCCCACTTGTATGTCCATGTGTTACCCTAACATGCATCACATTTGCTAACATACACACATTGATGCCACTCATTAACATCACAGTCCTACAAATGGCCACACAAGCGGACACAACACAAGCCCTGTTGCTACTTTACCTGCCTGACCTGTGTGTGGTGGATTTATATGGCCTCACTGCTGTAATTCAGTATGCACCCTCTGTATGTCTGGAAATTATGTGCATGGCCCCTATATGTGCGGGGTACTATATTGCATCCATAATATCTCCCACTGGTCTGTCATGAGTATGTAAAGCTCAATACATGCCAGCTATGCTGCTCCATCAGCCCATCATGTGACAACTGTAATATTTGGAATCATTCCCTGGTGTTGACTAGTACTTCCACAATACATCTGTACAGCTGCATACATGGGTTGTAGGTGACCTTTCTGCTGATTGCAATATTAAGTGTGTACCTGGAGTCTACCTTCCCTCTGGATGCCTGTTCCATGCTACAGACCATATTATAAAATTTGCTGTCCTGTGAATACACACGTGAAACGTATTCCTGGTGTGCGATGTGGCAGTCCATATCCATGTCTTGCATGGTCATAAAGGAAGGGACTGTCTGAACACACCACAATCACACGTGAATACGTGGCCACACACACAAACACACATGCACACATGCATCCTACATGCATCTACCGCTCTCATATTCAACAGAGTGACCCTGCATGCAACCTAAATAACCACCAAGAGGAACGCACACACATACAGGTGAGGTTGCACATTGATCGTACACACAGTCACCCTATTACCCATCTGCCAACATGCAGAACATATGGTACAGAACAACGTGCAATTCAGCTATAGTCAATCCATGCTATCTACAGTATACATGTGTGTGATGCTTGTGCTGTGTCACTAGGTGATTCCCCTTCCCCTGGATACCACTGCACCCATGTACACAGTATTGCTGCACACCTGTTCTGCACCCTGCCATGTACTGTTTGCCACAACTCACAGGTGTACAACCCATTGTGGAATGTGTAGTACTGTGTCAGTTATGTCAGCTTAACTTCTCACAGCCCCTATGTTTTTCAACAACACATACCTGGGTTGATATGTGGACAGTTGTCATTGGTGAATGCCTGATGCCTGATGTACAGCTGTCAACATAAACAAACCATGAATAACCACTGCAATAGTCTTACACTGAGAACCATCAGTGCATACAGTGGCTATGGGGGGTGTACACACCTTTATTTATTTCACACACACAACCATGATCTGCCATGGGACCACATCACTGCATATCATAGCAGTACATGAGCCTGGTATGTCACATATGTCCTGTACTTTCACATACAGTGTCTACAGATGGTGTTAGGTGTGCAGCTGCTGACCACAATGCATACACAACATGTGGGCATATGTGTGCACAGCCCATCATGACTGTTTCTCACACCTCCTGTTATGTGCACTACAGCAGTCATGGCTTCTGGCAGGGTTATACTAGCATGGGACATGTGCATTTGCCAGTGTATGTTCAGTCTGCCCTACACATGTCCCCCTATTCTGCATGATTGCAAGATCTACTCATGTGCACATCCCATGGTATTCACACACTGCCATCACTGTTGCTGTGTGTGTAGGGTTATGGCTGCCACATGTCCTGACCCTGATTATGTACAGAGAGAGCCATTCCTACCATCCTTAGTTTTCCAGCTGCAGTGCACTGGTGTGTCATGCTGTGACCCTCCCTCCTTCTGCTCTTATGTAGATGCACGACATGTAAGCCCAACAAATGTGTGTCACTTTGCAGTGTCCCATACACTGAACACCACATGTTGCTGCCTAGACCCAAATGATAATGTGGAGTACTGTAATGCCTTATGCCATAGTGCAACTCTGCAGCAGTTGCCATTGTCCTACAGTATATACTCTGCTGTTGCATTGTATATGGGTGTTGTTCAGAACATGTCAGTAGAGTAGGCCATGTCTACCACCAGTAAGTTACCCCGTTTACACATTCCGCAATGACAGGATGTTAGCATGCAGCTGTCTGACATACCCTTCCAATACCCCCGTCATGCTCTCCCCTGTGAGACTGTGCATTTCACAGCAACAGTACATGCAAATGTACAGCATACATTCAGGGTAGGTGTGTTAGATGTGTGCATGGCATATACCATCACCATTACATACTTGTGTTGGCAAGTATCTACATAAAATATACTCACCAGCTACAGGCTGCTGCCTTGTTGTTATCCCAAAGAGACCTACATAAGAGGGAGAGAGAAGAAAGGTAAGTGGCCACACCTGTGGCAGTGCTACAGGCTGGGTGCAGTAGTGCCATACATCAATGGTACATTCCCACAATACTACCAAATCTGGACATCTGCTTATCACTACCCTGCAGCAACACAATATATCTATGACATGTCAGATATGCGTGATCTACCTGTACCAATGGGGATGTTTACACAGTGGTCTACTGATGTGCTCTGTGTCCTTACCTGCATGCTCCTAGGCCATTGTGTGGGTGACACACACCTCCACGATGTACAGCAGTTGTTGTAGACTGCTGGGATGGGCAGATGCCACGAGGCTGGCCAGAAGCCCCTCCACACGTGTCGGGGGGATGGATGGCATGGCCCCCCTAGTGGCAAAGTGATCCACCCGGACTTCAGCAGCACGGCACCAGACATGGTGAAGCAGGTCACTGCAATGATGCCGGACCTGCTCATATGTGCGATTGTGATGTCCGACATCATTGACTCTGTGGAATATCTCATTCCACAGGGCAGACTGCTCCTGCAGCTCATGTGAATGCCTGCCAAACAGCACAGCATAGTGCTGGATCATGTATGTGAACAATATCTCATTTTCTTCATTTGAGAATGCGGGCAAATGTACATGTGCCATAGGGTCTGTATGACATAAAGATATAAACAGGTCTGAGCAACTCATACAGCAAGGTTACTACAGTTCTTAATACACATCTCTGTCACCCCCCACCATATCAGCTTCAACAGACTGTACACACAACTCAGTTATGGCTACAGCTTAACTAGCAGTTGGACATATATTGTTTTGTACCACACCTTCTGCTATGTGATTGTAGCCATGTCCCCTGTGTGGACATTATCATTGCTGGCCTGTTACACACTATTCACCTGCATGCCATTGTCAGGGCTACTATGGTGACATGTATGCCAGTGGTATGGTTGATCTGTGATTGCTGCACATCTGTCAGGTCTGTGTTATTGGGGATATCTGTGCATGGTGTTTGACATGTATCAGGATTGTGTAGACTATTACTACCACCATATGTTCTATAACAGTGACACAATAACATGTATATGTTCCATTGGCTAGCAGATCCATCTCTCCACAACCATCTGCCCATGATACCTGGCCACATCACATGCGTGTCCCAACATGGGGCCTCCTCATGTACTGTTACAGCAATACCAGCAAGTGGAAACTCCCAGGGCATGTCCCCCAGGGCACAAAGACATGTTCCTGTCCCCTGGGCTCAGGTCTGGGTTCTTTGCAATACCGGCCTCCACAGACACATGAAGGATGTACTACATCAGTCTGAAGGACACAGTACATATTCACAGGGCCAACATGCTCATCCTGCTCAGTCTCCAGCCCAGGCATCTTAAGGACATGGACTGCTGTTGTAAATAGCAGTTGGTGGGAGGCTTGTTCCCATTGTGGCTATTTTGGGGCCCATGGGGCATTCACATCACAGAGAACACACACACCATCCACAGTGTTTAGCCAGCACATGTGTCACATACCACCCCTGTAGACTGTCCTCTATATCTACCACTCTGACCACCTCCACATGGGTAGCTGCCATACTTCCCCATATTCCCATTGCATACTTCACAGATGGGGGCTTTGTGGTGCCAACAAGGGAATAACATGTGACATACCCCTCCATGGTGCACACACTGCCAGCTGTAGATATCTGTGTGTATTGCTATGTGTACTGCTGCCTCGCACATAGCACGCATCACTTGTGGTAGTAATATAGGGGACATGTCTGTACAGACATATATGTTTGTGTGTGTGTTTGTATTGATGTAAAGATGTGCATATAGGTATATATCTATCTATATATATGTGTAAATATATGTGATGTGTATATGTGCACATATATATGTATACACATGGGTGTATATATATATATATATATATATATATATATATATATATATATATATATATTTCTAGACATACATGCTGATAGTAATATATATCTGTATATATTACATATGTGACATATGTACACATATGCATACCTTTATGTGGGGTACACTCAGACATCAGCTCCACAATCTCACCACACCTTCCTGCACAGCTGCAGTGTTCTGCCTTGCTACAACACAGACAGGTGCCACATATGCAATTGGCTTGACATTAGTGGGGTATATGTAGACGCCTATTGCAGGTAACTATGTTACACACCTATGGCACCCTGGCATGCTACAATACAGATTCACCTGAGTATCCTGCAACTGATGGCCTGTGTCTGCCACATGGCCATCATAATATCACTGTTTGTAAGCTTCTAAGTGACCAGGCCTCTCTGTGTTGGACGGACGCCTTCTAGCTTACATTTGTTTCATAGAACTAGCCAGTTTTCGGTTGCAACACTCAAGTCTGTTTCCTTGAGCTCAGCAGTTGTTCACAACTTGATTTAAGTACTAATTAAGCTACCAATTACTACAGCACTCAGCTTTCCTCACTTGTCTTGATGAACACAGTTTTTAGTACTTCATCAATAGGAACATATCCAGGCATGTGTCGGGGTCAAGTCCCAGTGTTTTCTCCTGACTACCTGCTGAATCTGGCCATTTTGGGGAAATGTAGCTATTGCCTCATGTACACAGACAACCTTCTCCTCCTACCACCCAACAATACAATGTGTGAGAGATGCAGTTATATAGCCAAACTGGAATCAAAGCTCTCTTCACCCAAGACTGGACTAGACAGTCAAGAGGAGAAGGTAAACACTTGCATCACACCACACTCACCACATAGTCCCTGAAAACCTACACCACCAAAACACACACATAGAAACACAAACACACATCTACATTCAAATAGGCTCTCAGTAAACACCTGCCCAAGCACCATGGACCTCCAAAACAGAAACACAAGCAACCTCCACCCCACCAACACAACCTAAATGATGCATAGCCCACAAAGCCAGTGTGCCACTCAACCACAGCACATACGTCATAACACCAAACCCAACATTCTAGTCATAGCTGACTCTATAGTCAGGCACACTGATGTTCCACTCACCAGGCTACACAAGGAGAAAGTTACTGTCAGTTGCCTGTATGGTGCCAGGAACCAACACATAATGCATGCACTCAGGTCACTCAACAAGAAGTACAAATATGACTCTGTCATTCTAAATGTGTGTGTGAATGACCTGAGACGTACCTCCCTGGACTACATGATAAGGGACATGGAGGAGCTGTCCAGTCTTGTAGCCCAGGCAGTTATGACACTAGCCCTGCGTAGCATCTTGCCATCACCCAGAATGATACCACGGTACAATGACAAAATGATTAACATCAACAATTGGCCAAGCTTCTTGTGTCTTTCTAAGGGGATCCAGTATCTGTCTGCCTGGAATAGCATGATGGACAAACCACAATGCTTTGCCAGAGATGGCCTGCACCTGTCGCCCCTGGGATTCCCGGTACTGGCTAAGGCTGTCGACACCTCTATAGTGCCTTTCTTAGGCAAGGTTAAAATGACAAATTCATCACCGTAACAGGTATACGCAAGCAAAATCTGAGGGTATTGCTACTCAATGTTAGTAGTCTACACCTCAAAATGCACTCACTCGAGGCACTCCTTAAAATGGAGAACATTGACATCTGTGCAGTGACAGAGACCTGGTTCAAGGATCCAGAGAGTACACCTGCATTACCAGGCTCTAATTCATACCACACCTTTTGGCCACCTAGCCTGGGCCACAACACTTAAGGCGGAGGTGTGTCCATATTCACTGAGGATATCCACACCTCCAGGCTAGTTGCTCAGCATAATACATCCAAGATTATCCAAATGCAACTAACTCTGGGCAAGGCCGCAATCCAAACTGTAGCCTGCTACAGATCACACACCATGCCCCAGGATTTCCACTCCTCATTTCCTGATACAGTGGAAAATATTAGGGTACAACCTAACACCCTAATAATGGGCGAGTTCAAGTACCCCGCCATTAACTGTGAAAAATAGTCATGTACCAGCTCTTGTGCTCAAAGTTTTCTGGAATTCATCAATTCCAATGCCTTGGATAAACTTAGCCACACCCACACCAGGGGCAGCTATATCCTAGACCTGGTCATTACTAACATGCTAAACCAGTGCGCTAGACCACAGGTCAATTCCTCGTTTGTCAGATCTGAACACAAGCCCCCAACCCCCATTAGGGAATCCACTGTTAATACTTTCTCCAAAGCCAAATTCACACTTCTTAAGACAAATGTGGGAAACTTCACGACACCCATGCTGACAGACAATAGAGGTATGACTGCTGAATCCTACACAAATGCACCTTATAAGCACTTACACGAGTGCATGGATCATGCAATCCCTAGCAGAACAAAGATGCTATCCTCCAATGAAATTGAAGCCAATCTGGTGGTCCCCTGCCATAAACAAACTCTACAACAGAAGAAATACACTGTTGGAAAACAGAGTAAAACCCCATGATTGGAGGAAGTCCCTGGTCAGCCTCAGTAAGAAGCTTGGATCCCTCATAGGGTTCTCCAAAGCTAGCTACGTAAACAAAATCACCACTGACTCTGAGGACAACCACAAAGCCTTCTATAGCTATGTCAAGACTCTTAATGGCAACACTCAGATCTGCTCTGTCTTATAGCGCACTTGCACTAAATCTACAGAACCCACTGATATTGCTAACATCCTGGCAGATAGGTTCAGTGCTGACTTTCCCCCCTCTCATACCCTAAGGGGCCCATCTCTATACTGGAGGAATGCAAAGCTCCTGTACTCACGGCTGCACAGGGAAGCACAATCTTCAAAGGCAAGAACACAACATCCATAGCACCTGACAACACAGGCTGCATATTACTTGAACTACAAAATGAACTGGCACTCCACCTAAGTACCATGTTCAATCATAGGCTCATCTCAGGCTATCTGCCCACTGAATGGTGCAAAGCAGCGGTTATCCCACTCCACAAAGGGGGAGCCACCACAGACCACAGGACCTACCACCCCATTAGCCTGATGAGTATGGTCAGTAA
Organism: Protopterus annectens; assembly: GCF_019279795.1. Lineage (NCBI taxonomy): Eukaryota > Metazoa > Chordata > Ceratodontiformes > Protopteridae > Protopterus > Protopterus annectens. The sequence goes on along the minus strand of NC_056740.1, from coordinate 26,280,131 downwards.
AGCTATGAAACGTATCATCATGGAACTTATAAACAATGACATTGGTAATCTCCAAACTCTGGACTTCACCCAGTTTGGGTTGGTAAAAGGCAGATCATGTCTCCTATACCTGGTAGGCTTCTTGGAAGTGGTCAACAAAGCTGTAGATGAGGGTAAGGTGGTTCACACAGCCTATCTCAATTTCGCCAAACCATTCGACACGATCCCCCACTCTGGAATTTTATAGAAACTCACTAAACTAGGTATACATCCGTATGTGACAAGATGGGTTGCCAACTGGCTCACTGACAGAACCCACACTGTGAAGGTAGCAGGCTCCAAGCCCAACATCAGACCAGTAACAAGTGGAGTACCACAGGATTCAGTGCTGGGTCCTCTCCCACTTGGTATCTACTTCTCTGACGTACATGCTAACACAGAATGTCTTTGGCTAATGAAGTTCGCAGATGACTGCAGACTAGGAGCCATACTCAACACTCCAGACAATGTGGACATCCTGCAAAAGGGCCTCGCTGAGACAGATGGCTGGTGTCAAAGCCATGGGCTGAAGCTGAAGGCCAGCAAGTGCATTGTCATCCCTTTTGGTGAAAACTCTGTACCCATGAACTAACACATAGGCAGTAGTCAACTTAACACCAAAAGTGTGATAAGAGACCTTTGGACACAGATGGACAGTAGTCTCTCCTTTGATAATGACATCGCCAGAGTAGTCAGGAAATTCTTCTACGTGGCACACCTCATCACAAAGGGTTTCTCATCCAGGGAAAATAGGTCATTGTTCCACTCTAGTCGTCACTCATTAGACCCATTATAGAGTACAACGCCCCTATTACTATGCACCTCACAAGACATCTACAACAGCTGGAAAGGCCACACAGCTACCTCACATAGAAGATTACCAACCTCAAACAGATGCCCTACACACACCGTGTCATTAAACTTCAGATTTACTCTGTTGCATATCGCCTACTCAGAGGTGATTGCTGCCTAACATATACAGCTATGTCACACCCAGAGCTTTTAGACATGCTCCACTTAAAGTTATCCCAATCCCTCTAAGCTGCACGCTGTATGGACTTACACCTTGTCACTGCAATAAACAACACATGCTGGAGGGATACATTCCGGTCCCAGATACTTCCCATACTGTGGAACTAACTACCTGTCTATATCAAACAAAGCTCCTTAGTAGCACTCTTCAAATCAAATCTGGATGATTGGCAGGGAGATAGGGATTTCACACAGGGATCACTTCTGTGGCTCTGCTTGACAGTGGCACAGGAAATTAAAGTTCATGGGTGGCAAAAGCCAGGGTAACTTTTGGCTAGGCTTCTATAGGCCCTAGGGCTAATAGCCTAGTACCTACCTCCAAATCTATGCATCTATGATGGCATTACGTCTACCACCAGTTATTGGCCATTTAATGTACATACTTCCAGTTACACAACACACACTATGTCAGCTTACATCCTATCTGTCAGTGCTGACCTGCACAGATAAGGGCTATGGCCCACTACTCACAAGGACAGACACTATTGTCCGTCACAGTTGTTCAGTTGAACATCATCACAACAACACATGATGGCTCATATAGCTATTTCAGAATCATCTATCCCATTATGATGGACCAGGTATTACATTCTATTACATGTATATGTACTTCACATACCTCTTGTTGGACAGATGCCTAGTTGAATAGCAGCTGGCTAACTGGCTGTGACTTAAGCTTTTAGCTTGCATAGCTTATTTTTTTTTTGGTTCTGGTTCGGGTTCTGGTACTCTCTCTCTCTTTCTCACTCCTTCTCTCTCCAGTAAATGGTTTTAGCTGCTTTGAATAGATTACATCCTGGCTTTAGTAGGTGATGCACATGATCAGGTGATGGCCTCTGCACCAATCAGTGTCCTCCACTTGCTAACTGCATACAGCTTGCTGTGTAGTACTTCCAATTACCACTGTCATGGCAACCAGCTACTATAAATCTCTACATTGTGTGGGCGTGGTCCCTTTAACTTTCCTGTATGATGGACATCCTCCTGTGTGTGGGCATC
>NC_056740.1:26153082-26270582 GCF_019279795.1 Protopterus annectens | reverse complement strand
TAATACAGCCGGCAGCTTGAGAGAGAGAGAGTGAGAGAGAAAAAGAGAGAGAAGGGTTACTTGTGTTATACTCGACCCCTAAGAGAAAAACATTAAAGAAAAATGAATCATCAACATTATTAATCTGTAGATTTGTTAATTAGTTCGGCTTGTCAGGCCCGTTCACCTCAACATCAAAGCATCCACTCTAATCATATTGTCTATGTGTAAAATAGTTATTACAGAGGCAAACACATAAATGTCATATTTCTAAATTAGATGGCAGAGTCCACACAGTGCTTTTTCAAAAGTAGTAGACAATACTAAAACATTATGATTGCTGGCATCTACAGTTGCTTTGAAAAGACACAATTAACTGTGCACATTTGATTTACCACAGAAGCTGACTCCAGGCTTTTAAATCTACCCTTTAACAGTGTCAAATGTTTTGATCCTCATACAGAGATGTGTAAGAAAAGGTGGGTAAAAATATCACTTTTCACAGCAATCTGGCAGGAGTTAGTTGTCTCTACATGACTAGACCAGAGAGAAGAATGTAACAAAAGTTTACCCCATTTAATTCAACATGAGTGCAGCCATTCCATATGGGGAGAATTAAATATGCTAATGTCTAGCTGCAGGCAGTGCATGTCATGTGCTGGACTTCTTTCTAGGAGACAAAGGGTGGTATTCATAGTTAAGCCCTTTACATTTTTGTAATTGTAATCCATGAAGAGCAGCACTACATGCGTATGCAAATCATGTCTTTCAGGATGACTATAAAAATGTATTTATTTATTTATTTGACGTTAGGTCTGCCCATGCTCCATGCCATCTTAGTACTCTTGCATTCCCTTTTCCCCAGTCTTAATAGACTTTTTCTTGATCTATCTTACTTCCCTTCCTGCATTACCTACGTTCTAGTCTAACCTTTCTATAATTCTTAACCTTCTAATGTTCCTTCTCTCTATTCTTATACTAACCTTTATCTATCCCAGAAATTATGACTGACATTTACTACCCACGTCTCTTGCCAGAAAGTGTATATAGTTTTTATGACTTATCACTTATTCTGTAATATATTTTCATGCATTTTTATGTAACACACATATTAGGAATTCTCTTCTATTTTTCTATATAATGCATGTTCAAGTTTATTGCTTGCTTTATATTTGCTTATTTTCTTCTTTTATTGTATCTACAAATTGTACTCCTGTGTGATTGTCTTAGTCTTTGTAGCCAATGTTGATCTGTAATTCTTTTTTAATTGTATTGTGGAGCTTTTCTCCCAGGGCCTCTGCTGAAAATGGGCTCGTACCAATTTGGACTTTCCCAGTAAACAAATGTCAAATAAATAAATAAATAAATAAAAATGTTTCATTTTGGTGTCAGTGAAGTGCTTGTGCATACACGGACAAACTGCTGAAGGGGTCATTATGTGAATTATTTATTTTGGTGCTTCTGCAGAGATGAACAAACTTCTGAAGGGATCACTGGTGGAAATGTTTAATTTTGGTATCAGTGAAATGCTCTGTAGACATGCACATACTCCTGAAGAGATCGCTGGGGAAATTTTTCATTTTGGATCTTGTGCATACATGGACATACTACTGAGGGATCACTTTGGGAGATGTTTCATTTTGGCGCTTGTGCATACATGGATATAACAATGAGGGGATTGCTTGGTAAAATGTTTCATGTTGGTGCTTGTGCAGAAAAGGATGTACTACTAAAGGGATCACTTAGGGGAATGTTTTCTTTTGGTGCTCGTGTATATTTGGTCAAACTACTGAAGGGATTGCTGGGAGAAATGTTTCATTTTGATGTCAGTGAAGTGCTTGTACAGACATGGATATACTCTAGAAGGAATTGCTGGGGAAAATGTTTAATTTTGGTGCCTGTGCATACTTGGGGAAATGCTTCACTTTAGTGCTTGTGCATACTTGGGGAAATTACTGAAGGGATCTCTTGGGGAAATGTTTAATTTTGCTATCAGTGAAGTACTTGTGCATACATGGACAGACTGCTGAAGTGATCGCTGAGCAAAATAATTTATTTTGCATCGTTTTAGTGCTTGTGTGTACTTAGACAAACTACTGAAGGGGTTGCTGTGGAAATAATTCATTTGTGTATCAGAGAAATGTTTGTGCTTACTTGGATACTGAAGGGATGGCTGGGGGCAAGATCATGGGCTGCAACTCAGATATCAAAGCCGAAGCACTGCTTTTAACAAGGGATGTGTGCACAGCATGGTTATTAGACTATGAATTGCAAGAACACCTCATTAGTATACATTGCTTTACAAATTTCACATTTGCATCTCATTATACCTAAGGCATTTTGCATTAGCGTAAATGGCCTCTTTGAATCTTGCCTTTGCTATCCTCATTTGTAAACATCAGGGAAGACCCTATCACATTTGCACAAATTACTATTAATACCACCAAAAATGATCTCATGAAAGCAAGAAGCATAACCACACTGTCTGTGATATTTATTTATTGAGAATCCTGGTGAACATCCAAATGTTAAATGGTGTCTCAAGTAGAGAAATATAGTTGTAGAAGTGAAGAAATGTGAGTGGTTTTGAAGTTTAAATGCCAAGAAGCATAGACGTATAATCTTCAGTTAGAAAAATAATACATCTGGAACCACTAGAAATTTCTTTCACTGGAAGTATATTTAGCAGAAATCTGGAAGCTTTGGATCTAGAAATTTAATTTATTTATTTCTGTGAGATGAATACTTAAGAAGCCTGAAAAGGTAGAAGGTGCACATGTTTGCATGCCACTGAGTTTATTTTACCCTTTTTCCTTTCTAGAATTGGAAAAAGGCAAAACTGTATTAGAAGTTAAGGAATTATTGTGAGCCAAGAAGGGGCTTAACATTTATTTGCCATTTACAGCAACAAAAGAGGCACATACTGTTAAATTGGACTAAGAACCACCAATCAGTGTGAATAAATGAAAATTGGGTGAATTAAAACAAAATACTTTAATATAAATAAAAATAACAAGCATATTCCATCTAATTAAGTGCTTTCATCCCACATGGGAGACTTTGAAAACCCATAAATTAAATCAAAATGCCAAATTATCTGTCATAATTACTTAACATTACTATTTAGATGAATCATTCTAAATCTTATTATAAAAAATGTTAATAAATGCTATCAAAAATACAGATAAAAATGCCTGTAAAGTTACCTGCAGCAGGACTTATAAAAATATTTTGTCTCTCCCTAATCCATAAAATATTATAAAATCTATATTTGAAGACCATTCCTTTTATACAAATATTAATCTTATTATAAATTCCCCCTTATTATTTTCTGTGTGGGAGACTGTGCCTGTAATAAGTATTTTCTTAAAAGGTCTTTTATAAGTTAGCTACCCTTAATTTAAGTACTGGCTGCAATGACACATTTTCATTCAACTCTGGTATTTTCTCCACATTTAACCTCAACTGCCATATTAATTCCCGTACTCCAATAAATGTCCCCATGCCCCACCCCTAGGGCTTTTTTCAACTTTATCTAGAATCCCAAAGGTGAATTTTTTGCATCCTTTGCATAGTTCAGCATGCTTTGCAAGTGAATTGTTTTAAAGTTTCTTAATAAAATCATAGTTATATTCATAAAATCTCTTCTTCAGGGACCACTCAGTCTTCCCCACATAAAACCCATCACATCCAGAACATTTGGCAAGATAAACAATTCCTGTGGACCCACAATTTTCACACTTAAACTTCACTTTAGAATTAAATCTATTATTTAGTGTAATACATTTCTCCTGATTAATATAAGAGCACAGCTTACAGTAACCGCATTAATTGTACCCTCTTTCTCCCTAATAAGGTTTCTATCATTGTTTCCTTCAAGTAATCATTTAAAGTTCACTAATGTTTTATTAATAAAAAGGAGTTCATTACCAATAAATTTTGAAATATCATTGTTGCCTTTTAGAAATATGTAATTCCCTTTAATAATATTCTTTATGTCCCTTGACATTTCATTATAAGCCACTACACAAGCTGTTTCATAACTTCTGTCAACATGGGCTACAGTAAAATCATCCATTGCAATACCATCTTTCCCTTTACATAATAATGGTGTATGCCTACTTTCCCATCTGTTGTACACTTTACTAACTATCTCAGTCACCATCTGGTCCAGGTGCTTTCTTTCCATCAACATTATTTTTAATTTTCCCAACTCAATTTCTAAATCCTGCCTACTGGAGGTCATGTGGGCCACCTTAATATACTGGCCCTTAACCAAATTTTTCTTAAGGAACAAAGGTGTGAGCTGTTAAAATGCAAATAGGAATTACTAAATGTTAGTCTTCTATAAATATTTGTCTTGATTCCAAATTCTGTATGTTCTGTGTGAACATCGAAATAATTAATAGAGTCCTTTCTGTAATTAAATGTAAATTTTAAGAAACCTATAGTTTCATGCAAAAAAATAATAAAATCAATTACCTTTTCATCAGGTCCTGTCCATAAAATAAATACATTATCTAAAGAATCTCAAATAAATCTTAATATATTTTAACAATTCTGAAGTAAATATCTTACTTTTTTCCAAGGCTAAAAGTACTGCATTAGCATAAATAGGGGCAAAAGCTGCTCCCATTGCCACTCCTATTACCTGCTTGAAAACCTCAACATCAAAGTATATATAATTGTTTTCTAGTACTATTTTAACAAAATCCAACAATAACCTTATATTTTCTCCTGATAAAAATTTACATTCTATTATCAACTCTCAGCTAGAGCGTCTTCTGTGTGGAGACATGCGTGAATGGGCATACCTTCGTTGAAGGTTGTGTGTCAGGGTCGGCAACTCGGCACATAAAAACTACTGCCAATCATTAGCGGACCGGAGTTCTGCTGTGGCGACCCCCTAACCGGGAAAAGCCGAAAGACACAACAAGTGTATCAAGAAAAAGTGATAACCCTTCCTCAGAAGGGATTGAGTTAAAAAGGTCAATAATATCCACTGTTAAAAAGCCTGCTGACCTTTCCCAGACTTCTGGGATTAGTCTTCCCAAGCAGTCCCAAGAATCCTTTAATAAATGCCCTCTATAACTATATATATATAGGTTTTAACATCTTGTCTATGTAAATTCCTAGGGGTTGTGTTTTGGACCCACAGGCAGCAACTATTAGTCTATAAGGTAGTTTCAAGATATTTTTGTGAATTTTTGGAATCCCAAATATAGGAGGAATAATAGGTTCTTTAACCTCCAAAAATCTGTAAAACTTGAAAGAAATTTTATTATCCATCAAAAGTTCATCTAAATATAAACCAATACCTCTATAGGCCACATTCACTCCATTCATTGAAACTGGACTTTAAGCCTCTGAATTGTGCAATATTTTAAACATACTACTGGTATAATCAATTGTGTCACAAATCATAATTCCACTACCTTTGTCAAGTTTCATAACTCTAATGGATTTATTATTAATCAGAGTATGTAATAGTTCCGACTCAGGTTTGTTCAAAATTATATTTCCTAGTTTTGTTGCTTTCCGTAAATAATTTGTAAATATCCTCTGTGTATGCCCTTTCAAAGGATGCTAAAATTAGATGGGTTGGGGGTTAAGACACTTTCTTTTTAATGTGCCTTCTAAAAATTTACTATTATTCCCTTTATTCTCACCTTTAAAATACAATACTAAATTCAATTTCCTTATATACACTTTTAATTCAACCAATACATCTTAGATGTCCAATCATCTGTTGAGCATACATTTTAACCCTTTCTCAAATAAAGAAAAATAATCTGCATTAATTATTAGACTACTGTAATTAAAATGTTAAAATGTCTTCTAGATAATAACGTTCCCACATAACTGATTATATCTTCACCTAATACCTCTTTCTTTTGCCCCTGGACCTTTTCATGTTATGAGTGAAACTGTTGCCCCTGGGACTGGGGTACCCTTGCCTGTACCCATTGCTTGGTTCCATGTCCTTGAATTTCATTCCCTGATTTGTCAGCCTCTCCGATCTTGTAAACCCAGAAAAACGACAAAGAAACTTGAGAAAATGAAGCAAAACACAGGCTCCGATCTAACTTGAACCACTCACTGCAGTTTATTGTAAAGCACTTTTCGTCACCATTAATGGAAAACTTCTTCAGACAACAAGGTACAACGAAGCACTCCTTTTAAAACTAAAATGGCGGCAACATTAACAATCAACTCATTACCCTAATTACTCAAACAAGATATAAAAATCCTGTTACAGGCTTGACACTCAACAAAAATTCTGAATAGAAAATGTTAAACCAAAATTATACTTTTCTTACTAAAGCAGCAATCTTATTAAAGCAGCAATCTTGTTAAAAATACTCATATATATATACTACTGTATATAACAACAATGAATAAATAAATAAAGTAAATAACTAAACACTTTAAAATGGACTTTGTGTTCCTGTGCAAAACAAAGCAAAAATTACCAAACAACTGTAACTGCCTAAAAGACTAAGTATGTCAAAGAAAAGGTGAAGAGAAAGTGTCCACCTAAAACATCTTGATGAAAAAATGTATATGTGTGTGTATGTGTATGTTAAATGTACAAGAAACTGTTAGTAAGTATAATACATTACAATACACATTTCAACTAATGTAGATGACTAATAAGATAAACAGTATTGTTAAGAACAATTAAAACAGTGTTGTTAAAAACGATTTTCTTATAAAAAACAAGTCACCTGAGTAAACTTCTTAACTTAAGGATGGATGCTAAAGAGGTGACTTCATTTAAGCCAGGTAGAGTATATGAATTTAACCTAAGTTGCCAAACCAATTCATGTTTCTCCAATATCAATTGGTAAGGTCCACTCTTTCCATCTAAAGCTACCTGGTCTATAACTTTGAACAAAAATGAATGAGAGGGGTGCTCACTACAGTGTCTAGCCAGAGCGTTAGTGGTGCTTTTTTTCTTAATGTGGTAAACGTGTTCGTAAATCCTATCCTTTAGCTTCCTGTCCGTTTTTCCTATGTAAAATGCTGAACACATCTGACAGGAAGCTAAGTACACCACAGATTTGGAATTACAGTTGTACCTACCTCTGGCTTTATATTCATGCTGGTTTACTGTGAAAATCCTCCACATTGTCATTATGAAAGGGCCCTTCACAAGGGCTAGTTACACTGACTGAACCATGTTCATCAAAACACTCACCTAGGTTTCCCTCTGCCTCATATCCTCCATTTACCCTTACCTCAACCAAGTATTGATCAAATCCAAAATTATTATTAAAAATTTTCTTTCCTTTTAAAATAGGATGTGACATCTTTTCTGCATATTGTTCACTATCTCACTTCAATTTCTTATATTTTCTTTTTATAATCCCCTCATATTTTGTATCTATTCATAAAAAAATTGGAAAAAAAATGTGGTTTTATAATTTTCAAATAAGTCCTTTTGAATACGCTCATTCAAACCATCAACCTCTTTCAACAGTTTACTAATCAGCTTAGAATTCCAAGTGCTAATTAACTCCATTAATTATATACCGTGTTGATCAAATAATTTGACAAACTCAGAAAACATCAAGTTGGAACTGTCCAAACCATTTGGGAATCTGTAAATCCAAACCCCTAATGGAACAATCCTCTTAGTAATACATTCTTTCAAGTAAGCATTTTCTATTGGCAACCCTTTAACTTTAAATACATTTATTTCCAACTCATTAATACAGTCTTTCATACTGTTAAAATGATTAGCACTGGCTTCCTCCTTTGATGGTCCATCAGTTCCTGTTTGTTCAATATCTGAAAAGGAATAAGTCTTATTAATCCGGTCTTTAAAAATTAAATTTCCACCCACATTTGAAAAAAAAAAACTCTTTCACCTTCATAATTAACTCGCCTTTGCGTTACTCCGTTGTTCTGCAATCCGTTAATGCAAGGATGAGTGATAACCATCTAATGACAATCCACGCCATTAATATTCTTATTAACTCCTTCATCGATAAGACCTGAATGTCCATCACTCAAACCTTGACCAATACATTGAATTATACCACTATTGCAGTTACAATTACTAAATTCCACTCCAGATATTGAACTGGCTTCATTTCCATGTATCCTTCCAATGGGGTTTGAACCTTCCAAATGGGTTTGAACTCTCAACCATGGTTATACCATCTGAAGTTAAAGTCTGGGTCATTATCTTGATTAACCTCATTAACTCTCATTTCATACATGCCAATTTAGAAAGGCCAGGTATTTAACAGTTTTGTGAAAACAACAACTGGGAACCATATGATTGCAAACAACAGTCACTCTGCTCCACTACCACACTGGATTCTGTTTAGCCCCCCAAAAAATGTCACCAAGAACAGCAACAAATGAGGTATGCACTGTTAATTCAAACTAAGAACAATGAATCAGTGTGAATGAATGAAAACTGTGTGAATTAAATAAAAATATTTTAATATAAATAAAAATAAAAAGCATATTCCATATAATTAATTCACTTGCAAAGCATGCTAAACTATGCAAGGAATATAAAAAAAATCACCTTTGGAATCTTAGATAAAGTTGAAAAAAGCCCTAGAGGTGGGGCATGGGAACTTTTATTAGAGTACGGGGAATTGATGTGGCAGTTGAGGTTAAAGGCGGAGAAAATACCAGGGTTGAATGAAAATGTGTCACCTCAACCAATACTTAAATTAAGTGTAGCCAAATAATAAAATAACTTTTAAGAAAATACTTATTATTACCGGCAAAGGCTCCCACATACAAAATAATAAGAGGGGAATTTCTCAATAAGTTTAATATTTGTATAAAAAGAATGGTCTCCAAATATTGATTTTATAATATTTTATGGTTTAGGGATAGGCAAAATATTTTTTTATAAGTATTGCTACAAGTAGCTTTGCAGGCATTTTTACCTGTATTTTCTAAAAGCATTTCTTAACGCATATTTTTTATATACTATTTTTATAAGTGCTTCAAAGGTAATAATAAGATTCATAATGATTCATCTAAATAATAGTGTTAAGTAATTATGATGAGTAATTTGGAATTTTGATTTAATTTGTCGGTATTTGTTGCACAGAATAATGCAGTCTTTTAGTTTTCATTCACTGAGATGTTATAAAAGGAAGTGAAGTAGTGGAGAGTTCCATTCTGATTAAACCTCCCATGTGGGACAAAAGTGCTTAATTATATGGAAAATGCTTGCTATTTTTATTTATATTAAAGTATTTTGTTTTAATTCACCAGGTTTTTGTTTATTTGCACTGATTGGGGGTATTTATGTGCCATATTTTTACCAGTGTGCAAAGTCCTGCTAGTTTTACTAAACTAAATAATCAAGCCAAAAACTGTTTGGTGTGCTGCATGACTTATAAATAACAGATAGAATAGGTTGGGGTACAAGAAATGATCAAATAAGGGTCATGCATTTTGTAAGAGAGCTGTGGTGACTGTATTACACAACAAGGTACAGACCCATCAGACCCAGCTTTATATAGACCCATTTCAATTTAAACCATGATTATAAAGCATTTTTATCTATACTAGCTAAAACAATGGCAGTGTTGTTGCCAAAATCGATACATATGGATCAGTGTGGTTTTGTGCAGGGGAGGCAAACTTTTGACAACACTAATAGAACAATGACCATCCAGAGGGAAGCAAAATGTAAGAAAATACTGCTGTTGTTGGTAGATGTTGATGCAGAGAAAGCACTTGACAGAGTAAGCTGGGATTTTCTGAGGAGGGCAATGAAAACATTTGAATTCCCTGGTACAATAATAAGACTAATTATGAGGCTATATGATAGACTGGAGGCAAGAATTAAAGTGTAACAGTTCCTCTCAGATAAGTTGTGTTGTAACATAGGAACCAGCCAGTGGTGTCCTCTTCCCTTTTGTTATTTGTTTTATATTTAGAGCCATTGGCAAAGAAAATAAGGGAGACTTATAAACAAGAAATAACGGCACCAAAACGACCACTGGTGCAGGTCTAGTAATCCACTTTATTTGAATTGCAGGAAGCCAAACCAGAATAAAATCAGGACAAGTGGTCATTTTGGAGCTGTTATTTCTTGTTTATAAGTCTGTTTTTTACAGAACTACAGTCCTTTTAGTTTTTGTTTCAAAGAAAATAAAGGACTTAGATATTCGAGGATATAATTGGTATGGTAATAAAAAATGGCTTTATTTGCAGATAACGCTATTTTGTACTTGATAAATCCAGAAAATGACATTTCAGTGTTATAGAACATTTTGAGACAGTTTCAAGTCTTTTTGAGATATAAAATTAATGAGGATTAAACAAAGGTTATAGCTATAAATTATGTGCTCACACATTAATTGGTTCAGCAATACCCATACTTATGGGGACACAATAAGATGAAGTATTTAGGAGTATGGATTAAAAATGCTTCTATTACAGCAGCTCAGGATATGTGGGAAAAGATAAAAAAAAAGTTATATACTCACAATAACATTCCATCTGAGTTGTTGCTTTTCATTTGTCTTCAACCTGTGGGACCCGGATCCAGCACGAATCCGACTTGGCCGCATACTCCAGCATCAAATCCAAGCTTCTCCCCTATCCATAATGCCCCTGTCTCCCTCATCCCCTCAGATTGAGTTTGTTACAGAACAGTAGCACCCCAACCTAGACCATATGTCTATAAACCTGGCATTACCACAAAGCTCATCAAGAGAGAAACTAGCCAGAAAAGAGGGGCTATGCCTCTTCCATCCAGTCTACTACATAGCCCCACAAGGCAGGGAGAAGGAGGGAGGGATGACTGAAGACAAATGAAAAGCAAAGGCAACAACTCAGATGGAATGTTATGGTGAGTACATAACTTTTTTTATCTGAAGTTGTTTTCATTTGGTATTCAACTTGTGGGACAGAGTCCCCAGCCACCAATGAATCCTAGGAGGTCCTCATGGAAGGATATTCTGGAGCATGGCTGAGCCAAAAGATGCCCTGCCCCTGGAAAGAAGATCCAATTTATAATGGGAGATAAATGTATGCGATGATGTCCAGGTAGTTGCAGAGCAGATATCATCTAAGGAAACCCTGGACCAAAAGGCCGCGGAAGTAGCAACAGACCTGGTGGAATGTGCCCGGACATGCCCTGGTGGAGATAACCCTTTGACTCGATAGGCCAACAAAATGCACTCAGAAATCCATCAAGCAATAGTAACCTTAGAGACAGGCTTTCCCAAAAAGGGTTTAGAAAAGGAAACAAAAAGTTGATCGGACTTACAAAACGATTTTGCTCTATGCAAATAGAAATGCAGCTGCCTATGAACATGAAGCAAGTGCAACTTGTACTCTCCTTTATTCTGGAAATTTGGAAAGAAAACTGGAAGATTGATGACATGATTAATATTGGACTCTGATGCCACTTTTGGCAGGAATGATGGGTTTGTCTGCAGGGGTACCCTCTCCTTTTAATACCATATAAGGGGGCTTGACAGGCAAGGCTTGAATCTCTGAAACTCTCTTGGCTGAGGGAATTGCAACCAAAAGGACCATCTTCCAAGACAGGAACTGCAACTCAGCCTTAGCCGCTGGTTCAAAGGGGGGAGAAACCAGAGCTTGCAGCACCAAGGTGAGATCCCAAGGGGCATTGGGTCCTTAACTGGAGGCCTAAGGAGAAAGGTACCTTTCAAAAAGGCCTTATAAAGCTTGGATGAAGCCAAAGAATTTGAATTCTCACCTATGTGAAAATTAAAGATCGCTGCCAATTGTACCTTTACAGTAGAAAAACTAGCGCCATGATTAAAAATATCTGCCAGTAACTCCAAAATGGCCGGAATTGGTGTAGTAAAAGAATCCAGATCACGCAGAGAAGCCCAGATCAAGAAACGCTTCCACTTACTAGAGTAAACCTTCCTGGCAGAAGCTTTGTTTACCGCCACTAAAATCTTAACAGGAGAAGACAGTCTGGGAGTCCTAACTATCAAGGGAATTGGAGCAGCCAAGCCGTGAGCTTCAGGCTGACTAAGTCTGGGTGAGGGATCCTTGAGGGTTGTGTAATCAGATCTGGAACTGGATCTAGCATCCAAGGAGGACACACTGCAAAAGACCACAGAGAGGGGAACCAAACTTGGAGAGGCCAGAAAGGAGCAATGAGGATCACTGAACTCCCCAGCCATTGAGCTTTCTGAATGAATTTGGATATCAGAGGCAGCAGGGGTTAGGCATATAGTAGAGCAGAGGGCCAAGCATGAACTAGAATGTCTCTTGTGGGCTCCCCTGGATGGAAGTTCAGAGCGAAAAACTCACTGCACTTCATGTTGGAAGGAGAGGTGAAGAGATCGCAGCAAGGCTGAATCCACTTTAGAAAGATCTGTTCCACTACTGAAGGATTCAGAGACCACTTGTAAGGCATCATAATAGATCTGCTGAGCCTGTTCACTAGTATGTTGGACCTCCCCGGAATGTGCGTTGCCACTAGAAAATGGCAGGAGGAAATTGGCCACTCCCACAGTCTCATGGCTTCACGACAAAAGGGGTAAAATCTGGTCTCCCTTGTTTGTTGATGTACCAGACTACTGACATATTGTCTGTCTGGATGGGAATTGTCCCTTGGGGAAGACAGACATGTACCGCTGGGGAAGATAGACATGTACCGCTTGCAATGCCAAAAGCACTGCCCTCATCTCCAGGACATTGATATGCAGATGAGTCTTCAGGGAAGACACATGCCTTGGACCATTCTTCCCATACAATACTCCCCCCTCCCCAGCCAAGCAGGAAGACATCTGTGGTCACCATAATCACAGGGGAGGGAAGAATGAATGGAAATCCCAGGAGGAGGTCCAGGGACTGAAGCCACCAAAGAAGAGAATCCTTGCAAACCTGAGATGATAGAACCAGATGTGATAAGGGAAGGTCTAGTAAGGACCACTGAACTGCCAGAGTCCATTGGAGGGCTCTCATATGATGGTGTGCCATTGGAACGAGAGTGATCATGGCTACCATGGGCCACAACGCCTGAAGAACTGAATCCGCTAGGGGACTTTGGCTTGAAGAATGTAAGAGACATGATGTCAGAGAGATAACAGTCTGTCTGGAGGTAGAAACACCTTGTCTTGGATAGTGTCTGTATGAGCCCCAATGAAGTCTAGAACCTGTACTGGTGCCAACTTGTTGAGATTTATGGTTATGCCCAGATAGTGAGCAGTCTTGAGAAGAAGATCCCTGGCTTGACACAGTTGATGCCTGCAGGAAGCAGAAAGGAGCCAGTCATCCAGGTAGGGGAAGACCTGAAACCCCTGCAGCCGCAGGTGAGCCACCACTACCGCCATCACTTCGGTGGTGAGCCCAAAGGGGAACACTCTGAACTGAATATGACTGGCTCCCAGACAGAAGCAGTGGAACCTCCGAGAGCACCTGTTCATTTCGATGTGATAGTATAAGTCCTGGAGTTCCACCGAGCACATCCGGTCATTTATCTGCAGGAAGGGCAGAATGGATTGAAGGCTGACCATCCGGAATTTTGTTTTGGCAACTGACAGGTTTAGGGTTGAAAGATCCATGATGAGTCTTAAGTCCCCCATTTTCTTTGGCACTAAAAAGAACCTGGAATAGATGCCTGATCTGGATTGGTCTGGGGTGATGGGCTGGATGACTCGCTTTTCGAGAAGCCTGGAAATTTCTATGACTGCCTGCTCCCATTGTGCAGGTGGGATGTCCGGGAGATGTTTGGGAGGGACTGGGGGTTGAAGAAAGGGTATAGAGTATCCTCTGGATATTATCTGCAAAACCCAACAATCATTGGTGATGGACTCCCAGGCTGTTGGGTGCAGAGAAAGATGTCTCCCGACTGGCATCAGAGACGAGCAGTCAGGCAACTCTTCAGGGCTGCTGTGAGGGTCTGCTGGGAAAGAATCCTGAGACCCTTGGTTCCTCAGACCCCCTCTGCCATGAGGGTGGCATCTGTCATATCCCCCTATACCTCTGGGGGAAGGTGAGTCCTGAGCATTGTGGGAAGAGCCCTGAGATTTCCAGAACAGCATCTTCTTCACCCCATGCTGATTCCTAGAGAAGGATCGTTCTGGGGTTGAGAAGCAAATCCCGATGGCAGACAAGGTCTTCCAGTCTTTCTTGCTCTGGACTAATGTGTCTCAAACAGTCTTGCCAAAAAAGAGTGGAACTGTCATAGGGGACATTCATGAATGATGCTTTGAAGGGCTCCAAGAAAGCACAAAGCCAGAGCCAGGTATGATGCCTGATGGCTACACCTGTTCTGGCAGCCCTAGAGGCACCTTCCATAGTGTGTGATAGGAGCCTCATGGAAGTATTAGATATTGAAGTAAGGTTGGCCATACAGGAGGAGAGCACCTTTTTCTTCTCAACCAACATTTACCCCGGGGCAGACTCAGCAACCTCTTTGACCAGGTCCCGCTGCGGTCTGATAATGTGTGTCATGTAATTCAGTGCATGCGATGTAAATATAGCTGATGCATAAGCCCACTTCCCTAAACGGTCCACAGTTCGTGACTGTCCATCCAGAGGATGGACCGTAGAGCTCTCCAGAGTGAGCTCTTTTTTGGTAGCTGCCGCCACCACCATGGCATTGCCTGTGGATCCCTTCAACCAATGTTGCCTATCCAATGAAGTGCTGAGTATTTTGTCTGGGTGCTTGGGAATAGGCTGAACTGTATCCGCTTCCTTTCATGCCCTGGGTGAAATTAAATCCACTAATGGATCAGCCGGAGGGGACACCCAGGAGGTAGAGGGTCCTGTGCCAAATGCTTCCAGGAACACTGACTCATTTAGATTGGGATTTTTGGTAGACCACCCTCCTTGGTGGCACAGGATTTTCATGATGTCTCCAAAGGAGACATCTTCCGGGGGAGATCGGAGGGAACCCTCCCCTTCCTCCAAGTTGGAATTTTCCTTGCGGGACTACAGTGGGGAGTCCAAGTGCCTCCTTTTTCACGTGTGTTTCCGAGGAAGCCAATGAGGGGGGATTTCTGGGGAGGACTCAGAAACCTCGGGGAGCTCCCGGGGGGAGGGGTCTCCTGGGGCATAGTAGCAACAGGCTGTCCCTGAGGGTCAGTATGGCTGACTCCAACCCAGAAAGAGAGGGAGCCAGGATGGACTCCAAGGATGACAGTGTCAAGGGTCTTGAAGGGACCGAAAGAATTCTCTCCACCACATTGAAGGCCGAGGCTGAACAAATCCCCACAGCAGGAGTGAGCAAAAAATGGTCCACATCTGCAGCCCTCTGCACCAAGGGGGGAACTGGAGCCAAACCTCCAGGCATAGAGACTCCGATTGGAAAGGTCGACTCTGAAAATCTCGAAGTCGACTCCATCCCCTTGGATCTGATGCCGGGGCAACAGCTACGAGAGTCGGTTGGCTCCAAAAAAGTCCGAGCTGAACCACTCAGGGCAATGGTTGGTGTCAAGGTACCTGGGACTACCGGCACCAACCCCTCTACACCAGGAAACCTCGGACCTGATGACTCTGAAACCGGAGGTCAGATCAGAGAAGGAGCAATGGGAAGGAAGACAGACTGCATGCTCCCAGCCCAGAAGGGGGAAGGAGCAGGCAAGACTCCCATCTGAATCTGGGTCTGCATAAACCGCTACATCATCCTGTCCACCTCAGCTTCATTAAGGCTACAAGAGGACCAGATGGAGGAAGCCACCAACCCGGGCCTGGAGTGGCACAGAGAGTAGGCGGAGTGAGGGGATCGAGCCCAGGAAATCTCCAGCTCCAGAGAAAAGTGGGGGGAACCAGAGTCAAGGAGATCCCCCGAGTCAAATCTGGCCTAGACTTGGCCAGGGGCTCGACCACAGGTGAACGGTCAGGGGACCACTTCCTGGGCCTGTTCCTTTCCTTAGCCCGTGTCTTTTCCCCATCCCCAGACTTCTTGGTGGGAGGTTGATCTCCAGAAGCCAGGGCGGGGGAGGAAGTAAAAGCCTCCAAAGGAAGGAGGCCTTCAGAATCAACTTGTTCCTCCTGTCAATCAAGGCACGAGGTCTGAAACCCGCACAGATCGAACAAGAGGTCTCTAGGTATTCTACACCCAGACAAACAACACACAGAATGTGGCCATCAGAAGGGGGAAGCTTATGGCCACACTCTGTACATTTCCTAAAGCCTGGCTTAGGAGGTTCGGCTATGGCTAGAGGAACAGTCACTCAAGCACACACACACAACAGGGAAAAGGAAAGGCAGGAAAGAAAAGGAGAAGAGAGAGTTTTTTTTTTTTGAATGATTTAAAGAACCGATGTGAAGCGCACAAGGTTAAGGCGGGGAAAAGAGATAGTAAGGACACTAAGGAAGAAGGAAGATAGGAAGATTTACCAAAAAAGGTCTAAACTTACACTAAAGGGAGCTTGGAGCTGTAGCCATGCTGATGTCTCTCACGAGCAACAAACGAGATCTGAGGGGAGGAAGGAGACAGGGGCATTATGTGTAGGGGAGGAGCTTGGATCTGATGCTGAAGTATGCGGCCAAATCAGATCCATGCTGGATCCTGGTCCCACAGGTTGAAGATCAAATGAAACAACACCTTCAGATCAAAAGACAATACAAAAACTGAAAAACTAGAAGCCCGTGTTTAAGATTTGGCTAGTAAGACACAAGCAGTGAAAATGCTTTTCGTTCCTTTAGTTTTACATACAGGTAAGGCCTATTTTTATCAACCTGAGGAGAGCCTGTGAACAATAATTAATAAAGAGTTGAAGGAATTTATCTGGGAAGGGAAGAGGGCAAGAGTTAAGTGAGATAAGCTGATCATCCCAAAAGAACAAGATGTCTTAGGATTGCCTGATTTAAAGGGATATTTTAGAGCTACTCACTTAGGACTCATATTCATAACACAAGCAGAAGATTATAATTCAAAGAGGAAAGGGATGATAGTGAAGGGGGAGGGCTGGAAGTTCTTGAAATAAGATAAGATTGGGATTTTGGATTCAGATCCTTGATGAGAATAATAATAACCATACAAAATATATTTATAAGGTTGCAGAAAGTATTCAAGTATTCTAAGAACTAAGCCAACACGGGAATGGAGAAAGATGATTTTGCCAGTAGGGATGTCTGCAAGTAGGGGTATAGAAGATAGGCAACTGGGAGATGAAATGTACTGTAAGAAAATGGCAAAAGAACCGTGGTATTAAGAGCAA
Source organism: Protopterus annectens (assembly GCF_019279795.1). NCBI lineage: Eukaryota > Metazoa > Chordata > Ceratodontiformes > Protopteridae > Protopterus > Protopterus annectens. The sequence goes on along the minus strand of NC_056740.1, from coordinate 26,253,456 downwards.
ATAACTACAGAGAGAAAGGTAATAGAGCGGGATCAGATCAAGAAGAAGTTTGAACTCCAGGTTAGAAACTGTCTTCCCTGCCACACACTGATATCGGAAGGGGGGATTGGATATAACTAAGTACATTTTTTTTTTGAGTTGGGACATATGATCTGAATTGCATAGACATAGTAAGGCTTTATTGAGCTTAATTCTGTTGTCTGCCAAAGAAAGAATTACTAGAAAATGGAAATCAAAATCTAAACTAACTGTATTTGAAGTACTGAATATTATAAAACAGAAGAAGGAACTGAAAGTGGTATTTTTAGAAAAGGGAATGTTCAAATTACATAGAAATAAACAGAATTTATGGAAATAACACATGCAGAATAATGTTCAGGAGAAGGAGCAAGGTTTAAGGGAAGGCAGGAATTGAGCAATTTATCTAAAGTTAGACTAAGTGAGACTTGTTACAAAAAAAGAAAACATATGTAATATATACTTTATGTAAATTCAAAATGTTAGTATGGTTTGTTTTCTTTTCTGTTAGTGTATGTGTGTCTATGTCTTAAGTGGTAATTTAATAAAGGTGTTAACAAAGACATGGAGCCCGCTATTAAAATACATAACACAACACCACTGACTTTATTAAAAGATATATACAGAGTGAGTGAAAGTACATGTATACAATTAAAGGAATTAAATGAGGAAATGGAATTGCAAAAGATAATGAATGATCTAAATAAAAATGACAAAAAAAAAAAAAAAAAAAGCAGAGTAAGAAAACATAGAATACATTGAAACAGTGGTGATGACAAGAAAGGAAACCGTAAGATGCGTAAGAAGCATGGTGTCAGACGTTGGGAGATGAGCAAGCTAGAGCTCTGCTAAAAGGCACAGAAAATGAAGCCTTGTGCACATTGTTAACATATTCAAAGCACCAAGGAAAGACACTTCTTCAAACAGTAGTAAGATGACTATAAAATAAGACGTGCAAGTTCCTGTCTCAAATTGTAGCATTTAAATAAGTTAATTCTCATAATATTTGGGGTTAGGTCATTTGACATGTGAGAAGCTTAGTGAATGAGAAAACCAATTCACAGTGTGAAAACAAAGACAGAATATAATAATCTGTACATTCAGGAACAGAAACAGTTGCACAGTCATAGAGACATCTTGAATACCGAGCATAACCATAGCAATGGCATCCATCAGAACTATGCTGCTTTATTCACAGACATTGGAGCTTTCTAGGAGAAACACACACAGTTAAATTCTGATATTATGTCAGTGATAGATGCTCCAAAAAAGCTAGTGGTACTTAGGAGTGGAACTGCGCACTAAGCAAAAAAATGGAAACCTTATTGTCTTTATAAGCAATTGGAGCCAAGAAAATGTATGAATAGTATGGTTACTGTAAAGCAAGAAAAGAAAGAGTCACATTTGTATTACTCCATAAGATATGAATAAAGTAATTAAAAGAGAGTATTACCCATTTCTTGAAGTAGTCCTATCAATGACAAATGAGAAAATCTTTTTAGTACTAGATGCAAATCATGGATTCTGTCAAACAGAGCTCGAGGAAGAATAACACTGTTTGCATACATTCAGTAGGAATTTATGAAGATATAGGATCCTTCGACTTGTATTTATTATTTCACTATCAGCAAAGATGTTGAAAAGACATAAGGCCTGTTTAGGAATTGTCTTCTACACTTCTCTGTTATATGGGAAACAGCATCATGTTGTAACCTTAAGTATTATTGTAGGTACCAGTGCTAAAACAGAACCAGTATTAGGTTTAGCTTTCACAAATTGCACAAGTGATGTAGCTTATTTACCATTAAAAAAATTGCACTGTATATTTCTTTTCTTTCACATGCACCCTGGCATCACATTATCCCTCTTTCCAGTCAGAAATGTACAATTGTGCTGCAGTTTCTTTCTTTCTTTTTTCTGCCACATTCCTAGATCCAGTAACATACAGAGTTACTAAAGATCTCCTCAGTGATTTCATCTCCACTTCAGTGTGTAAGCACTCAAAAACCTTACGCCATAAAAAACTCAATGTGAATTGGAGTGTGTTGTTAATGGCTAACATACATACATGTCTTAAAATAAGAAAAGAGCTATAAAATAAGGCCACTTGTTTTGTTTGTATCACTTCTCATCCTCTTCCTTCTCTGTCCCACTTTTCTTCTAGAGATAACGCATGAATACAGCATTATCCTCCTTATAACTAATGGGTGTTAATACTCCTGAGTACATTTAGTCTTCACCCTTTCATTAATATGAGTTCTTTCTATATGCATGGTCTGTAAAACTGTATGAAGTACCTGAGCTGATAGTCTGTGAATGATGGATGCAATAAAATAACTTCTTCCTCCCTGGAATAAAAACATATCTGAATGCACTCCCATATTTTATTTGTCATGGTCAAATATTTGCAATACTGAGGTTTAATTTTTGAAATAATATACAAACCTACATCCTTGTTATGCTGACTTACTTCCACTGCTGCTTCATTCAATATACATCGCTCCTTGTCTCACCAGCTGTAAGTCGCACAGCCTTATATTTCATGATCTTACATGGCAGACACGCCTGTTAACCAGTTTCTTTAATAAGCTAAACCCTTTTGTAAACTTACCCACCAGACAGAACCACTACTCCCACTGCTGTGTCATCCAAGGGATAATGGGTGCATTCTGGCTGATTAAATGTGATTTTAGTAGAGAATGGAAACTGGAATAAGATGATGATTCTTTAATTTTAGAAGAGCGGGACTCCCACAATTTAGGCCCAAGAATTGAAAATGCATGTTCAGAGATATGTAACTTGAAGTGGGATTTTTATTTTAGGGTCTGAACAGTTCAGGTTTCTTAGGCTGCATATGGGTATATGTCTTGGTTTACCTTTATGTCGTTGATCCCAATACAGGCGAAACCACTTCCGCGAATACTGAAGTGTGAATGTCTCCAACGTCGAATTCCACATAACTGAACGGCAAAACCTTGCCCCCTTTTTGACCCATGGTAGCACTGGTGTGGAGGTGTGGCACAGCCGGAAATGTCAAAATTCGACATTATTTCGTCATTTTAAAAGTTTTGCGGTTTTGGTTTCGCGGAAACGGTTCGATTAAGTGGCCGGTTGATCATGTGTGATCGACGATATGAAGGTAAACCGTATGTCTTATTAGTTTTGAGGTTAAAAGAGGGAGGGTATGTTGATGTAGGAATTTTAACAGTTTTGATCCTATTTTGATCCTGTTAGCAGGTCTGCTGTTTGGTTAGCTGGGATCCAGTTTGCCTTTTTAAGTGGTAAGTGGTGCTCATTTCTTGGGGAGTGTGTAATCAACCTACACATTTTATTTTCTAGTGTTTGAATAATGGTGGATGTTTTAGCAGAGGCTGCTGATATAAGAGGGAGGCTGAATTTGAGTTGAGAGAGTAGGGTTCCTTTCCCTTTTTCAGATCTGGTGCAGTGTGAAAGGAACAGGGATATTTTTTGTGCCTATAAAAGTAGATTATTTTTTTTTTACATGATATCAAAATGTAGGTGGAAGTTGAGTACCAGAGATCAAGATACTTGAAAGAGGAGACTTGCTCTAAGGGGTGGTTGTTGTGATCATGGATTCTTAAAGATTTGCTGGCTCTGCTGAGTTTTTGTTTATTACCAAAAAATCAAAGATTTAGTTTTGCATGTATTTAGTATATGCTTTTTAGCGCTAATCCACTCATTGAGGTGACTGAAATCAGATTGTAGCTCTTGCTATAAGATAGTTTGGGACTGTTTGGAGTGGCACAGGGCCATGTTGTCTAACAGGAGAGGAAGATATTGGCATAATGGTTAAGGTGTTCACCTTATAGACACAAGGTGCAGAGTTCAAGTCTCACATGGGGTAATTGGCTAGGCTTACAAAATGGCCCACAGGGGCAGTTAGCCTTGTACTACTCTATGAATCTGTGAATCTTTAAAGATCAAGTAGAAGTTTATTGATCTATATAGAGAACAAAAGGGGGTAAGAATAGATGCTTGCTGTACCCCTTTGTGGAGTGGAGCGGAGTGGAGTGGAATAGAGTATGTTGTGTGTTCTGTTGTAGTTCACTGTGAAATATCAGTCAGACAACTTTGGAACCAAGGCATGACAGTAGGGCTATTGCCTGTATCAGAAAGGTGGATTACAAGGGAGGAGTGTTTGACTAAATCAAAACTTTGTTGAAGTATATAAAAATTGTACCAGAGAACATGTCTTTGACCATTGACATGAGAATTTCATCAGTCAGAGACCAAAAGGCTGTAGCCATGTTCCTCCTTGAACAGAAGCCATGTTGTTTTTGTGACAGAAGGTATTTAGTAATATATTTTGTGAGTTGAAGGTAGACACTCTTCTCCAAGATTTTGCACAGGGTTAGGAGGATGGAAATGGTGTGATAGACTAATGGGGGGTGTGGACTGTTTAAAGACATCCCATCTTATTATAAATATTTTAACCTTATATCTATATTGTTAGCTAAGGGTTCAGTTTGTGAACCTTGTGCTGATGCACTTAATCACAATGGTATATCAATAATGTTGTTGTTTGTCTTTTGGCTTTTCCCAGTTAGGGGTCACCACAGCAGAACTCCAGTCCGCTAATGATTGGCAGTTGTTTTATTTATTTATTTATTTTTTATGGTGTTGAGTTGCCAGCCTGATGACGAAGGCACGCCCATTCAACGCATGTCTTTCGAATGCCCACTCGACTGCGGGGAGGACATGCAGACTCCACACAGAAGGCACTCCCAACCCAAGCCGAGAATCAAATGGGAGAACCTCTTGCTGTGAGGCAACAACGCTACCGCTGCACCACCACGGAATACTTGTATGAATTTTAGGGATACATAATATTGTAGGAATTACTGATTTTGCCACACTTAAGTATCTATAATTAACATCAGAAATGTGTCTGTGCAAATGCAAATTCTGCAGTGTTAAATACCTTAATCGGTATGCTGCATTAATTCAATTTCTAGACACTTGCACATAACACACAGATTCTATCAATAAATTACATTTTACTAACATAGTCCACCTACCTCATTACCACTAACCCATACACTTTATCAGGTATCATTAATCTTTTTGTTCTGTTTGATGAAATTTGTTGCAGAATATTACACTCTTGCGTTAAACTGTAATAAGTATTAATAGATTTAGAACTAAATGTTTTTCCTATTTTATTCTCACAATTTTTTTCAAGCACTGATAGTGCAGATGTAGGGGGTGTAAATACAAGGGTGTGTGACTCATTTCTTGTGTTAGTATTGCTATGGTATAATAAACAGTAATTTAACTTACACACATATAATTTTAGTTCAATGAGCAAATCTGATAAGATCAATTTTGCTCCTGGAACAATAGTTGAGCCTTTCTTGAACAAGCTGATGTGTTCACAAGTGTTGTCAACATGACTAAAGTTATACACTTTAAAATTATTTTGTTTCAAAATTTTAACAGTATGTTGTTCCTTCATTTGTAATGTCAACCTGAACCTGTCCCCTTCTGATGTTGTGTTCTCCCATAGACTGTGTGTGTAAATCTGTTCTGATCCATATTGCGTGTTCCTGTTGCACTGAGCTATCCCCTCAGCTCTCTATGGTTACACTAAAGGTTTAGTAATGCTGATCTTCTCTCCATCATTCTTGTCTTTTCACTGCCCCTCAACTATGGCACTAAAATTGTATTTCCTGTTAAGAATATCAGTTGGATGGAATCTTTTGTTCTTATAGTCTTGATAATTTCTTAATATTTTGTTTGTCTTTATGATGTTTAGCTCAGTTTATCTTTTAACAATTTTATCAAAAATACTCTCATAAGTGGGATGATCAAAAGCCAAATCAGCTGTTATAGCTGTCACAATTGTTCTATTTCAGTTTATCTCTAATTATCCTTGACCAGTAACTTTATGAATGCACATCCCTGAATATCAAAAAACTTTTAGTTATGTACTTACCATAACGATAGATGTATGCGATCCATCTCGCCTACATTCGTAACTGATGAGCTCGGAGCCGAGAAATGGCTCCGACTCGGCTGATACACTAGCACGAAGTCTCTGACTGGCTGGGCCAACCCCTCTATCCCAGGATGCACCACACCCAAGCCCCCAGATCTTGTTTGCCCCACACAAACTCTCCCTCACATACACTCAACTCACGGAGATACGTGATCCAGAGAGAAGAAATAAGACCTTCAGTGGAAACCCCAAAAGTGTTTCCTCCAAATCCTTCAGGTAGGGGGCAGGAGGGGGGGGTATATATGAATGTAGGTGAGATGGATCGCATACATCTATCGTTATGGTAAGTACATAACTAAAAGATGTAATGTGATCCTATCTTGCCTACATTCGTAACTGATGGGACCGCGTCCCTAGCACCTAGACCCTGGGAGGCTCACTGGAAAAAACACTCCTGAGCACGGTGGAACCAAAAGACACCCGACCTCTGGACGCCAAGTCTAATTTGTAATGAGAAACAAAGATGTGTGGTGAAGACCAAGTGGCAGCAGCACAAGTTTCATCCACAGACAGTCTGGAGTGGAAAACTGTTGAAGTTGCCATGGCCCTAGTAGAATGAGCTCTAACTGGGAATGGAAGGGACCTTCCTGTTGATGAATAAATGAAGGACACGCAATCCCTGATCCATCTGGTGATCGTGGCCTTAGTGACTGCTTTGCCAATTTTGTTATCTGCAAAGGCAACAAAAAGTTGATCTGATTTTCTGTCCTGCTGCATCCTATCCAGATAGAAACGTAATTGTCTATGCACATCCAACTGGTGAATCTGTATTCTGCATCGTTTGAAAAATCGGGAAAGAAGACTGGAAGCTCAATAGATTGTTGAAGGTAAAGAGCAGAAGAAACCTTAGGGTGAAAGGATGGATTTAATCTCAGAGATACTCTGTCCTTATACAAAATGAGATAAGGAGGCTTGGCAGAAAGGGCTTAAAGTTCTGAAACCCTTCTGGCCGAAGTAATAGCTACCAAAAATGTGGTATTCCATGACAAGAATTTTTTCTCACAAGTTGTTGCTGGTAGAACGGCAGAACCTTGGCTAAAAAGAGAAGCCAAAACATCCAGAACCGTGGAAACAGGGGCTGTCAGGGGATCAAGGTTATGCCGCTGGGCCCAAAGAGCAAATCTCTTCCATTTGCTAAAATAAATACCTTTGGTAGAAGGCTTATGCGAAGAGGACAATATTCGAACCACCTCAGGCAAAAAGGCATGTTGCCTGACTAAGGTTGGAAGCGGAGCAATCAAGCCGCCAGTTTGAGAGTCCATAAAGACGGATGGGCCTGCCCCGACTGATGAGTCAGGAGGTCCGGAATCGGATTCAGGATCCAGGGGCTGTCCACCGCATACTTCCGCAGGAATGGAAACCACACTTGATGGGGCCAGAATGGGGCTATCAAGATTATGGTGCTTCCCAGACGGATCGCCTTCTGAATCTGTCTGGGCAGTAGAGGAAGTGGAGGGAAGGCATAGAGTAGACCGGAGGGCCATTTGTGAACCAGCGCATCCCTGGGTTCTTCCCCTTGAGCAGGGATCAAAGAGAAGTAGTTGTCGCACTTCGCATTCAGCGGACTGGCGAATAGGTCACAGCAAGGCAACCCCCACCGGGCGAAGATCCGATCCGCCACTTGATCGTTCAGGGACCATTCGTGGGACATCAGGATGTCCCTACTCAGCCTGTCTGCTATAACATTGGATTTCCCAGGAATGTGAGTTGCCACTAGAAACCTATGGGAAGCAATCGCCCATTCCCACACTTTCATGGCTTCTCTGCAAAGGGGGTAAGACCTGGTTCCTCCCTGTTTGTTGAGGTACCAAACCACTGACATATTGTCTGAAAGAATCGCAATCGTCCCCAGTGGGAGAGAGCTGTGTAGTGCCTGCAACGCTAGAAGCACCGCTCTCATTTCCAGGACATTGATATGTAGGCGAGTCTCGTGATCTTGCCAAGTGCCTTGGACAGTCCTGCCCAGATAATGCCCCCCCACCCTATCTGGGAGGAATCCGTGGTCACCGTGGCAATGGGGGATGGAGGGTAGAAGGATTTGCCCAGGTTCAGGTTGGAGGAGAGAAGCCACCAGTGAAGATCCCGCTGACACGAGTCCATGATAATTATCGGGTGGGACAACGGAAGTTCCTATAGGTCCTTGACTTGGTTCTGTAAAACCCTTATCCTTTCTGTTGGGAGGTGGGCTCGCATTTCTATAGAGTCTAGCTCTGCGCCTATAAAGGCAACTTGCTGTGATGGCAGCAATACAGACTTTTCCCAGTTGGATGTTATGCCTAGCAATTGACCCAATTCGATGGTAGTAGTCACAGCATGAGTGAGTAGATGCTTGGTGGGAGCAGTGAGGAGCCAGTCATCTAGATACAGAAACACCTGGAATCCAAAATGCTTCAGGTGAGCCATTACCACTGCCAGGCACTTGGTAAACACCCTGGGGGCTGTGGTGAGACCAAAGGGCAGGGCTCGAAACTGGTAGTGACTGGTTCCCAGGCAGAAGCGTAAATGAGCCCTGGACGCCTTGTCTATCTTGATGTGATAATAGGCGTCCTTGAGATCGATGGAGCACATCCAAACTCCTTTTTCCAGCAATGGAAAAATGGATTGTAGCGTGACCATCCAGAACTTGGACTTCTTTATGAAGCGGTTGAGACGGCTGAGATCCAGGATAGGTCTCAAGTCCCCTGTTCTTTTTGGCACCAAAAATAATCGTGAGTAAGTTCCTAATCCGGCCTGGCCTTCGGGGACTGACTGGATGACTCCTTTTTCCAGCAGCTTTTCCACTTCTGTAGCTGCCTGAACCCTTTGACTGGGTGGAACGTCCGGGATTTTCCTGGGAGGGGGGGGGATGAATAAACGGGATGGTGTAACCCCTCCGGCGATGATCCAGAGCACCCACTGATCCTGAGTGATGGACTCCCAGGCTTTCAGGTGCTCTGAAAATCGACCCCCGACTGGCTCCGGAGACGCACAGTCGGGCTGTTTCCCCGGGGACGTTGGAAGGATGAACCGCGAAAGGATTCGCAGTCTCCTGTGTTGTGGGGGCCTCTGCCACCTCTAGGGCGAAGTCTTCCAGAATAATTCCCCCCTCCCCTGCTTCTGGAGGGGGGTTCACCTTGATGAGCCGGGAAAGACCTTTGCGATTTCTTGAACCACATCTTTCCTCCCCTCTGAGCCTTGGGATAAGGTCTCATGGGAAGCGAAAAATGGGCCCCAACGGCAGACAAGGTCTTGCCCTCCTGCTCTTATCTAGTGAGGGTGTCCTTCACCTTGGGTCCAAAGAGGGAGGACCCATCAAAGGGAGCATTTGTGAATGAAGACTTGAACGCCTCTGCAAAGTGACACAAGCACATCCAAGCCTGCCTCCTTAGGGCTACGCCCGAACTCGCTGTTCTACCCGCCCCCTCGGCCGCATATGAAATGAGCCTCATGAACAAGTTAATGACGGACAACAGGGTCGATAGCTGGGCGTTGACAGACTGAGCCAACGCCTCAGGCACATTATCCAACAGGGTATCTCCCAACTCCTTCACGAGATCCCTTTGTAGTCTTGTGAAATGGCACAAATAATTCAGTGACCACAAGGTAAAGGTCGCTGAAGATAGGGTACGCTTCCTGTACCTATCCATGCTCCTAGATTCCTTGTTAGGCGGATAGATAGATGTCGAAGCCTCTGCCACATCCTGTTGAGTGGCAGATGCCACCACCATAGCATCTACTGGAACTCCCTTAGTGAGAAATTGCTTATCGGGAGGTGCAGACAAGAATTTATTGGGGCGAGTGGGGACAGGCTCCACAGATTCAGGGTGTTCCCACACCCTTCGATAAATAATGTCCAGTAACTCGTCGAAGGGTGGAGATACCCAGGAGGTGGAGGGCTGGGCTCCGAAGGCCTTGAGGAACATCGACTCTTCAGCGGAAGGGGTCTTGGAAGGCCAGTTGCCCCTCTGTCTTAAGATCTCTAGTATGTCTGAGAATGAGACATCATCAGAGGATGACTTAGGGGATCCTTCCGCATCATCCAGATCGGTGTCTGAGGTGACGGACTCATCTGGGGAGTCCACGTGCTTCCTTTTACATATCTTTTTCCTAGGGGTCTCTTCAGGCAAGGACTCTGAAGGCCCTTCGGAAACTAGGGGACCACAGAAGGAGGTATCCTCAGGCCTGGGAGCCCCGCTGTCCGAGGACAGGGGTGCAACAGAGGCTCCAGTCGCCATGTCCAGGGAAGGAGCTACAGATTCCTGGGAAGTAACTAGGGGCTTTGCCAGTGCACTCCTCATAGCCTCGAGGGCGGGTCCACTAGATTATGCCGAAAGACCCACCTCCGAGGCCCTGACCAGAGTCGGGGCTCCCCTCACCGAAGCACCAAGAGGGAGACTCAGAGCCGAAACCAGAGGCCCCGATGACTCCCCGTCAGGCCCGACCGAAGAGCCACGAGTACCAGGACCTATTGAAAGTATTGAGAAGATCGGAGCAGAAGTTGGTGCCGACGGACTAGCAGTGGGTCTCGGAACCGACCCGACAACTTCCCCAGCTCCTGTAAACTCCAGTTCCAATGACCATAAGGTTGTCGAAGGAGGAAGCAATGATACAGGCAAGGCTGGCTCCGGAGCCGACTGGGCTGGAGACAAAAGTAATTTGGAGAAGACCGGCGACTGTAGGAGCCTCTGGACAACCCTGTCCAGATCCGAATCAGAGAGCCTAGAGGATTTGGAGGAAACAGAAGGGGCTCGACAAACTGTCTCCATAGGCTTCAAAATCACCGTAGGAGTTCGGCTCCGAATCGGCTCCAACAACATCGGAGCCGAGGAAGACTCAAGAAACACCGAAACTTCCTTCGGAGCCGATGAAGTAGAAGCCGAAGAAACCAATCCCGGAGCCGACCCTCTGTCTATCGGCTCTGAAGCCATAGGAGCTGAGGGGGGAGATCCCAATTTTGAACCCCTTTCCATCGGCTCCGAAGCCCGTGGAACCGAGGAAGGGGAAGCAGAACTTGGTCTCTCATCTGTCGGCTCCGAGGGCAATGGCGCCGAAGATGAAGACATAGATTTTCCTCTTTTGGCCGGAGGATCCGATGGGCTGGTCGGAACTGACGACCTCTTCTTCTTACCATGAGGCTCTGAAGATTGAAGAGCCTCTTCAAAGGAAGGTCTGATTAATCCTTTTAAAATCAGTTTATTTTTCCTCTCCTGGAGGACTCTCGAGGAGAAGGTATGGCAAACACTGCAAGACTCTTGCAAGTGCTTGGCCCCTAAACAGTAAACACAGATGTCATGGCCATCTGTGATAGACATTTTGTATCTGCATTTGGTACATTTCTTGAAACCAGAAGGCTTATGCTTTTTCCCAGACATTCTCACGAAACACACACAGAAGGAGGAAAGGAATGGGGGTGGAGCTCTAACTTAAACACTCTAAAGGTAGGGCTAAGGCCCTCTAAGTTAAATGGGCCTAGCCCACCAAACACCTGGAATTTACCACAGAAAACAAACTTTATCCTGAAACAACCAATACACAGTCAGACAACAAGATAGCTATGAAAATAACTGTTTTTGGTTAACTCTTAAGAAAAAGCCCACAAAAAGCCAAAAATTTGACTAAAAATAGGGTACTTAGCCACAGCCAATTCGAGACCACATCGTATCTCTAGAAGCGGCAAACGAGATCTGGGGGCTTGGGTGTGGTGCATCCTGGGATAGAGGGGTTGGCCCAGCCAATCAGAGACTTCGTGCTAGTGTATCAGCCGAGTCGGAGCTGTTTCTCGGCTCCTAGCCCATCAGTTACGAATGTAGGCGAGATAGGATCGCATTACATCTCTTGTTAGTTCTTGGTGTAAAAGTGAACCTTCAAGCATACCATTTGGAAAATGCCACTGACGTAAACCCTTGGATACACAGTTTCTCAGAATACTTTCTGTGAAAAAACAGTTGTCCAGTTTGTAGCATTTTATATTTAAGTACTTTTTTCTCCACATTCTCCAGCTGTTTGGCTACAGTTTCACATCAACCTTCTGATCTTTACTAAATAGTTGCAACTAGCTCTTCTAACCATCTCTCCCAACAAAATGTATATTTCTTTACCTAGTTATCGTTTTCTCAAATTTCATTACTTTTATCATCCTCTATAAGATCAACTTGTGAAGTCTGCGTCAACACCTGTTCAACTCTTTCATTCTGGTTTGATGCTGTTTGCAAATTAATAACCACCTGTTTTAGCTGCTGCAATAGAATAGTCACATTTCCAGTCAAAGATGTGAGTGGAACCTCATTCACACAATTCCCTTCATCTGCAGTAAAGAGCTCCTGAGACATCACTCAGACTGTACATTTAAAAACAAACCAATCCAAAACATTGTTGTACAAAAGTATATTCACAAATAACCAAAATAAAACTATGTTGAGCTTTGTCTGTGAAGCCAAAAAACATAAAACTGTATTTCAGTTAAGGATGTTTGTCTTTTATTATAGACTTCTTCAGAACCAAATCACATATAAAAAAGCCACTTAAATAAATTAATTTCATTTGATCAATCAAATGTTCCTCATCAAAGCAACTGTAGAAACCCTTTTTAATATCCAAAATAAATATTATGACATTACATATATAAAACCACATAAGATATTAAAAGACAATTCAATATTTAAAAATTAAGAGCTCACCCATTAAAAATCATGTTGCAACCTACATATCCCATTATTAAAACGAATAGGAATGTAACATATAACCCTCTTTTAGCCAAGACAGCTTAAGTTTCAATATACCTGCAATGCTAACAGAATCATTAAGTCTTGGTCTGCTACAAGCATTCAGTGCTACGTGCCATCTCAGTCCTTGCAATTCTTGTTTGTTCTGCCAGTTGCTACCTCTTACATTTTGTTCAACTTATTCTACAACTAGAAATAAAAATATTTTAAAATTAGGGCAGTCTTGGATATACCTACTTAAAGAGGTGATTTCTGATGCTGTATAATATGTAAGTTGGTAAATATGCTGTCTTAAACTATTGCCCATTTTACCCAAAGTTAAACACTGTACATCTATCACAGCAGGCAAGGTATACCACTCCTTTGGTCGAACAATTATATTGTAATAACCTCTTAGTTACCCCTCCTAAGTTCATTAATGTAGGGATATTGTTTATATCTCCCACACTTATGTAGCCCCTTTTTTCATAGTTTTTACGCCTGAGAGAAAATATATTTCTTTCAACTATGTTCTTCATATTACAACTCTTTCTGTATATAAATAAAGGTTGTCACCCAATTATGGTGTCAACTATATTTGTGGCAGAGAATATATTTCAATACTTTCTAAAAATCTCTTTCACATATCTAGATTCAACATTATAATTAATAACCAAAGCTATATCATGTGCAGGTATTACACTATCATTTTCTTTAAATTCTTCATGTATTCTTATTTTCCCTCCCTGCAGTACTGGTTGAAAACTTTCATGTCTATACTTAATAATTTCGGCAGCAACTTCAGTCAGCAATCATTCAGGCTAACCTTTCTCAGAAAACACCACATTTTAAAATAGTTATTTCCTGTAAAATTCTTTGTGATCAGAAGTCATTTTTGATTCCCTTACTCTCTGTCCTTTAATAAAATTTTTCTTTTGAAAAAATTGGAGGCAATGGCTGAAATGTAATAAAAGCATTATTATAAGTTGGTTTACAAAACAATCTAGAACAGTAACTTATACTGGTTACATCTTTATACAAATAAATGTCTAAATAATTAATTCTGTTATCTGAATGGGAATGTGTAAATCTTAACAAAATCAATAGTTTCATTTATGTATTCAATGAATTCTTTCAAATGTTTTTCATTACCCAGCCAAAAACCTCAAATAAGTCATACCTAGTTTATTAAAATAGTTTATTAAAACAGAAAATGTTTTCACACCAACACAAAACTAAATTGAAAAAACAGAATAAAAACTGAGTGAAAACATACATGGCTATGTAAAATAAACCAAAAAGCTTTATTATACCTTAGTAAGTGCTTTCACATTGACCTCAGTGCTTCATCAGGCTTTAAAAATACACAGATTAACACTATTTAAAATCCAAAGAACAGATCAGAGACTGATTCCAATTATGACATCATAACAACGTATCCAATCAGCTGTAGAAGCTTTAACAGCAAATTAGACAATACACTATCTACCAATGTATAGTAAAAAATAAAACAAACTATAATATCTAGTATAACTTAAATATATATATATAAAAAATTACTTATCTACTCATCACCTAGTTCTAACAGTATATATGTGCTTGGTCATGGTAGGATATGCAAGTCCAAAGCCATTAAATATAGTTCTGTCAGAGACAAAAAAAAGGATTGTCAGACCAACAGATTGCCAGAATTGCATAATAAAATGACTGAATAAATATTTGATGTCTTGTGTATACTTGCTTAATTTAGCTCTCTACGTAAAGAAAACATATAAAAGCTGTAGGTTCATATCTGTTGTATTTAAATTGCTAGGTATTTCCAACATGCAAAACTCAATGCTTAAAAGTGGCTATAACTCAGAAAAGAAGAAAAGAAAAAACAGTAGAGTCACTTCCTTGAGCATAGCACAGCATTGCAATAAAATGTAAAAATTCCTAAATGCATACCATGAAAACCAGTTAAAAACAAACTGCTGCCACTGCAACATAAGTGCATCATCTATCTAACAAGAATAGACAGAAGAATAAAGAATAAATACCAGGGTAACTGCATTCATAAAACTTCACAGTAAACATCTAAGCAGGGGTGCTATTATAATCACAATCTTTATAGGCAAAGCCCATGTATACTCATAAAACTTAAAAGCTTCAGAATAAAAGCTGACTAATGTTGGTAAAAACATCAATCATCATTCAAGTGTTATATGTATAAATGTGTATATCTGCTTACAAGCGTCAGGTGTTATAACTTTAAGCAACACTACTCAGTCAGTAAAATAAAGACGAAAGTACCTTACCTGATAAAAACATCTAAAGAAATGTGTTAATTAAGTTATAAACCTGCAGAACAAGGCCAATGAAAGGGCATAGATCTTGAAAGCACCAAAAGTGTGTAAACAAGCCTGAAGTTGCTTAAAAACCATCCTCTATGTGCATACAGCCGATCAAAAATGTGTGAAAGAAGGATGTTACAGCCTATTATTGCCCTTAACTGGAGTCAAGTAACCAATCAATGGGGTGAAAAAAAAAAACTTCAGTATAAAACTTGACTTCACAGTAAACATCTAAGCAGGTATGCTATTATAAGCACAATCTTTATAGACAAAGCCCATGTATACACATGTAACTTAAAAGCTTTATGAATACAAGCTGGCTAATGAAAAACATCAGCCTTCAAGTGTTCTATGTATAAATGAATATTTCTGCTTACATCATCAGGTCTTATAACCATAAGACACACTACTCAATCAGTAAAGTACCTTACCTGATAAAAACATCCAAAGAAATGTGCTAATTAAATTATAAACCTGCAAAACAAGGCTGGTAAAGGGGCATAGGTCCTAAAAGTACCAAAAGAGTATAAACAAGCCTGAAGTTGCTTAAGAACCATAGAGCCAGTCAAAGAAATCTGTGTGAAAGAAGGATGCTGCAGCCTATCATTCCCTTTAAATGGAGTCAAATAACCAATCAATGGGGTAAAAAAAAATTCTTAGTGAGACAATGGTCTAGATTTCAAAAAATGTTTGATGGAAACAGAGTCATTCAGTCCATAATGATGGTCTGCTTGTAACTAAATGATCCATTCTTGTTCAGTCTTCTCAGTTTTAGTCTTCCTGTTGACCATTCTGTTGTCTTCTTTCAAAGTGTCCAGTACCATAAATCTGAACTTTTAGTTATGTACTTACCATAACGATAGATGTATGCGGTCCATCTCGCCTACATTCGTAACAGATGGGCTCGCAGCCGAGAAACGGCTCTGACTCGGCCGATACACTAGTACTAAGTCTCTGATTGGCTGGGCCAACCCCTCTATCCCAGGATGCACCACACCTAAGCCCCCAGATCTTGTTTGCCCCACACAAACTCTCCCTCACATGCACCCAACTCACAGAGATACGAGATCCAGAGAGAAGAAATAAGACCTTCAGTGGAAACCCCACAAAGCGTTTCCTCCAAATCCTGCAGGTAGGGGGCAGGAGGGGGGGTATATACGAATGTAGGCAAGATGGACCGCATACATCTATCGTTATGGTAAGTACATAACTAAAAGATGTAGTGTGATCCTATCTCACTTACATTCGTAACAGATGGGACCGCGTCCCTAGCATCTAAATCCTGGGAGGCTCACTGGAACACACTCCTGAGCACTGTGGAACCAAAAGACGCCCGACCTCTGGACGCCAAGTCTAATTTTTAATGAGACACAAAGGTGTGTGGCGAAGACCAAGTGGCAGCAGCACAAATTTCATCCACAGACAGTCTGGCATGGAAAGCTGTTGAAGTTGCCATGGCCCTAGTAGAATGAGCTCTAACTGGGAATGGAAGGGACCTTCCTGTTGATGAATAAATGAAGGACACACAATCCCTGATCCATCTGGCAATCATGGCCTTAGTGACTGGTTTGCCAATTTTGTTATCTGCAAAGGCAACAAATAGTTGATCTGATTTTCTGTCCTGCAGCGTCCTATCTAGATAGAAATGTAATTGTCTATGCACATCCAACTGGTGAAATCTGTATTCTGCATCGTTGGAAAAATCGGGAAAGAAGACTGGAAGCTCAATCGATTGTTGAAGGTAAAGAGCAGAAGAAACCTTAGGAAGAAAAGATGGATTTAATCTCAGGGATACTCTGTCCTTATGGAAAATGAGATAAGGAGGTTTGGCAGAAAGGGCTTGAAGTTCTGAAACCCTTCTGGCTGAAGTAATAGCTACCAAAAATGCGGTCTTCCATGACAAGAATTTTTTCTCACAAGTTGTTGCTGGTTCGAATGGAGGGGACGTCAAGGCACCAAGGACCACATTCAAATCCCATGGCAAAACTGGATGTGATATAGGGGGACGAAGCAACCACGCTCCTTTAAGAAAGGCCTTACACAATTTGTGACTCATAAGTGAAGGGTCAAAGTCAACATGGTAATTGGAAATTGCTGCTAACTGTACCTTCAGCGTAGAAACGGAAGAACCTTGGGTAAAAAGAAAAGCCAAAAAGTCCAGAACCGAGGAAACAGGGGCTGTCAGGGGATCAAGGTTATGCCGCTGGGCCCAAAGAGCAAATCTCTTCCATTTGCTAAAATAAATACTCTTGGTAGAGGGCTTATGCGAAGAGGACAATATTCGAACCACCTCAGGCGAAAAAGCATGTTGCCTGACTAAGGTTGGAAGCGGAGCAGCCAAGCCGCCAGCTTGAGAGTTCGTAAGAATGGATGGGTCTGCCCCAACTCATGAGTCAGGAGGTCCGGAATCGGATCCAGGATCCAGGGACTGTCCACCGCATACTTCCGCAGGAATGGAAACCACACTTGAAGGGGCCAGAATGGGGCTATCAAGATTATGGTGCTCCCCAGATGGATCGCCTTCTGAATCAGTCTGGGCAGTAGAGGAAGTGGAGGGAAGGCGTAAAGCAGGCCGGAGGGCCATTTGTGAACCAGCGCATCCCTGGGTTCTTCCCCTTGAGCAGGGATCAAGGAGAAGTAGTTGTTGCACTTCGCATTCAGGGGACTGGCAAAAAGGTCGCAGCAAGGCAACCCCCACCGGGCGAAGATCCGATCTACCACTTGATCGTTCAGGGACCATTCGTGGGGCATCAGGATGTCCCTGCTCAGCCTGTCTGCTATAACATTGGATTTCCCGGGAATGTGCATTGCCACTAGAAACCTCTGGGAATCAATCGCCCATTCCCACACTCTCATGGCTTCTCTGCAAAGGGGGTAAGACCTGGTTCCTCCCTGTTTGTTGAGGTACCAAACCACTGACATATTGTCTGACAGAATCACAATCGTCCCCAGTGGGAGAGAGCCGTGTAGTGCCTGCAACGCTAGAAGCACCGCTCTCATTTCCAGGACATTGATATGTAGGCGAGTCTCGTGATCTTGCCAAGTGCCTTGGACAGTCATGCCCAGATAATGCCCCCCCACCCTATCTGGGATGCATCCGTGGTCACTGTGGCAATGGGAGAGGGAGGGTAGAAGGATTTGCCCACGTTCAGGTTGGAGGAGAGAAGCCACCAGTGCAGATCCCGGTGACACGTGTCCGTGATAATAATCGGGTGAGACAACGGGAGTTCCTGGAAGGACCATTGGCTCGATAGGAGCCACTGTAGAATCCGCATGTGAAGTCTTGCCAGCGGAACTAATAGAATGGAGGAAGCCATGGATCCTAAGAGTTGCAGGACTAACCTGGCCGGAGCTTTCCGACAGGGCAATAGGTCCTTGACTTGGTTCTGTAAAATCCTTATCCTTTCTGTTGGGAGGTAGGCTTGCATTTCTATAGAGTCTAGCTCTGCGCCTATAAAGGCAACACGCTGTGATGGCAGCAATACAGACTTTTCCCAGTTGAATGTTATGCCTAGCAATTGACCCAATTCGATGGTAGTAGTCACAGCCTGAGTGAGCAGATGTTTGGTGGGTGCAGTGAGGAGCCAGTCGTCTAGATACGGAAACACCTGGAATCCAAGACGCCTCAGGTGAACCGTTACCACTGCCAGGCACTTGGTAAACACCCTGGGGGCTGTGGTGAGACCAAAGGGCAGGGCTCGAAACTGGTAGTGACTGGTTCCCAGGCAGAAGCATAAATGAATCCTGGACGCCTTGTCTATCTTGATGTGATAATAGGCGTCCTTGAGATCGATGGAGCATATCCAGACTCCCTCTTCCAGCAAAGGGAAGATGGATTGTAGCGTGACCATCCGGAACTTGGACTTCTTTACGAAGCAGTTGAGACGGCTGAGATCCAGAATAGGTCTCAAGTCCCCTGTTCTTTTTGGCACCAAAAATAATCTTGAGTAGGTCCCTAATCCGGCCTGGCCTTTGGGGACTGGCTGGATGACTCCTTTTTCCAGCAGCTTTACTACTTATGTGGCTGCTTGAACCCTTTGACTGGGTGGAACGTCCGGGATTTTCCTGGGAGGGGGAGGAGGATGAATAAAAGGGACAGTGTAACCTCCAGCGATGATCCAGAGCACCCACTGATCCTGAGTGATGGACTCCCAGGCTTTCAGGTGCTCCGAAAATCGACCCCCGACTGGCTCTGGCGACGCACAGTCGGGCCGTCCCTCAGGGATGTTGGAAGAATGAACCGCGAAAGGATTCACGGTCTCCTGTGTTGCGGGGCCCTCTGCCGCCTCTAGGGCAACGTCTTCCAGAATAATTCCCCCTTCCCCTGCCTCTGGAGGGGGGTTTACCTTAATGAGCAGGGAAAGACCTTTGCGATTTCTTGAACCACATCTTTTCTCCCCTCTGAGCCATGGGATAAGGTCTTGTGGGAAGCGAAAAATGGGCCCCGACGGCAGACAAGGTCTTGCCCTCTGCTCGCATCTAGTGAGGGTGTCCTTCACCTTGGGTCCAAAGAGGGAGGACCCATCAAAGGGAGCATCTGTGAATGAAGACTTGAAAGCCTCTGCAAAGTGACACAAGCGCATCCAAGCCTGCCTTCTTAGGGCTACGCCCGAACTCGCTGCTCTACCCACCTCCTCAGCTGCATATGAAATGAGCCTCATGGACGAGTTGATGACGGATGACAGGGTTGACAGCTGGGCGTTGACAGACTGAGCCAACGCCTCAGGCACATTACCCGAAAGGGTATCTCCCAACTCCTTCATGAGATCCCTTTGTAGTCTTGTGAAATGGCACAAATAATTCAGTGACCGCAGAGTAAAGGTCGCTGAAGATAGGGTACCCTTCCCGTACCTATCCATGCTCCTAGATTCCTTGTTAGGCAGATGGATAGATGTCGAAGCCTCCGCCACATCCTGTTGAGTGGCCAACGCCACCACCATAGCATCTACCGGAACTCCTTTAGTGAGAAATTGCTTATCGGGGGGTGCAGACAAGAATTTATTGGGGCAAGTGGGGACAGGCTCCACAGAATCAGGATGTTCCCACACCTTTCGACAAATAATGTCCAGTAACTCATCGAAGGGTGGGGATACCCAGGAGGCTGAGGGCTGGGCTCCGAAGGCCTTGAAAAACACTGACTCTTCCACGGAAGGGGTCTTAGAAGGCCAGTCGTCCCTTTGTCTCAAGATCTCTAGTATATCCGAGAATGAGACATCGTCAGAGGACGACTTAGGGGACCCTTCCGCATCATCCAGATCGGTGTCTGAGGTGACGGACTCATCTGGGGAGTCCACGTGCTTCCTCTTACACCTCTTTTTCCTAGGGGTCTCTTCAGGCAAGGACTCTGAAGGCCCTTCGGAAACTAGGGGACCACAGAAGGGGGTATCCTCAGGCCTGGGAGCCCTGCTGTCCGAGGACAGGGGTGCAACAGAGGCTCCAGTCACCGTGTCCAGGGAAGGAGCTACAGATTCCGGAGAAGTAACTAGGGACTTGGCCAGCACACTCCTCCTAGCCTCGGAGGAGGGTCCACCAGATTCTGCTGAAAGACCCACCTCCGAGGCCCTGACCAGAGTCGGGGCTCCTCCCGCTGAAGCACCAAGAGGGAGACTCAGAGCCAAGACCAGAGGCCCTGATGACTCCCCGTCAGGCCCGACCAAAGAGCCACGAGTACCAGGGCCTGTCGAAAGTATCGAGAAGTTCGGAGCAGAAGTCGGTGCCGACGGACTAGCAGTGGGTCTCGGAACTGACCTGACAACTTCCCCAGGTCCTGTAAACTCCAGCTCAGATGACCCTAAGGTTGTCGAAGGAGGAAGCAATGATACAGGCAAGGCTGGCTCCGGAGCCGACTGGGCTGGAGCCGACAGCAATTTGGAAAAGACAGGTGACTGTAGGAGCCTCTGGACAACCCTGTCCAGATCCGAATCAGAGAGCCTAGAGGATTTGGAGGAAACAGAGGGGGCTCGACAAACTGTCTCCATGGGCTCCAAAATCACCGTAGGTGTTCGGCTCTGAATCGGCTCCAACAACATTGGAGCCGAGGCAGACTCAAGAAACACCGAAACCTCCCCCGGAGCCGATGAAGTAGGAACCGAAGAAAACAATCTCGGAGCCGACCCTCTCTCAATCGGCTCTGAAGCCATAGGAGCTGAGGGAGGACATCCCAATTTCGAACCCCTTTCCATCGGCTCCGAAGCCCGTGGAACCGAGGAAGGGGAAGCAGAACTTGGTCTCTCATCTGTCGGCTCCGAGGGCAATGATGCCGAAGATGAAGACATAGATTTTCCTCTTTTGGCCGGCAGATCCGACAGACTGGTCGGAGCCGATGACCTCTTCTTAGCACGAGGCTCTGAAGGTAGAATAGCCTCTTCAAAGGAAGGTCTGAGTAGTCCTTTTAAAATCAGTTTATTTTTTCTCTCCTGGAGGACCCTCGAGGAGAAGGCATGGCAAACACTGCAGGACTCTTGCAAGTGCTTTGCCCCTAAACAGTAAACACAGATGTCATGGCCATCTGTGATAGCCATTTTGTATCCACATTTGGTACATTTCTTAAAGCCAGAAGGCTTATGCTCTTTCCCAGACATACTCAGGAACGGAAAGGGGGTAGAGTTCTAACTTAAACACTCTAAAGGTAGGGCTAAGGCCCTCTAAGTTAAAATGGGCCTAGCCCACCAAACACCTGAAATTTACCACAGAAAACAAACTTTATCCTAAAACAACCAATACACAGTCAGACAACAAGATAGCTATGAAAATAGCTGTTTTTGGTCAACTCTTAAGAAAAAAACCCACAAAAAGCCAAAAATTTGACTAAAAAAACAGTTACCACAGAAAACAAACTTTATCCTAAAACAACCAATACACAGTCAGACAACAAAATAGCTATGAAAATAGCTGTTTTTGGTCAATTCCTAAGAAAAAATCCAGAAAAAGCCAAACATTTGACTAAAAAATAGGGTACTTAGCCAGAGCCAACTCGAGACCACATCTTATCTTTAGAAGCGGCAAACGAGATCTGGGGGCTTAGGTGTGGTGCATCCTGGGATAGAGGGGTTGGCCCAGCCAATCAGAGACTTAGTACTAGTGTATTGGCCGAGTTGGAGACGTTTCTCGGCTCCGAGCCCATCTGTTACGAATGTAGGCGAGATAGGATCGCACTACATATGATGTTCTACTCCTTGTTCCACATTCCACAACAAGTTTAGCTGTGGTCACTGTTGTATCTTCCTTCTTAATTTTGTATAAATGTTCTTTGATCCTGTCCCTAAGCATCCTGCTCATTTTTCCTATGTAAAACCTGGGATATTTCATGCAAATAGCTAAACAGAGCACATTCTTGGTCAAGCAACAAGGAGCAGAACATCATTGGTAAAGATGCCAATATCACCACTCCACCTTTATTAGAGTTGTGGAGCTTTAACAGAGAGCATCTGATTGATCACATGACGTGCATGATTTTAAGTTACTTTTTATGAATTTGGTTTTGAAGAAGTGTGTAACAAAAATAAATGTGTTCAACTGAATTGCAGTTTTGTGTTTTTTAGCTTCAGAGACAGTGTTCAGTGTATTTTTATTTTGGTTCTTTGTGAGTTTTAACACTTCTCAGATCGGAACTTTTTGTTTTGGTTTGTTTCAATAAAGGGATAATGTCTTAGGATGACATCTGCTAGAAAAAAAAAGAGAAAGATATTATGGGTGGGATGAGGGAGCATTTATGGGAGTGTCTGTAGTACATTTAGGGAGGTTGATGTGGAAATCATCTGCAGACTAACTGAAGGAAGTAGCTGTAGAGGTGTGGGGCAGGTTATGTTCTGTGCAGTTATTGACTTATTTCCAAAATTTTCTAGGGCTGTATTTAATTGAGGTTTGAGGATGCATCATGGAATGACTTTTGGTCAGGTTTCTTAGTTTTGTATACTGCTTCCCATTTTCTGGAGTGGGATTAGATTTCTAGGAGCGCCAGGATTCACCCCAGAGTTTGAGGAGGGATGTTAATTAATGGGTTAGCCACTTTTTTGGTTTTGGAGTTTAAAAGTCTAGAGATTAACAGAAAGTGTCTGTCTTGTAGACTTGATAGAGTGCATATAAGGAGTTCAACTGCTTTCATAGGATCTATGGTGTCTAGAATAGGGTTTCAGTTGTGGATAGAAAAAGTTGAAGATAGTTTTGCAATATTGGCAATGGATTTAGATCTGAAAGAGATTAAGTATGGTTTTGTTTTGGGAGCTGGGCATAAAATGGAAAAAAAAAATGATGAGGCAATGATCTCTAAACAAGGGTGAGTGAATTGTGAAACTATAGTTTCTGCTTGGGCTATTGGAGATGATGAGGTCAAAGAGGGAGTGGTTGCTTCACTAGTTGTGTCAGTTGTTGTTTGCTTAGGTGGTCTAAGACCTCTAAAATAATGGTCTTTAACATGTTAATAACAAAGTATACTTTTGTCTGTGTAGGATAAAATTGACTGAATCACATCTTTATATTTCTGTAGAGAGAAAGAGGAGGGATATATGCAACAGCTAACTGAATATGTGTAGTGCTGGGTAAGGTAATTTCTGTTAGAAGCCACTTTGGTTGAATTTTTGATGTGGATGAGGCTTATTTTTCTTCACCTTCTTTAGTATTGCCTGATCTGTGGTCAAGAAAATAGCTACATCCAGGACAAAGATGATAGAGAGAGGAATTATCTTGTCTCAGCCAAGTTTCAATAACTGAGGGAAGGTATGGGTTATGAAGAGGTTTTACTTGCAATGCTTTGGGCACTGAGAAGGTAAAGGAGAGTGGCGTGGATCCTTCCGAGATCCCTTTATTTAAATAATGAAGCCAAACCTGTACCAAACATCATTTCTCTTAGCAACAAACTATAGTAACTCACCAGTAAGCCCAATCAGCTGCCTGATCAATGTAGAAGGTATCCCATCCTAACAGTGGGCCTTATTCTTCTTTACTCTTACCCCACTCATCTTCCACAGCTACCTTTACAAGAGTACTATTCACTCACCTCATTCCATAACACCTTTACCTTCCCTATTTAAATCTCCCTCACCTCTTACTTTTGTAGAAAGTAAAATAAAAAATAATCGTTCTGTACATAACACCTTGCTCATTAACATTATCCATCTGCTTCGAAGCCTAGTTATGTCTGCATGTCTTCCTTTCTCTCACATATTTGAAAACACTCTTTCTCTCTCAATTACCATTAAGAAATGTCAGTAATTGTTTAACCTTTTTTTTCTCACTACTTTGCCTTTTGAATAATGTTATAGTTAGTATTTCAGACTTTCTCATAAACTCTTCTCTTATTCTCACCATGACTTTTCATTTTTTACTTACTAACCTCTTCATTCTAATAGTTATTTTAACAATCTCATTTAACTTTGAACCTATACTTTTTCATACCACCTCATCTTTTCCTTATATGCAATCATCTGCAGCCCATCCAGGCCCACCTGTTTAAAAAATGTCAGTTAACCCATTTATCTGTTGCTAGTCCTTAAATTCCACCGTATTAATAAAACTTTCAAATTCAGACCAATTAAATCTTGACAGCAAATTTTCTAGTAAATATTATCAGAATTTCAGGAGATTCAAGCCATACTGTTGCACCAGCATTCATTATTCCAGCAATATCTTGCTAGTTACAGTGGTGTCAAACTTGAGTGGCTATGACAGCTGCATGAGGACAAGTACACTTAGGTGAGGCCCACTGTCCCAAACAAAAAGGACAGTAAGTGCAGCTAGAAGTGAAGTGCATGAGCTTCTGTAGTCCAACGGTATATTGGTTTGATGCTGCTTGAGGCCTCATGGCAATGAGTTTTAGATCCTTGCATTAAAAAATACTTTCTGTCTTTCAGCCTCTGCTCAACTGCAGCATTGCTTTCACCAGATTTCTCTTACTTTTTTTCTTCTAAATTACCCTTTTCCTAATCAACAACTATTAATTTTAAACTGTCCTACCACTGTCACCTTAATTTTGCCATTCCCAAAACATATGCTTAATTTTCTCATTAATATTTGCATCTGTAGCTCTATATGTTAGAAAACCACAATTCATGATAACTTGTTTCCCTTGCTCTTGGATTTATAAGCTGTCCTGTACCATAACACATTCACTATATTCCTTGCACATTTAAACTTAATTTCTTCTTTGACATGTACTACAAATCACTGAATCCAGCCAACAATCTCTCTTTTTCTCTCTTATAACCTATATCCATATCCCAAGATATGTCATAGTTTGCCTGTTTTAGTTATTGTAGATCAATCTATTCTCCTCATGTAGTACTGCCTTTGAATGACTCATGATCATCCTATATCTCCTTATGTTACCCATTACCCTACATCTGTCAAATTTTGCCACACTGCTAAATCCGTCCACCTTTTTCCCTCTCAAATGCTAAAGGCCATTTAAAGTTCAAAGCAAAACAACTAGCCCAGAAACATTCTTATGCAACCAGCAATAACCACTAAATTAATTATGTTAAAAAAAATCACTAATTTGATACTAAAATCAGTACAAGCAGTATCAGTACAATCAATATTAAGCAATTTAATCAAAGGTCTTTTAGTCTGGTGAATAGTTTAATGGGAGAATTTGCAAAATTATATGTATGTGTTTACTGTCAACAACCAATACTTTAAACAGGGAGAGGGAGGGAATTATATTGTCAAATTATCATAAGGGGCAGACAGCAACATATCACAACTACAGCAGGGTGGGTGGGAGAGAAAAACAATTAGACTCTTAGCCCTGAGATGATTGGCCTATATCTGTCTGAATGCAAAGACAAGTCATTATTTGCTTCCAAAGCTACCTGGAAGTCTGGACATTTCAAGCATACTCAAACAACCTTCGGTCTGCCATTGGAGCCTTAAATATAGGTGAGCCCAAGGCTCTATCTTAGGCCACTTACTATTTTTTCTATTCATTAACAATCTCCCTGACAATCTTCCTAAATTGGATCTAACTTTGTATGTGGATGACAGACTTTTACTTCAAGCAAATAACTTTCCAAACATAGGTTTATAGGTTCATAGGTGTATACTAGACTAACAGCCACTAGGTCCCTTATAAGCTTAGCCATGCAACCCAAATGTGACCTGCATGTTTGATTTATATAGGGGGTGATTTGCTGACTACAACTGTCCATCAGAGACATAGGAGCCAGACCAGGGGTGATTTCTGATTACCCATCTACTGGCTCAAGTTGCACCTAAAGAGGGACCAGGAGGAACTCTGCTTCACATGGATGGGAAGCCTGTTCCAGAGAATGAGAGTTCTCTGAGTAACATATCAGTCTCTCCAACATGTGCTAGTTATGTCATTACAAAACCTAGATTCTTAATTTAGTACTTTTGATGCTGTTTGTTTTCTGGATGCAGAAAATGTAGATACATGTCATTTGAAGGCTAGGTTACTATCTGCATGAGTTCCCAGATCTCTGACTAGTGAATCAGTTTTTTAGGGGTGTTTTATTTGATGTAGTTACCTGGGGTGGCCGGCTTCCCAATAGGTACTATAATGCATTTCTTGATATTAAGTTTTAAGACATGGCTTTGACACTAAGGATTTGTCTGTGCTAGACATTTCTCGAGGGTGTTCTCGTCTTGGGGAGATTCAGAGAATGCTCCCAGTTTGCAATCATCTACAAACTTGCTGAGCCAGAGGCTTTTGACATTGACTATGACATCCAAGAAGTAAATGTCAAACAGGAGTGGGCTTAGAACAACAGAGCCTTGGGGGACTTCATTGATGACAAGCCTCTTTGTGGGGGTGTCCTCACTGATTTTAACCTCCTGGATCCTATCAGTGAGCCAGGTAGTTATCCAGCATATTGTAAAGGGTTTAGACCTAGTTACATAAGTTTGTTGACAATGCCTGAGTGGAGTACTGTATCAAATGCTTTAGCCATATCTAGGTAAGCAGTATGCACTGTTTTCCCCTCATTCAGTGCCTTAGTGACCTTTTCAGAGAAGTCCACCAGATTCAGTAAGAATGACTTTCCACTGACAAAGCAAAACCAGGATAGATCCAGTGTCTGGAGGTCTCCTATGTCCTTGTTGATAATTTTCATGATAATTTTTTCCATGGCTTTTACAAATAAGAGATGGAGGCTAATGGGTCTGTAGTTTCCAGGTTCTGATGAAGGTCTTTGCTTATTTATTAATTTATTTATTTGACATTTGTTTGCTGGGAAAATCTGACTGGGCCAGAAAGTGCCCATTTTCAGTGGAGGCCCAGGGAGAAAAGCTCCACAATCACAATCTTTCAAAAATCAATTACAGATATTTTAAATCACAAAGTATCATGTTACAGTACAAAATATGGGAGTGAAAAAAATGTTGTAATGAGAAAAACAAAGAACATAAACTTCATAGTAGAGTGTAATGAAAAACAATGACATGAGTTGGAGAAAATATGTGAGGAAAAATTCATTAGTCTTATTATTTGTTACATAGATTAGTATGTGATAAACGAGCCATGAGACAATGCTAATAAGATATTTAAAGAGATATTAGAGATTACATGATTAGAGACAGTGAGGGGAAATTGAGTGATGTCTTAGTATGAAAGATTGTGTTCATATTATGGTTATAGAAGGAAGAGGGATGGATAGAAAAGTATATTATAAGAAGAGTGCTGGGTAGGGCTTCTTCAGGTAGCTTAGGTGTGTAGGGAAGAAACAGAAAGAGGTTGAGGAAAGCAGAGCTGAAGTGAATAAGTTAAGGTAGCTGGAAAAAATGAAAGGAGAGGCATAGGAGGTTGAAGAGGGTTGTGAAGTGACTTAGGTTGAAGGGAGTTATTGAAGTATAGTGAGTAAATTCAGCCAGGATTGTCACAGGAGCAGGTCCATGCTTTTGTAAAGTATTCTTTTAGGGAGCATTTAAAGGTGTGTGGGTTATAAATAGTTATTCGTGGTTAGAGGTAATGAGTTCCATGTTTTGGTACTGAATATGAGTTTAGGCTTTGTCCAGGGGGTTTATTTGGTTTATGGTGAGAAGTTTGTCTTCTGATCTGAGAGTTCTTTTAGGGAAATATATGTTGATTAAAGGGGTAAGAGATGGGCAGGCTAATGGTTTGCGTATGAGTTTATGGACTGTTATAAGTTGAATTTAGGAGAGGTGGAGTGGGAGTAGTAGCCAGTTAAGGGTATGCAGAGCTTTACAATGATGGATAAAGAAGGCTGAATTAGTAGCAAACTTGGCAATTTTGTTGTAGCAGCTTTCAAGTTTGTTTTTATGGAGAATTGTAAATTGGTTAGAATTGGTGCTCCATAGAGTAGGGAGGGCAGAAGGTAGTTTTGACCAGAATAATTTTTGTGGGTGTGATCAGAAAATGTTTGTTTCTGTATAGCATGCCTAGTTTTTGATGGGTTTTCTTGATACTGGTTTGGATGTGGAGTTCAAAATTAAGATTATCATCTATTATGACTCATAATCATTTGGTATGGTGGACTAATACAATTTCAGTACAATTAGCTGAAAAGATTTTGAAAGATGCTTTGTTAGGGGTGTGAGGTTTTGGGGTAAAGAGGAGTTTGTTTTTTGGGGGGTTGAGTAAGAGTTGAGCTCTTGTATGCCAGGTTTCAATGCAGATGACAGCTTGTTGAGTGATTTCTTGGAGATGAGTTAAGGTGTTTGAAGAGCAGATAATGATAGAGTCATCTGCATATTGAATCAAGGCACCTTCAAAAGATGAAGAATGTTACGTTATTGATAAAAAAATTGAATAGTTGAGGGCCAAGGATGGATCCTTGTGATACTCCTGTGGAAGTGGGAAGGTATGCAGAAATGGATCCTTGCCATTTTACAGCTTGTTGCCTGTTAGTAAGGTAGCTAGAGAACCACTGAATAGATGGAGATGATAGACCCAGGGTGGAAAGTTGGTTGACAAGTTTAGTGTGACAGACCATGTCAAAGACTTTTAATAGATCTAGAAATACTGCAGATACAAGTTTATTAGAGTTGTGAACTTTATTGACAATGTCTGTCAATAGTAATGCAGTGGAGGTGCTGTGGTCTGGCCAAAATCCATGTTGCATATTGGTGATTAGCTTATTTTGTAAGAGACAGTGGAGAAATTGTTCATGTGTATGTCTTTCAAGGATTTTAGAGAGGGGAGACAGGATGGCTATGGGACAGAAATTTGTAATGTCAGTGGAATTACCTCCTTTATGTAAGGGGATAAGATGTGCCATTTTCCATAAGTTAGAGACATAGGATTCTGTTATTGATCTATTGATAAGAATGCTCACTGGGTATGCCATTGCATCTGCATCTAGATTTAGGTATTCTGGGGGAAGGTTGTTGGCTGAGGAGGAACAAGATGTTAGTTTATGTAAAAGCTTTTTATGAGAGTTACAGAAACTGGTTGAAAGGTAAAGCAGGTGTAGTTGTCTACATGTCTATCAGAGAGGTTGCAGTTAGGTGAGTTTTGTGACGGAGATGTGCCAGGGTCTAAGGTAAGGGAAGTTAGCTGCATGGAAGGAGGTGTGTTAGGTGAGTTTGAGATTAAGTTGGCTATATATTTTATGAAGTATGTATTGAATTAGCTAGCTGCTTGAAGAGGGTTAATGACTCGGTACGGGCTGGAATCCTTTTTGTACCTGTGTTGATGAGATGGGAAATAGAGGACCAGAAATTTTAGGATTATTTTTACAGCCATCTTGTAAATTAGTATAACAAGACTTTTTCTCTGTTAACTTGTTTCTTTTCTTGGTTTTGTAGCTGTCTGAATAGTTTCTAATTTTTGTCATTTTTATTCTTTTGCCAGTTAATCTGTGCTTTATGTCTTTCATAACGAGTTTGCATTGGTCGATGAGCCATGGGGTATGTCTGTTTTTAATTATTTTTGTACGCTGTGGGGCTAAGGTGTTAAGAATATTTAGAAATGCTACACTGAAGTATTCAACTGCATCATTCAAGGGGATAATTTTAGGATGGACAAGTTACCTGCTTTCAGAGCTTCAATGACAGACGTTTTGGAGAAATTGTAGAAATTATGGGTAGTTTTGAGCTTATGTTCTTTGTTAGTTGTGTAATACTCCCGTGGGTATAAGTTGGTAGGTGGTCACCTATTGTATCATGGGTGGGTACCTGAGGAGGTAAAATCAGATGGGCTTGTAACCAGAATCCAGTCCAGGATAGATTGTTGGGAGTTAGCTTTGCCATACCTTGTTGGTGTATTAATATGTTGAGTGAATCCAAAGAGGTTTATGCTGTTGATTGCTGAACTTGCAGATAAAGACTGCCAGTCAATGTTTACATCACCCATGAGGACAATTTCATTTGTGATTGTATCTGCTATCCAGGATATGTTTTTAAGTACTGGAATGTACTGTACTGGGGGGAGGGTATATAGCATAGCAATGTATATGCTCTTGGCTTTATTAAGTTTGAGGAATAAGATTAGGATTTCTGCTTTTCCAAAATTTGGGATTGTGCCTTTATAGAGAGTTACTGTAAGCATATTTGGAAAGATCATAGCTATTCCACCTGCTTTTTTATGTTTTCTGTTGAGCCTAATAATTTTATAATTAGGGGGTAGTATTTCAGCATCTTTTATTTCAGGATTTAGTCATGTCTCTGTTGTGCCTAGCATGTCTAGGTTATGTTGAGTCAACCAGGCATGAAAATCTGTAATTTTGTTGTATATGCTTCTAAGGTTTAGAGTGACTATTTTTAAACTTTTAGGGTTTATTCATTGGTTTGGGGTTTGGTTGTGACCTGGATTGGGGTGGATGTTACCATACTGATATACAATGAAGAAAGATTATTTATTATGGCATTTTTAGCAGAGATATGTAGAAGTGTTACCTTGAAATTGAGACTGATATTTTTTAGTATTTTGGGGTTACAACAATGGAATAGAGTTATGGGAAATAAGCTTGAAGTGATTTTGGAGTAGCTAGTGGGAAGATGGTTGATAACTGATGATGAAGTAATAGCTGAGGTGTGCTTATGTGTTATTACTACTGGTAGTGATGTTAGGAATGAGAGGAGGAGGGTGAATAAGGTGATATAGAAGGGAAACGGCATAGTTAGTGTTGTAAAAAAATCTTGTGGTATGGTGAGGTGAGGTAATGGGCAGTGATAATAGTGTGAAGAATAGGTAAGTTTTGAAGTGGAGGGAGCAGAGTGAGATTTGAGAAGGAATTTAGAACAGAAGTGGGTGGGGATGGTATAAAGAGAACTGTTTGTGACTGGATAGTGTAGTTAGGCATAGGACAAGAGAATAAATAGAAGAGGTGGAGCAAGTGAGGTATATAAATTTGATGTAGTAGGGTAAGGGGTGAAACCTGATCGTAATGAAGGCTGAACAGAGTAGATTAGCCCATGATAGAGTAAGTACCAGGAAAACAATCTCTAAAACTGAAGTGAGACAGGAGGTAAGACGAGTCCTGATAATGTTAAAGACAGTAACACAAGCTGCTAGATTACAGATAACATACACCTAAGTTAACTGCAACAGGCAGTATTGCAGTCACTTTAACCTGAAATGAGGCTATAGTAGCTGAAGAACAACTAAAGTGAGGGGAGGGCCAATCAGGCCCTTCAAATGGAATGCATTTATTCCCACCCACAGAGGGTTTTCCACCCAAAGCAATCAATGAGGTAAAATGTTTATGGAAACAAAGAAAAGGTCTTTGAACTCTAAATACTTGACATGAGTCATAGCATTTAATGTTATTGTTTATAGACATTTATTGCTTTCCATGGATATTTTACATTACTAGAGTAAAATATGCTAAAGTTTTACTTTGGCTTCACCTTCAGTAGTATAAGATCTGTAGGTGTGGCTGGGGGTATACCTCCAGCAGATTAAACACTACAGTGCAGAACACATTGCTGCAGAGGTTTGGGAAAAGAAGATATTTCATTAAGTTTAATTTGATTCTTGGAAACCACCTTACATAGGTTTTAACTAAAAGTTTTGCTTCTTTTGTAATTTTGGAAATGGAGTAAAATTCAACTGTAGAAATTCCCTTGATAGTGAGATTATGTTAAGTTTTGCATTTGTAAATGTCTGACATACTATGTGCTCAGTACACTGGGGAGAGGAATTAGAGATTAAAATAATTAGGATTGTTTGATGGTTGAACTGGGTCGATAAAGTACTATTTGTCTACACTCTGCTACATTAAGTAGTGTTTGCCCGACATAAGTAGTGCACTATATTTCACAGTTGTGCATTTTTACTTTATAGCCTTTAAATAGGAAAATAAGGCAGCTAACAGGAGATATGTTTAGTTATGCAAGTTTGGGATTATTAAAATGGTGGCTTTCACAGTTTAGGAGGGCAAATGGGAAATAAAGTAGCTAACAACAGATATGTGTTGGTATGCAAGTTTGGGATTACTGAGATGGAGGTTTACAGTTTTTAGAAGGACTGGTAGAATGCCTAGCTCATTTATGAAGGGGGATGACTGTTGCAGTCCTTCATTCACATGGCACAAAGCCTGTTTGAAGACTATAGTTAAATAATGACTCTAGGGGTCCTGATAAATTGTAGTTTAGGCTGTTCAGGAGGCATCCAAGGATGTTATTGGGGCCCGTTGAGGCCATGTTCTTGGCTTTAGTGAGTTCAGTCAGTAAATGATCCCTAGTTATAGTTGAAGGGGTTATGTTTGAGGGTATTTTTTGAGGATGTTTGGGGGTGAGAGGGGGTAATGATAGAACTGAATTTGTCTGCCGACAGGTTCCCTGTATTGCCAGGCTTGGTTAATGTGACACCATTAACCACTGGTTCAGCACATTGCCGTGTGCTGAGGTTTCTGTCATAGCTGAAGAAGGCCTTATAGTTATCTCTCACCTGCAAAGCTAACTTAACCTCAAGGTTGGCTTTGCTTCACATAATTACCCTCTTAGTCACCTATTTGGTTTGATGAGAGAGTTTTCATCTGTATGAGAATTACCTTTCCTTATTTTTTGCCATAATTATTTTAATTTTGTTGTATATGCTGTTTTAATTTGGGATCTCATCAGGGTGGTTTGTTTCTGGGACTAGTCCTCTGCTTACTTCTGGTAGGTACACCAGACTCTATGCAGCCATTGACATGGCTGTACAGAGTTTCTGAGAGTAATTCCCCATAGGTTGCTGTGTTGTCGGGGTTTGGAAGGGCATTGAATTTTGACAAACCGTCACTTAATAATAATTTGCCTTGCAATAATTCCTAACTGCTACTGGTTTTAATGGGATAATAAGTTGATTTTTATTTCAGAGGAGACAGCTTTACGGTCAGACCTTACCAGGAAGGGTGAGACATGGGGGTGTTGCAGCAGTCTCATATATTTGTGAGCTTTAGATCCAGTATATTGGAACCTCTAGTGGTTGTAGTCACTGTTTGGTCAACAGTGATTTTATTTATGATTGACCAGGAGAGAATCCGAGGCTGCCCATCCAATTGTCTAGGTTTAGCTTGGAGGTGGCAAGGGTGCTACTCTGCTTGACATGTAGTAGAAGTTTGTTTCAGAGGTGAGGAATACATTAGGATATGAAACTATCGTGCCAGTATGTCTTATTTTCCTGTTCTGGAATTATAGCTAAACTCACTAAACTAGGTATAAATCCCTACATCACAAGATGGGTTGCCAACTGGCTCACTGACAGAACCCACACTGTAAAAGTTGCAGACTCCAAATCTGACCTCAAAGCAGTGACAAGTGGAGTACCACAGGGTTCCATCTTGGGACCTCTCCTGTTTGGTATCTACTTCTCTGAAGTACAGGCTAACACAGAAGACCTCTGGCTAATGAAGTTCGCAGATGACTGCAAACTAGGAGCCATAATCAAGTCCCCAAATGATGTGGACATCCTACAGAAGGGCCTCACTGAGACAGATGCCTGGTGTCAGAGCCATGGCTTCAAGCTCAATGTCAAAAAGTGCAGTGTCATCCCCCTTTGGTAAAAACTCTGTACCCATGAACTACAACATAGGCAGCAAAGTGTCACTTAGTAGAGAGAGGTTAGCCTTGAAATAGTTTCTAAATATTTTTGGTTTTGCTGGGTCCCTGGATTTAATTTTTATTTCAAGCAATACTGCCCTATGATCAGAACTAATGAGCAAGGTCATTACAATACACGAGGAACATCACTCTCCCATGTTTGTGAGTATAAGATTCAGGATGTCTGTAGCCTTGGTAGGAGAATGGACCAACTGTTTCAGGATGTTGGTACTAAAGTTTAGGAATCCCTGGGCTTGTGCTTTTAGACATGGTGTATGATTCCCAATCTATAGAGGAGTATTTGATATCCCCCATTATGAGCATATTGGGCTGAATGGTGAGGGACTCTAATACACTGAGATAGGTAGTATGGGTTTCCTGGCACATGGAGTGGGACCTGTAGGTTGCAAGGATATGTTAAGAGACCCTGTTTATGGTGAGTTGCACATGTATGAGTTCTAGTGGGTCATACACTTTAACTAGTCTGGATGTAAGCTTGGTTTCAATATAGACTGAGACTCCTCCATCTTTAGTTCCCTCTTATGCAGTAGCTGGTCTAAAGTTGTAAAAGGTTTTATAACCTTGCACTGCTGGGATACTCTCTGTGACTTTAAACCATGTCTCTGTTACTACGCAGATGTCTACACTCTCCAGGGTGAGGAAAGTTTGCAGGGAGTGGAGTTTCTTGTTAAGACTTCTAGCATTGAGCAGTACCACATCAGAAGGTTTTATCAGTTTGTCATTGCCTACAAAAGGCACTATGGTGGTGGAAAAGGTCTTTGTCAATATCTGGAAGCCTAAAGGGGATAAGTGCAGACCATCACTGGCAAAGCAGTTATCTGTCAACCATGCCCTCCCAGGCCATCAAATATTGTACCCTACTGGACTGACACAATAAGTTAAGTCAATTGTTAAAATCAATCATTTTCTGTTGGTAATGTGGCATCATCCTTGGAGGAGGTAGTATGCTGCTCAAGGCTTAGCTCATACATGTCTGAGGCACATATTCAGTGAGCTTGATCATGTTTTGCTTCATATAGTCAAGGGAGGTATGTCTCAGGTCATTAACACCCACATGGAGTATGGCAGAGTCATAATTGTACCTGTGGTTCAATGACCTGACTTAAACGATCCTATCCTGGAAAGGCAGCTAACCATGACTCTTTCCTTATTCAGTATGGTAAG
This sequence comes from Protopterus annectens, assembly GCF_019279795.1. Classification (NCBI taxonomy): domain Eukaryota; kingdom Metazoa; phylum Chordata; order Ceratodontiformes; family Protopteridae; genus Protopterus; species Protopterus annectens. Next base: position 26,218,282 of record NC_056740.1, on the reverse strand, counting down.
GTAGACATCAATGTGCCTCACTATAGAATCACCAATGACCAGGAAATCTGGTTGTGTGCTGGTTTGCCTTAAGGGCCTGGCAGTAGAGGCAATGGATACAGTGTTGCTGTGTGTAGATGTGGGTGGTATTTCAACAGAGTGTTTATTTGATGGCTGAATACCTTTTTTTGATTGTGCTGTGCAGGAGGTCTAAGTGTTTTAGGAACGTTACCAGTAAGTGCCTCAGCATAACTAGTTTTATGTGTTAAGTCTTTGCCCTGTGCAGTAAGTGTGATACAAATGTCAATAACGGTCTCTATAGGAATAGTTTTGGTTGTATGAGAGAGTTTTGCCTCCAGGGTTAAAGTGTATTTACACCTCTTGCATACATTGTCTGTTTTATTAAGGATAAGTGGTTTGTCAGTGTACATAAGACAATTGCTACAATGCCTCAGAATTCCCATCTCAGCCAGAGAGAGAGAGAGAGAGAGAGAGAGAGAGAGGGAGTCAGGAAGTGCATATCCATGGCTACTGATCTACTAGGGAAGAGGAAGGGAAATTGAAATATTGAATAGGACAATAACACAAGGAACTTGATGAGCAATACTCAGCTATGCACAAACTAGGCGGTCTATTAGTAGTTAAAAAATCTGTCTAGACAGTAAGGGATTTTAAGGGAAATGTACACTGTGAGAGATTTGTGTCTACACATTACAAGGGGGAATTACACTGTTAGATATCAGTAGATGCCAATCCATGGTGGTGGTGCTGCGGTAGCGTTGTCGCCTCACAGTAAGATGCTGTCTGGTTTTATTAACAGCTAGAGCGTCTTCTGCGTGGAGACATGCGTGAATGGGCGTTCCTTTGTTGAAGGTTGTGCATCAGGGCTGGTAACTCGGCACGTAAAAATCAACTACCAATCATTAGCAGACTGGAGTTCTACTGTGGCGACCCCTAACCAGGAAAAGCCGAAAGACACAAACAAACAGATCAGTAGATGCCACTGCATGGAGAGCGAGCAGCAGTTCTAACTAAGGACTGTAAAAAATGTCAAAAAATGTTCAACATTAAACATTCAGATAATGCAGCTGTGACACAAACAATGCAAAAACAAGTGCTGAAACAGTGGATATGGTAATGTAAGTCTTAACTTTTGTAGAGTTTAACAGAAAACAGTAATATTTTCTTCTTAATTGGCATGGTTGCCAAACATCGCCAAACACCTCAGAGCTCATAGGTTATGAGCCAAGCGTTGTGTAACTGTGATGCTTAAATAGCAGCGAAGATTCAATTTAAAAAAAAAAAGTGGTTGGGGGTTGGCATAATAGTTAATGTGTTTATCTCACAGACACAAGGTGCAAGGTTTTATTCTAACTTAAAATTGTTGGCAAACTCAAGAGGTTGGGTACAAACCCATATGTCACCTGGTGGATAGCCAACTGGCTCACAGATAGGACACAGGAAGTTAGAATTGGGGAGTCTACCTCTACAAAGAGGCCAGTCAAAAGTGGAGTCCCTCAGGGATCAGTCCTTAGACCGCTCCTTTTTGGCATTTACTTCTCAGAAGTCAAGGCCAATGTCAGTGGTCTCTGGATGACTAAATTTGCAGATGATTACAAATTAGGAGCTGTCATTGAATCTCACACTGACACAAATGTTCTCCAGGACGGGCTGACACAGTCAAATAACTGGTGTCAGAGCCATAGACTAAAACTGAATGCCAAGAAATGCATAATAGTATCCTTTGGGAAGTCATCCCCATCAAACCAGAGAACTTCTTGCTGTGAGGAGACAACACTAACCGCTGCACCACTGCACTGTCCACTGGCACTGTGTATGCAAGCTAGTCATACCGCGGGGGCTGGCAATTTGCCCTTTCTCCACTACTTTGCAATCTTGGAGTTGGTATATATATAATAAGCAGGGGGGGTTGGGGGAAGGGGCTTGCCCCTCTGCATAAAACACTGTTTTTTTTTATTTTGTTTTTGTTGTTTTTAACTCAATGTTTTTATATCAATGTTCACTCATGTGAGCATTGTTTTTTCATTAGGCAGTTATCTGTAGTGCAGCCAGCACCACAACTGCACTCCAAAATCAGAGGAAAGTCAAGCACATTTCTGATGTCAGAAGGGTGTTTAATAAGCTTTTGCTAAGTACCCCCACCACTGTTAGATCTAGTCTTGTACTAGAGCATTAACAATGGTCCACCACAGAAGACTGGTGCAAACAGCTTTAAAGGTCATAAGTTAACAAAAAACAGTGTTTTGGGTCTCAGGGCCATATCAATACACCGTCTCCTTAAAACAAGGACTTTATTATACTTTCCTGATAAATCAAGTTGATGTTTAGATATTTAGGTTCTTGGAAGCTCTTTTTTTGCAAGAAAGGTTGTTCCAAACTTTAGGAATAGTCTGTATAATAAAGCTGTTCCTTCCTTTATATTGTTATGTTAAACGGTACCTTAAAATTTAAGTTATTATATTTATGAATAAGTAAATTGAGAACACGATTCTAGATTCAATATTGACCAACATCTATATAAGCTAAATAATGTAAAATTGCCTTATCCTTATAATGTCTGTAATACAAACAATACAGATTTAAAGTAAAAAAAGAAGTTATGTACTTACCATAATGTTACATCTGTATTGTCCATTTTCATTCTTCCTCAACCAATGGGACTCGAATCTGATCCTCGGATTCGACTTGGCTGTTCTACTAGCTTGCAGCCATCAAAAACGTTTAAGCTCTTTTCCTACCTATAATGCTGTAAGCCCAATTTCTCTCATATCCTCCCACAGCTTGAGACAGAATTTGTAAAACAATAATGACACTGTAAGCCATTGCTATAACTGGAGTTCAACATAATGGATCTAAGATGTCCCTGTAACACTCATTCCACCAGAGGTTATCAGAAAAAGGCTGGGGGCTGGATAGGGTAGGGGAGGTTGATGAAGAATGAAAATGGACAACACAGATGGAATATTATGGTAAGTACATAACTTCTTTATCTGATGTTGTCAATTTTCATTCATTCCTCAACCAATGGGACAGAGTCCTCAGCTACCCAAGTCCTTAGGTGGACTCTAAGGAAGGATATTACTGAGTATGATTGAGCCAAGGCTGCTCTTCCCCTCAAGACAATGATAAAGGTATGAGGAATGGCATAAGTAGCAGCTGCACAAATATCGTCCATGGATGCTCTGGACTGAAATACTATAGAAGTACCCATAGACCTGGTTGAAGGAGCCTTCAATGCTTTTGGCAAGGGTAGAGTCAATCTGTCAGCCATTTAGATAAAGTTATTTTAGCAACTGGTTCCCCCAACTTATTAAATGCAAAGGAAACAAAAGGTTGGCCTGATTTTCTAGACTCTTCTGTTCTGTGCATGTAGAAATGCAATTGTCTACGAACATCCAGTAAATGCAACAAGTACTCTCCCTTATTTGTGAAGTTGGGGAAAAATACAGGCAGCTGAATGGCCTGGTAATGTCAGATTCTGACGCCACCTTAGGCAGGAAAGAGACATTGGTACGCAAGGAGACCCAATCCTTGTGAAATATCGAGTACAGAGGTTTGGAATACAAGGCCTGTAACTCCAAAATTCTCCTGGCAGATGTAATAGCCACAATATGACTCCAAAGAAACAAATTGCAGCCAAGGACAGGACCTCAAATGGAAACAGTTCTCTTTACTGGATACAACCACAATAAATATTAAGTGCTTTCGTCCCCCATAAAATTACATGAGGCTTCTTCAGAACAAGTGAATAAGTCCCATGTAATTTTATGGGGGATGAAAGCTCTTAACATTTATTGTGGTTGTATCCAATAAAGAGAACTGTTTCCATTTGAGGTCCTGTCCTTGGCTGCAGTTTGTTTCTTTGGAGTCATAGTGTGTGATTCTGGTTCCCAAGTCATGAGATGTAATAGCCACTAGAAAGACGGTCTTAAATGTCAAAATCTTCAAATCACATGTAGCTGCTGGTTCATAGGGAGACTGTCTTAAGGCCTGCACTACCAAGTTCAAATCCCAAGGTGGAACGGGGTCTTTATAAAGGGACCTGAGAAGCAATGTTCCTTTCAAAAAGGCTTTACACAGCTTAGAAGAGGCTGAAGACAAATTTTGAAACCCCACATGAAAAGTTGAAATGGCAATGAGTTGAACTTTGACAGTAGATGCACTAGAACCACCACTGAGCAATTTTGCCAAAAAGTCAAGAATAGAATGAATCAGAGCTGAAAAGGGGTCTACATGATTTTGCTCAGCCCAATAAGCAAACTTTCTCCACTTACTTCTGTAGAGCTTCCTTCTGGAGGGGTTGTGTGATGGCAGGTGAATAGAATGGACAGGGGAGGAAAGCATGGGCTGCCTAGCTCCTAATGGAATTAGAGAAACCATTCGGTCAGTTTGAGATTTTGATGGTCCAGAAGAACCATGCCTGTCAGGTGAGACAGTAAGGCTGTAATTGGATCCATAATCCAAAGGGGGTGCAGGAGGTGAGGCCACAGGAAGGGGAACCAGATTTGACAATGCCAATTAGGAGCAATGAGGATGCTGCTGCTCTTCAACCTGACTGCATTCTGAAATAATTTGGTGATCAAAACAGTCAGGGGGGAGTTTACAGGAGGCCAGGGGGCCAACTTTGGAGCACAGCATCCCTTGGTGACTCCCCCAGTGGGGGGATCAGGGCAAAACATTTGCTGCATTTGTTGTTCAGTAGAGATGCAAAGAAATTGCAGCAAGGCTGACCCCACTGCTGGAAGATCATATCCAACACTCTGTTGTTGAGGGACCATTCATAAGGCAGTAGAATGGACCTGCTCAATTTGTCTGCTATCACTTTGGCCTTCCCTGGAATGTGCGCTGCAATCAGAAAGCAGTTGGAGGTGATCGCTCATTACCACACTCTTAAGGCTTCTTGACTTAAGGGGTAGGATCTGGTTCCCCCTTGTTTTTTGATGTACCAAACCACTGACGTGTTGTCCATTTGAACTGGAATCTTCCAAGAGAAAGGGAGTTTTGGAATGCTTGCAACACCAACAGCACCGCCCTCATCTCCAAAAAATTGCTATGCAAGTTATCCTCTTCAGGAGACCAAGTGCCTTGGACCGTCTTGCCCAGGAAATGCAATTTAGGCAGAAATGAGGTCTTTCCTCATTGCAGCTAACATGTCTGTGAAATTAATTGCATTTTCCTGCTTTGTGGAAACAGTCCCTTTTGTCTGCAGCTATTGCCATCAGTGGTGGGATTCTTTCTGAATACCTGGATATGTCTGCCAGTCCCATGATCATAAAGAATAAAAAAAAAAAAAAAAAACTACATTAAGTAAAAAAAAAACACACAATACCTGATCTTCCTAAAATAGAGCAAATTAACATATAACATTGATGGCCTCTGTATTCACCAAAAATCACAACGGCAACCACAGATGCAAATGTTACTAACCCTTAACCAACTGAAAACAGTGATAAAACCATGTGCATTATACAAGCATTACATTACTTCTCCTTCCTACTTCCAAACCAACAAAATAAAACACAGCAAAAGACATCAAATAAAATAATTTTTTTGTTGTCTTTCGGCTTTTCCCAGTTAGGGGTCGCTACAGCGGAACTCCGGTCCACTAATGATTGGCAGTAGATTTTTACGTGCCAAGTTGCCAGCTCTGATGCACAACCTTCAACGAAGGCACGCCCATTCATGCATGTCTCCACACAGAAGACGCTCTAGCTGAGAATCGAACAGGACAATGTCTTACTGTGAGGCGACAATGCTACCGCAGCACCACCACTGCAGTACAAACAACTTTAATATAATGCTCAAGATAAAACTCTGAAAACTTCTGAACTGTAATAAGACATGCAGGTTAATACTTAATACACCTGTTATTATGCTTATTAATCGCTTTTGTCTATTAAACATAAAGGACTTAATCATAACAAACCATTACTGCAATTACACTGAATTTAAGTAACACAGGACAAAATCATGCAGCACAGCAAAGCATATCAAATAAAATATATACAATTAATAAAAATTTTAATAAAATGTTAACAAGGAGGACTTTGCTCTCCACCTGTTCTTATTTTATTAACTCCGTGGTCACAAAACAGTGAAACAGCTGTAGTCAAAGAAACACAAGTCGTCTATAGCACAAATACATGGAACACTAAATCAACAAAACAAGCACTAATAGCAACTGCCGGACAGAATACACACACACACACACACACACACACACACACACACACACACACACACACACATCTCTCTCTCTCTCTATATATATATATATATATATATATATATATATATACATACACACACACTTCTCTCTCTCTCTATATATATATATATATATATATATATATATATATATATATATATATCTATATACATACACACACACTTCTCTCTCTCTCTCTCTCTATATATAAATATATATATACACACACACACACACACACACACACACACACACACACACACACACACACACACACACACACACACACACACACACACACACACACACACACACACACACACACACACACACACACACACACACACACTATATTTATAGTTGCAGTTGTTATGGTCAGCTATTCACTTTATTGACTTCTGGGTCATCAGATACATCCTGTCAAATTAAAATGTTGTCAATCTGTGCTATAGTCAAACTTTTTAAGTTGGACTATAACATGGTACTGAAGTTTGCCCATTCGTTGTTGGTATGTTCATGGGGTTTATATATATGTGTGTGTGTGTGTGGGGGGGGGGGGTATGTGTGAGGGTGTGGGGAGGACACAGCCCCCACTGTAAAGCCACATTTGTATTTCATTTGGTCAGGAAAAAGCAATACTTTCAAGTAATTTTTGTTTTGTTGAGCAGCTTTGTTTACCAGTCATAAATATAAGTGTATTAAGAATGCATTTGTGATCATATGTAATATTGTTGTGCAGGTGTTTGAGAATAGTCTGTGGCTGACTATGTGATGATTGATCCTTTGGGAAGTGGATTACTACTTATATAATCAAATACACACACACACGCACACAAACACACACACACACACAAACACACACACACACACACACACACACACACACACACACACACACACACACACACACACACACACACACACACACACACACACACATACAGAGATTTATGCACACATATATGTGAACATATGTGTGTGTGTGTGTGTGTGTGTGTATGTGTGTGTGTGTGTACACATACATGCAAACACACGCAGACACGCCCTAAATTTAGTTTAGTTCTACAATACACTAAATAAAAATTAATAAATAATTAGATGCTATTTCAGGTTTGGCTCTTCACTTCTGAATGTGCTTAGTACAGTAACAGAGGGACTAAATTTGAATAATGAAAGTCTTCTCCCTCATCACTTTTATCTGTAGGACTTCTTTCAACCACCCATGTTTAAGCTCCTTTGAAGTAATTAATTTCCTGCTGATTTATCAGTGCCTTGTCTTTTGCTGCTTTCAAAGCCTTAGTATCTCTGTAATCAAGTCCACTATTAATGTGAAGCATGAAGCTTGCTGCCTTGATTTTCAGTTTGCATACCTAAATGCCCTCTCTGACAATATAAATTCATGTATCCCCTGAAACCAAATATGTAAAAATTGGTGGGGGTGGTATTTAAGATTCTTGCATGTTATGGAGCATCTTTCTTCTTTCTTGTGTGGTTTCCCCACCTCTTTTTAATAAGCTTTTCCATCAAAGATATTCCTACATTCAGTGTGACATTTTAGCGTCAGACTGCTCTATATAATTTGATGACTGGAAAAATGAAAATGACTGACTAAATGCTCTTGTGCAACACATGCAAGTGCGCACACACACACGCAAACACACACACACACATAAATATATATATATATATATATATATATATATATATATATGTGTGTGTGTGTGTGTGTGTGTGTGTGTGTGTAAAACAGGCAGAGACAGAGAGAGAGAGAGATAGGAGAGTGTTTTTATAAATATGTTTCAGTCTTTGCATTTTTTTTACATTACCAAAAAGTAGTAAGTACTTTATCAGAGTAAGCTGAGCTATTTTAATTTTTCTTTTATCCTTATGGCACAACAATTTCATGAGAATCTGGGATCATAAAGTTAAATTTCATTTATCAGTGTGGTGTGTGTCTGTTCCATCATAGTATCTCCTTTGTACCCAGATAATCTAGCAGTAATGATGGTGGCTATCTTCGTGGAGCAAAATGCTTGTTGCGATATCAAGGGCTCTCTTTCTTTAGAGGCTGTCAGTGGAATCACTCAGCCATACTTCTCAACCTCTTAGTGCACGAAATCTGGACAAAGCCTGACAAAATGGGGGAACAAAGGCCCAAAATAGGGACACATTTTAAATATTGGACTTATAAACTTAGGAAGTTGCTAAAATAACAGGATTTGTATTAGCATGCATGTTCTGAAGAGTATGAAGTCTGAAACGCAAATGCATGTCATTATTTAATGACTTTAATCCTTAGATCATCCCAGTGATTTGTGAAAAAAAAAACAGTTTTTATGAGGAACAGACCAAAAATATGAGGCAAAAATCTGGACATTTTGTGGAAATCTGTACAGTTGAGAGGTATGGACTTAGGCCACTGCTAAATTTGTAAAAGCATGACAAGCAGCACTATGTTTCAGAGCTGGGTTGTCATTCTAAACTGCTATGGCAGTAATGGACTTTTATATGTTACCTTTTGTATTAATGTAATCCTTATGATTTTATGTATTTTTTACAGAGCAAATAGCAACGTTTCTTTTGTTATAGTTAATGACAAATCCGTCAACTGTTGAATAAAAAAATATTTTAGGCTCTTAAAACTCATTTCTGTTGGCCTGTATTATATGCTAATTATAATAAGCATTATTTTTATCAAGCAAAAAAACATAAAACCTCATTTGTAGAGTTTTATTACAATACACTAGCATTTTTGTTAACAAAGAAGTTCTGAATAAATAACGTTTATTGCACTGAGTTGTCTTTTCTACTGTAAGAGCTGAAAAAATACAACTAAAATGAAAAAGAAAAAAGAAATCAAAATAGTTTTGCGCTTTTTTTAAATGTCCTACCAATTTTATCACATGTTGAGTAAGCTACTGAAAATGACTGGGTCAGGAACTATAGTTTACTATCCTGTGCTTTCATGCACAAGACCATTCCGATTTTTTTGCTAAGCAGCTGTTTGTTTTGTACCTCTTCTTTTCTTCCTTTTTATGTCTTCTTAAGTAGTATGTAAGTAAATATCACTGTGCTTGTTACAGCACTATCAAGGAAACATTAAACTTTTCCTTCCTTTCTTCCTCTCCTTTTTATTTTTCAAGGGTTTCACCAAGAAGGTTGCACAGACTCGGTAATAGCCTGTTTCTGCACTGCTACTGTTTGTGGTGGCAGTGTGGCAGACAGAGTAGAGCAACAACAGATGAGGAACACTGAGAACAACTGAAATAATAAGAAAGTATTGGGAACAGCAAGTATGCCAAGACAGCACCTGTTAAAAAGCGCAACTTGTAGCTATATGATAAAGTACTAGAAGATAATTATATTTGCACTTACAAAGTGCTAAAATGCCAGAGGCAGCAACATTTATAATGTGCAGAGGATGTGCTTCAAAAGCTTTAATGATGTCACAAAGGAACATTTAGAGAACATTATTCATAAGCATTTCGTACATCCTACATTTATACATGTGTTAATTATGCATTAATGACAAACTTTACACAAAAGCCTGATATCCATCTTCCCTTCTTTTTCGTAGAAGGCAGCATGAGTATGGGCATCTTAAAATATAGATAACCTCAATTATGCATTATTGAGATGTTGTTGTTGTCTTTCGGCTTTTCCCGGTTAGGGGTCGCCAGAGCGGAACTCCGGTCCGCTAATGATTGGCAGTAGATTTTGACGAACGCCGAGGTGCCAGCTCGACGTTTAACCTTCAACGAAGGCACGCCCATTTACGCATGTCTTTTGAACGCCCACGCAACCGCGGGGAGGACATGCAGACTCCACACAGAAGGCACTCCCCGCACTCCAGCCAAGAATCGAACTGGAGAGCCTCTTGCTGTGAGGCAACAACGCTACCGCTGCACCACCGCGGATGTAATTATGCATTATTGAGATAAGTAATAAAATATGAATTTAACATTTCACATTTCGTTTATAGTCTTAAAGATGACATTCAGAGACAGAGAGCACTGAATGTCTGCAGAATCATCAAGTGCCACTTCCCACATATCATATATGGATGATTCAAAAATATTAGTAATAGTACATACTACAGGTGACAACCAAACCATTCAGTAGAACAACCAATATGCAGTGGCTAAACAGTATGCAACCAAGGTAGATTGCCATGTGTCCTAGAAGTAAAATACACATAGCTCAAATATACAGGCCTATAGAAATGCAAACATGGCTGGAGCACAGCCATAACTAGAAGGTCAAACATGTAATTGCCATGCTACAGGTATGGCAATTTTTTTACACAGTGTTGCGTAACTCTCCATGGTAATATTACAAAGCATAAAAGACCATCGGTATCCCACAAACCCAACTAATAAGGTGCATGGCATGGTTAATATATCATACAGCAGTGCTACTGCTGAGGAACCACTGGTAGGCCAGATGCTGGTAGCAGTGAAAGAAAGTGGAACACAGCAGTATGAATGCTATGAGAGCATTGTACTGAGCAGCAAACATGCAACAGTGGCATGCAGTTCACCCATATCGAGACAATGGCATACAACTGTGTATATCAGCTGTATGCATCCTGTGTGTGGTGTACAGCTACTTACAAGTGATATTGGCTGCCACCCATACACAGGGACAATAAATTCATCTGACAACATGTAACATAATGGCACAGATGTCACAGCAGATGTAAGGTCATTGTTTGTAAGGGTGACATAGTCAAATGCTACACAGTGGGGCACAAGCTAAGGATACAGCAGACCACATTCAAGAAAGATGGTACATGACTGATAACAAGAAGTATGAACCATTACACAAGGAGCAATAGTAAACTGTCAGATCCTGTATAGAATGTGTCAGGCTAAGTTTACACACTCGCTAGCTATACCAGTTTAACTGTGACAGCAACATTACTCATTAACAGCAATGAGATGCAAGACATAAAGCAATAAACAGTTCATTTCCACTGGCAGTGCAGCTTTTCCAATACAGCGCAGATGAAGTGAATACAAATGCCCACAAAAGACATGTGTGACACAACAGACGGTTTGTTCAACTTATCAAAAATGAAAAAAAAAATCTATGTTATCTCTCTCTACATATCAGCTTATCAAAAATGAAAAAAAAAATCTATGTTATCTCTCTCTACATATCAGCTTATCAAAAATGAAAAAAAAAAAATATGTTATCTCTATCTCTACACATATATATATATATATATATATATATATATATATATATATTCAAAATGAAAAAAAAAATCTATATGTGTGTGTGTAATATATATATATATATATATATATATATATATATATATATATATATATATATATATATATATAAAATACCAAATATGCATTTCATATGGCATTCTCCTGTGTAAGCTATCTTGCTCCTTCTTGCTGATGTCAGTCACCCTAAAGTTTTCTCTGACTGGTCCAATGCAGACATCATATCAGTCACCTTGGAATTTTGTCAGCTTGCTGCATGGTATGGTAGGTATCATATCAGTCACCCTGGGATGCAAATCACTTTGAGAACTTTGTGACGTGTCAACTGATGTTTCTGTGGCAGACTAGGACACAGTCTTTGCTACCCACAGAGCAGGCATTGGAAACAATATGGCCTCCAAGTGATGGCAGCAAACAGTGAATTGGTGGGACTTTGAACAGAACTGCAAGATGGCCATGTGCACCAAACAGCACTGGCACCATGACCTTACCATGTGCCAATACAGAACCATGAGATTTAAGCCAGTGATGCTAGGACTTGCCAGCAAATGAATAAACTAGCTGGGCAAATGGCTGTATGGTCCTTGGCATTACAAGTTAACCACTGACTCTGAAAACACATTTTGGCTTGCCATAGTGCTGACTAGTACCCAGTGTCATAGAAGACCAAATAGTCATGGACATTACTGTTTTTTTAAAAAAAATCTTCCTTGATCCAACCAGTCCTCTTTAATTCCTACCTGATCTTAGATATCTCCTGGATAGTCTACCTTGCAAGGTCATAAGACACTCTACTGAATGATACAGCTACATAGTGCTAGATAATGTGCTTGTGTTTCACTCTTTGCTAAGTTTGCCTCCTGCTACTGTTGCTCTGTAAACAGCACACGTGTCACATGGTAACATAGTACAGATGCAGTACTTTGAACAAAAGGGAAGTATCAACAGTCACGCTAAATATATAAAACAGAATCCACACATACAGGTCGATACATAAGCATACAAGTGTCAAACAAGGGGTTGGGAGGGTGGCCTAATGGTTAAGGTGTTTGCCTTACAAACACAAGGTGCAGGGTTTGAGTCTCAGAAGGGATAATTGGCTAGGCTTAAAATGGCTCGCAAGGGCAGTTAGCTTAGTACTAACCTATGAACCTATAATAGTGCAACACGTAGCATATTCACCTTTGATGCTGGAAGACTAGAAGGCTGTGGGTTCCATTCCCACTCCAAGTGGCTGGATTGCTGACATTGCAGTGCAGCATTGAGGGGGGTGCTGCACTCCTGAGTGTGTTCTTCCATTTAATAGAGTTGGTTGCAACTCAGGTGGATGTAAAAGATCCCATGGCACCTATCAGAAAAAAGGAAGATGAAGTTCCCTAATGCCATGGCCAAATTCCCCCCTTGTAGTGCAAATAAGTCGATAATATTACATCTGAGTTCAAACTACATATGGTTGAAACCATACGAGTGAAGTTACATAATCTAAAAAAAAATTAACAAAAGTCTGTGTTTTTGCAGGCGGTAAGCCATCCTGTAACCCCCACACCCCTTGCTAATTATATATGCCAACTCTGAGATTGCACTGCAGTGGGGAAAGGGTGAATCTCACAATCCCCAGTATACCATGATCTCCACAGAAAACACTGAAGCTACGGAAATTCAGTCATATGGTCTTGACCACATTTAGTTTGATGTTCCATAATTTTGATTTAATAATATGGACCCAGTATAAATACCACCTCATGTCTTCCCTGAAAAGAGGCCTGTAGCCTAGTGGGACTAATCCAACCAAGAAAGAATAAATAAAAAATAAAAGTAAAACATACATACATATAAATACATTTATATACATGCATTTCATAACATGCATGTCAGATATGCATGTACTGAAGTGCTGCATGCCCAGACATGTGCACATGGCTATGTTGCACACTTGTTGCCTAATGGCATATGTCTGTCATGGAGTTGGTATGTTGTGACAATGCCATGTGTCATCATGAGCACATTTGTGCAGATTTGTTTGTGGCAGTATTTGAAAATGATGCAGGGTATTGATAAAAACATATGTGTTAGACTGATATGCAAGTATTGCAAATTTTCCAACAGTTCAGCAGTACCCATACAGACATACACATGTGACTACATAGTCCACAGTTGGGTTTGTGATGCATTAGCACTCAGACATGCTAAAAAATTTGTGAATAATGTACAGTATACATGGCATACCGTGTAGCAAAACACTATACATATAAACATCAACAGGCACACAGATCAAGCATGGCTGACAGCTGCATTAGTCATATATGCACATACGTGCATGCTTAGGTGGTATTATATGTAGAAAATGCTTGCATATAGGTACCTGCTATAGAAGGTATATGTGTAGAATCCACTGATGCCATCACAATAGCCTGCTATGCATATATACTAAAGACATTGCTACATTTACAAGCAACAGAGAGACCACAATGCAGTTATATTGTGCAGATAATTGGTTTATTTATTTATTTATTTTATTTCTTTATTTGCTATCTGGAAAAGTAAAGTTGTCCTCAAATGATTTTCAGACATGAGTTGGGCTCATAAAGGCAAGGATATATTCAAAATATTTTAATGGTTTAGCATAGCCAGACATCCAGCAATGTTTTGGGAAGTGAGAGGAAATTAAAGTGCCTTGAAAAAAAAACATGCAAATATTGGAATGTGTGGGTGTGTCATACAGCCAACAAATACAAAAAGGTAAAGCATCATGTCAGTGATGCTGGGTGGAACTAAGCAGAAATAACATTGCTATACAGCAGAACCAGTGCACAGTATCAGTGGAGCTGGATGGAGAAAAATGGGTAGTATGCAGGTATGTGATACAGCTAATGAACACTGACAGGAGATGCACTATGCAGGAGGCATTGAATGGAGCATAGAGTGCAATGGAGTGGTATAGCTTACAGCCAACATACATTAACAGGATACAGTATTCAAACAGTGCCTGATAACATATGGTGGGGACATACAGAGGTATACTGCATAGCTAGCACACACTATTAAGGGTCACCTTATGTAGACTGTGCTGAATAGAACAAGGCAGGTGACACAGGGTCTATCATAGCAAACACACACACACACACACACACACACACACACACACACGCACGCACGCACACACACACACACACACACACACACACACACACACACACACACTCTCTCTCTGATAGTGAATGCACTATGCACCCAGCACTGTGAGGAGCAAATCAGGCGCCAAAGTTGTGTAATGCACAGGTGACATACATTATACATTAACAGGAGAAATGGTAGATGAAGGAAGGCAGGAAGTAAGGGGAATACAATTTATACACCCCCCTTGCAAAAAATGCTTGCCTTATACTTCTTTGAGGGAGGTGCACTTTTGGGAAGTTTTGTTACCATGAGAAGAGACTATTATGATATGTTGTGAATTCATTATGGTGGCTGATATAGGGATGTAATCCACAGCTGGTGTATAATGTCACCATAAGCCCTCAAGAGATGTTGATGCTTTTGGTGTGTATGCCTGCATATGCTTGTCAGTAATGTATGCTTCTGCAAAGAAAACAAATATTACATTATCATTCAGCAGCACAAGAATACTGTATTCCACTAAGCATGGAACATTATAAATGTGCACCTATGGCTCATACAAGGTACACTACCTCCTTTTCATACAACAACTGCAGGTACTACAGCTTCCTCATTTTCAAGTATGACCACTAGCATCTGCAGTGCTCACCCATCTGTACGTTGTTTTCTGGTGGCAGTTCAGGAATTTCTGATCATGGCCATGATAGTGAGTTATAATGTCTCAGGTGAAGCAGCAGCAAATAACTCATGTAGGTATGGAATATACCTTCTCATAACTAGTGTGATGATATTGCTTCAGATAGTATTTTAGTAGTGTAAACAGTGCAGCTGAAGTCCAAGGTGGCTGACCTGCAGTGAGCACATGCCTGCATGTAGGTTACTCTACTATGCAGATAGTGGTCCTGTATTTCACAGTGCACTGCTGCCTCCCATACCTGAAACTGTATAGCAAAATACTGCAGAAAAATTTCCTGAATTGAATATAATACAGAGATGAAGACAATGTACTGACATTTACCTCTCCTGTTTTTTTGCAATTGTGGCTGTAGCAATGCACACTGCGCAGCAGTTCCTGGAGAAACAACTTTATCAGACAGCTCTGAATGCATAGCTGAGCAGGTCATCCTTAATTTCAAGATGGGGGCCTGGAAAGAGGTGATGACCAGCAGGGACCATCTCGCCAGCACAATAACCAATGCATAACAACATCACATGTTACATTTTATTCTGGGAAAGATCATAAAAAATAATGAATGCAGTATCAGGTGTACATGTAGTAAAGATAAATTTAAACACAGCAATTAAAACTGAACACCATTATGCAGAAATAGTATGCTATTCACTATGACATACATGCTGGCTGGTATAACTGCAATGCAAAGAGAAAAGAGTTAGTAAAAGGGCAGGCCACTAATAAAACTTCAGGCCCAATTTGTATGGATATTGTCTATCAGATCTTTACCAAATGCTTGTTTTAGAGGAACTTGTCTTTTCATGAATCATAAAATACTTTGTAGTTTAGAGACCACAGAGAGGACAGACGAGTAGCTGGATTGGTTCAAAGACTTAGTGTTGAGTAGGTGAAAATTAGCCTAAAGAAAATTATAATATGGAGTATATTACTTTGTTAAGGTTGAATGACATACGATTTATTAGCATATTATAGATAGTATGTGCAACTTTAGGTCATACGATTGCCATGTACTGACTTAATCCTAGCCAGTGTATTTGCTGTATCGAAACAATGTTTTTTGATAGGATGACCACAACTAAATTTGACATTCTTATTATATGACTGATGAAATTCAGAGGATTGAGTTGAATGTAAGTTAACCAAAATATTAGAGGCATGGAACAATCTAGGAAGAAGGCAAAATCTTGCTGATATGAAATGTGTATAATCTGCCATATAATGCTTAAAGCTATAAAGAAGGTCTAGTTTTTGATTTGTTCTTGAAATGGACATTTTTTAAATGTTTGTCAGTTTTTCATGATCTACTGTAACCCCAAGTAGTTTTGTAGTATTACTACTTCAAAGGAGCAAATGTTCTTTTATAAAAATCTGCAGCTGTGAGCAGTCAGAAAACTTAGTTTTAGCAGCAGTACATGAAGCAACACACACTCCAGGTGGTGCTTACTGGGGGAGGAGTCATGAAGTCCACCCACTCCAGGCATCAACTGTGGTTCATAGGTTCATAGGCTAGTACTAGGCTAACTGCCCTTGCGAGCCATTTTAAGCCTAGCCAGTTATCCCTTTTGAAATTCAAACCCTGTACCTTGTGTTTGTAAGGCAAACACCTTAACCATTAGGCCACCCACCCAACCATGTGCAGTATCCTCTAAATATGAGAACATGGGCCACAGACTGCATGCTGCTTCAGGACTAGTCACTGTAAAAACTGTCTCTATGTGATTTGGTCATATCAGCTAATGTTGCCAAAAAGGGGCATGGCTATTGCTGGTGCTGAGGACTTGGCCTACTCTTACCTATGCCAGGGACCCATACTAATAGTGAAAGGGGTCTATGCACCCCTATTGATCAGTGTGTGATGCCATAAAGCCCGGCAGCCCTCGATCAATAAGCTGCTGGCTGCCTGGTGTCCAACTGTCCAGCCTGGGTGATCTAGGATAGCACTATTGAATGAAATCTGGATTTAAAACCAATCACCCTGCCAAAAATTAACTAAGGATTGCTACACTGAACATAGGTTCACTGAAAGGACACCACTTAGAAGCAGATTATATGATGATAAGGAGGAAACTGGATATCCTGTGTGTATCCAGGATGCAAGGTAGAAGGGCAGTGCAGCAAAGTCGCTTGACTTGAGATCTAGAGTCTACAACTCAGGGAAGATAGACTGAGTGTATCATGTATGGAAACTTTAATATAAGAGAGAGACTTCTACAAAAAAGTAAGGATGTCACTAAAATCAGTGACAGACTCATGGCGATAAGACTCCAGTGGAAACAAAGGGCAGTCTTCATAATCTCAGCCTGTGCCTCACAGCACAGCTGTGATGGAAAGGAAAAGAGGGCATTCAGGCAACAGTTATGGGACCTCCAAGATAAAGCAGGGCAAAATGAGCTGGTATCGATAATGGTGGCCTGAATGCTCATACTGGGGCAGACAGAATACAATATGAGGATTGCCTGAGTCCACAGGGTTGGGGCAGAAGGAACAATGAATGAGAGACTATTCTAGACAACAGTGTAAAGGCATGAATAGATTCTGAGTGTCACACTTATATCAAGGATAGTCCTGAGGTCATGTTTCATCTCCCTGTCTTTACCCTATGGGTATGCCCACCTCAGAGGCAGTACGTCAAATGCTGTGTGGGTTGGGTGCACAAGTGTAGCCTATGTAGGATTCTCAGGTACAGGATATCTGTCATGCTCTGGGGAGGCTCTTTGCTACATTACTACCTCTACAGGATCCTCTTTATAGGTGGATATGCAACACAGTGTCATTGAACCATGCATCTTGCATGCTGCCATCATCACCAGCTGTAGGTTCCCTGCTGACATCAGCTTTAGGTTGTCGTGTTCTGCTGTGGTGGAACCTATGAAAGCAAGAAACACAGCACTATGGTCAACCCATTCACATCTGTTTCCATATCTCCCTGCGTGTTACACGTGGAAGCTGTTCTATATAATACATTGTAAGACATAACTTGTGTAGGTTGTTGGACTTGCATATCAGAGATGTCTGAAAGGACAGATATGCAGGTGGGTGTTGGTGAATCCTTCTGTTCAGTCATGCAGTGATCTACTATAGTCTACTACAATAGACAATGCTAATCTGGTGCTTCCCCTACTGACACAAAGGTGGTTGGTGTCAGGACTGCTCCCACATACAAACTAACCCTGAATATGAAGGGAGAGTCCCCCTGGCTAAAAAGTGACACCAACAACTTCTTGAAACTCCTCAGCTGCTTGTGCACTGGTGGTCCACACTGACTGTAGTCGAACTGTCTGCTGTGGTTATCCATACAGTTTCTTTGCAAGGAATGTCTTATCAGTAATCTCCTATCACACCACATGTTGGAACCTATTATGGCTGCCCGCAGCATTCACATCCTGCACTTATCCCTGTCAAATCTACTCCTAGAAATGCTAGTCTTCAGCACCTTTGCCCAGGAGGTATACGCTAGGTGTGCAGAGAGATTTCAGTAGTAGTTCATTCTCTTAGCTAATGAAAATTTTTAAACATTTACTGCATCAGATGGCCATGTCAATGCATGTACACCTAAGGACAAACCATGTCATTCCGTGGGTGAATATGCTATGTTCTAGCATGCACAAGGTTATGAATCATGATCTACCATATAGACCTGGTCAACAGCTGTAGTTATTACTATACATAGCTTCATCTCCCTCCACTTTGTTACTTTACCCATGCCTGTACATATGGTCCTGGAACACTCCACCCCATATGGCATGTAACAGGATCATAGGAGGCTACTAGGCTATTGGTCCTGAGGCCCTTATAAGCCTAGCCAAGAGCCCATGTTTAGACAAATCAGCACCCAATGCCCCTGTCCATCAGGGACATGGGTGGAATCCTATGGGTATATTTTCTGTTTCCCATCCAGGTTGTGCTTAAAAAGGTGTAAAGAGGTACTCTGCTTGATGTGGAGAAGGAATCTATTCCATAGATAAGGGAGTATCTGGAACACAAATCTGTCCTGCCAACAAGTCCTGTTGATGTCACCGACCAGGTTGAGGCCACATGTGCGGGTTACTCGAGTGGAGCTTGACTTGCAGATATGCAGCAGTCCCATCAAGGTGGGGTCCATGATCGCCTTATATGCCAGATAGAGGTCACCTCTGAGGAGTCTGTATGAAACTGAGTAGAGGGATAGGGCTTTTAGCCTATCTGTGTATGGTAGATGTTTGAGGCCCTGGATTCTCCTGGTGAGGAACCTCTATGGTCTCTCCAGCTGCTGCATGCGCTTTGCGAGGTGCATGCCGAAATGTGCGTTGTACTCAATAATGGGCCTTATAAGGGAAGAATACAGGGATGTTATGACATCCTTGCTCCTGGATGAGATACCCTTACTTATGAAGTGGGCCATGTAGAAGGCTTTCTGCACCACATAAGCAACATGGTGGTCAAACATCAGGTTGCTACCATCCTGGGTGCCCAAATCCCTCACGACTGATTGAGTGCTTAGGACATTGTTATTAATGTGATAACTTGTGGGGACGTCACTCTCCGCAAAGGGGATGATGATGCATTTTTTGGTATTCAGCTTGAGGCCATGTTTCTGGCACCAGTCATTTGTCTGAGTGAGACCTTCTTGGGGGATGTCCATATCACTAGGGAAATTGATGACAGCATCCAGCTTGCAGTCATCTGCCAATCTGGTCAGCCACAGCCCACTAGTTTTGGCCTGCACCTCAGAAAAGTCTATCTCAGATAACAGAGGCGCCAAGACCGAATCCTGGGGTATGCTGCTTATTACGGGTCTACTGCTTGAGCTGGCTTCCCTATTTTGACTACATGGGTTCTATCAATGAGTCAGTTTGCTACCCATCCAGTAACATATGGATTGATGCCTAGTTGAAAGAATTTACCTATTATGCCCAAGTGGGGAATAGTGTCAAAGGCTTTGGCCAGGTCAAAGTAGGTGGTGTGCACAGTCTACCTCTCATCCATGGCTTTGGTGACTGTCTCAAAGAAGTCAACCAAATTTAGTAGACAAGACCTCCCCTTGATGAAACCAAACTGTGTAGGATCAAGTATTTGGAGATTGCTGATGTCCTTGTTAATGAGGTCCATGATAATCCATTCCATAGCCTTACAGATCAGGCTAGTTAGGCTGATGGGTCTATAATTTCCCAGATCGGTGGACTCTCCACTTTTGTGTAAAGGGATGACAGTGGATGTCATCCACTTAGCTGGGATGAAGCCAGTACTCAGGCTTTGGTTGAATAGGATGCCTAATGTTGCTGCAAGTTCCTGCCTGAGTTCACGTAGGATGCAGCCTTGGATGTTATCGGGTTCCATGGAGGCTGTATTTTCTGCCTGTGAGAGGGCAGTGATGACCTGTTCCCTATATATATAAGGGGAAGGGGGCAGGTACTGGGGATATCCTGATTTACTGATGGGGACAGATGGGTAAAGTTTTCGCTGAATCTGTCAGCTAGCAAGTTTGCTATATTTACAGCATTTGTATATGTGGTGTCCTTGACCACCAGTTCAGAACAGTTCTGGGTGCTTCCTTTGCGGTTGCAGACATATATGAAGAAGGCCTTATGGTTGTCTCGAATAAATGTGGCCAATTTGGACTCAAAGTTTGCTTTGGAGGATTTCACTAGTGCTCTTATTTGCTTGTTCAGGCTAAGGAGACATTGCTTCCAATTGGGCACCTGCTCCTTCTTGATCTTGGGCAGCAAAGTTTTCATTTTGTTATAGAGTTTACTTATTGCAGATGTCCACCAGACAGGTTTACTCTTTCTTAAGGAGGATGATTTAGTTCCGTCAGGTATTCCTGATTCCATGCATCTATATAAATGCTCGTATAGTGCTTTGGTATAGTTTTGGATATCGCTGTCAGTTCCTACAGAGGGGAGGGGGCTGTGAAGCTGTTCATACCATCCCTCAAGAGGCTGTAATCAGCTTTGGAGAAGTTTTTATGTCTGATCCTAGCTAGAGGGGGGTTGGGGGAGATGGAGACTTTGAAAGTGACCGCTTTGTGGTTGGATCTTACCAGGGAGGATGATACTATAGGGATGCTGCAGTGGTTACTCATGTTGGTTAATACCAAGTCAAAGATATTATCACCCCTTATGGGGGTATTGACTAGCTGTTCCAAGGCATTTGCATTGACAAAATCAAGAAATCTCTGGGCATTTGTGTTTTGGAATGAGTCGTTCTTCCAGTCTATGTCTGGGAAGTTAAAGTCACCCAGGATCAGGGTAAAAATTTGAATCTTGATAGATTTGAACAAGTCCAAATAGGCGGATTGGACTTCTTGAGTCAGATTTGGGAGCCAGTAGCTAGCTATGATATGAATAGGAGTCCTGTCAATGGTTAACTGCACCTGGAGTGTCTCCTGTACATTATACTGTTTGACCAGCCTGGAGTTGTGTATGTCTTTAATGTATATTGGAACTCCACCTTCTTTGGCTTTACTGCCCACAGTTTGGAGTCTGAATGTATGATAGGATGAGTAACCAGGTAAGGCTGGGGTGCTCTCCTCAGCTTTGAACCAGGTTTCCGTGACTGCACAGATGTCAGCATTTTCCAGGGTTAGGAATGCTTGCAATGAGTGCAGTTTCAGGTTTAGACTCCTAGCGTTTAGCAGCATGACTTTTAATTTGTGTTTTGTTGAAATTTTTATGTTGGTAGTGTTAACCACATCACTTTTCCTAAAAAAAGGCACTATAGGGGAGGCAGGAGCTTTTGCCAGAAGCCTGAAGCCCAGACAGATGCAAACCATCTCTGGCAAAGCATCATGGTCTGTCGATCCTATCTTCCCAGGCTGTCAGGTACTGGATCCCCTTGGAATGACACCAGAAACTAAGCCACTTGTTAAAGGCAATCATTTTCTGTTTGTATTGGGGCATCATTCTGGGTGACGGCAGAATGCTGCTTAAGGCTAGGGACATACCTGCCTTGTACACATAATCAGCGACCTCAATCATGTCTCTCTTCATATAGTCCAGAGAGGTATGTCTCAAGTCATTCACGCCAACATGGACTATGACAGAGTCCTAACAGTACTTGTTGTTGAGAAACTTGAGTGTGTGAGTGACATGGCAGATTCTGACACCTGACAGACAACTAACTGTAACATTCTCCTGCAATGTCATCTGTTCATGGTTTACTTCTCCTCATACACAGTCAGACATTAATGTGCCACGCAAGTGTGATGGGGTCCCAGTTACACATACAACAAGACATGTGCCTCACTCTCTCTGACATCCGTAACACAATTTGTAGTTGTGTAGGTGGTACTCCACCTGGCAGTGCTTCTTACTTACCTCTGTAGTACTTCTGATCTGCAAAGCCTTTACTCAGATATCTCTACAGCTTAATTATATGGTTGCAAGTGGTGGTGTAAAAGATAGTGCTTTATGTCACACTAACAGTACTTATTTGGCATGGCAGTTAAACAAATGACCAATGCCTGTAACTAACTTCTGTGTGTAATGTACTACCCATACATATCAGTGTATAACCATGTATATAACATTTAGCATAAAACATGTGGCCTCTATATTCAGTGCGTGTGCATGTGCGTGTGTGTGTGTGTGTGTGTGTGTGTGTGTGTGTGTGTGTGTGTGTGTGTGTGTGTGTGTGTGTGTGTGTGTGTGTGTGTGTGTGTACATGTGTAGTAAAATGATGCAGTGCTAAATTCTGCAACACAGGATTCACAAAAATGTGCACAGGGCTGCCATATAGTACCAGTGGACATACTGAGTGGCCATGGCTGTTTCTGAGAGGTAAAAGCAGGGCTCCTGCACAGTGTGCCAGGAAGAACATGACATTCATGTTTTTCCATCATAGGGATTTTAAGGAACACCTGTTGGGATACTATAATGACCATTTCAAGAAGATGGATACTAGGTATGAACTAACACAGGCAATAAATGATGCCACTTACATCACCCATTCTGGATAGCAATGTCATTATTGTTTTGATGACCTGTGATAGCTCCCTCCCTGGTCCCAAACAGTACAGAGGTTCAGGAGGGTGAACTTGAGATGTAGTGTAAGACGTTTTTTGATTGGTTGGTACCATTGCTTCGTAATATGTACAGTACACTGTTGTACAGACATGCTTAACAGTACATGCTTTGTTTTATAGCTGATGAGGAGTATTTCCTTAACATGGTTGGTTGCATTCTAGGTAGTGGTATGTGGGTGTGTGTTCTGTGCCAGTCCGGTGTACAACTGCATTTGTGTTTTTATTATGTATGTGTGATACTCTTTCTCACTGTGCCATCCTTCTGTAGATCCATTTGTGGAAGAGAAGCAGAAGAAGTTAAGCTCATCTTGGTCTCTGCCAGCCACTGCATCTGGTGGGGGTCAGCAGTGCATATCAGGTCTGTCTGTTTTTTGGGGGGTTAGTCTCTCTGCTGAAGCTGACCTTTAGTGGGATCCTTGGTGCTGTCTATGTCAATCTCTCAGGAGGGATGAAGGTTTTTTTTCCTGAAGGTGGACCAGAGAAATCTCAACTGGTATCCCAGCGTAAATGGTGGTGGCTGCTCACTGCCAAGGTCATCATCAGCTGGATGCCCTCCTCAAAAACATAGAGAGACTTCTGGCATAACTGGTGGAGTTGTGTGACAAGTAGGCCCAACCCAATGGGCATCCAGACGAGCAACTAGTCCATAACATTGACCACCTAGGAGAGTGATGCTTAAGTTTTTGAACGCTGGGTAAGCTTGGCAGCTGGTTATGTCAAAAGTTCACCATATCCTTTTCTCAGTTGCTCCTTCCCTTATGTGTCATTCCCACTTTCTTATCTATATTCCCCATCATTAGTTGTTTAATCTCTGTATGTATGTTCTTCCACTGTCCTCCCCAACTTTTATATTTATACTTTCACTGTATATGTGTGTGTGTGTGTGTGTGTGTGTGTGTGTGTGTGTGTGTGTGTGTGTGTGTGTGTGTGTGTGTGTGTGTGTGTGTGTGTGTGTTTGTGTCTGTCTCTGCTACCTCCTCTTCTCCCTCTTCTCCACCCACAACCATTTTTCGCTAGCTTTCCTACCTACCCTACTTTTCTGAAAATACAAAAACAATGAGCTTTAGTCTAAAAAAATCCTCCTCCTCCATGTTTTATTCCTTAGGGTTACTCTTCTGTGTTTCCCTCTGCTTTTTCTCCCCCTTTCCTATTTACCTCACTACCCCAGTTTCTCCCCATTTATATAATGAATAGGGTTGCCACTTTTTTGTATACACCCACACTGGTTTATGAGTTGGCTGTTGTGCTGAGCTATGATATCCTTTTGTAGGTGCCTCTCTGGCTGGAGCTCTGTGGCTCTGCATTGTGCACAGAGGCACTCACTGACTCAGACATACTAATATGCATTATTTTTATGTCATTCACATTAACCATGTGCATGGCTATAGCACCACTCTTCATGTTACCACTACACCTCTATTTTCTTATGTGGTCCTTTAGTTGACCTGCAGTTGATATCCCTTTCCTGCTTCATTTATAATCAGCTCTCTAGTGCTTTATGCAGCGAGTCTCTCATATATTAGTACTGCACAGGTGAGCAGCACTTGTATATGAATTCCAGCCATAATGTTTCTTCAGGTGTTGGACTTCAAGTGGTGTTTACAGAAGTCAGTCCTTACTTTCTTGATGGGTGGGTTACTCTTATTGAAATCACAGATGAGCAGCACTTGCATACGAATGTCAGCTACAAGGTTCTCCAGGTACTGGACTGCAAGTGGTTTATATTGAAGTCAGTAGTGGATACAGTAATAAATTCATTACTTTCTTGAAAATAGACTAGTAGACTTCACTGGTCAAAGCAAGTATTCTTTTTGAATAAAAGGTTTTACAGCTGTGTGACACCATATGGTAAATTCTGAATTCATAGTAACCATATATTTTACAGTCAGAGATGGAATAGCCAGACATCCTGAGGAATAAAGTTAAACTGGCACTAAAAACCAAAAGCAAGACCTGCAGCCAGTTGTAGTTCAAACCATCAGCTTCATGTCACAAAGTTATAATTAAGTTAAAGAAAACAAGAAAAACCTCCAGTCCCATTACAGACAAGCTCATCAATATTCCAAATTAGTATGTAATGGAGGATAAAAACAGATTTAAGGGATTAGACCTGGGGGATAGAGTGCCTGAAGAATTATTGCCATAAGTGTGTGATATTGTCTAGCAGGTGGTAACAAAAATATTCCATATAGAGAAAAACATCAAGCATGCAAAATGGCTGTCTCTGGAGGCTTTAGAACTGTCTGAGGAATGAAGGAAGGCAAAAGGCAATAGGGATCGGGAAAACATGTTAAACTTACTGCAGAGATTCAGGGAACAAGAAGAAGAAGAAGTGAGGAGGCAAGTTTAAATGTGAAGTGAAAAAGAAAGACATGGAAGAAAATAGAATGGGAAAATAACTGATTTCTTCTAGAGGATTAGTGACATTAAGGGACAGTTTCAAGTAAAAATGGGAAAGATAAAAGAAAAATATGAGAGAAAACTAGCAGAAGATGAAGCTATTAAGAAACAGTGGAAGCAATATACCAAATATCTATAACAGAAGAACCCTAAAATCACTGATACATATGGAGGTATGTTCTCGGATGTAGGGTCAGGCATTATGCAGAGTGAAGCTGAAAAAGTACTAGAAATCCTTACTAATAACAAGTTTGCACAAAGTGATGATATTTCAGCTATTTTTTTTTTAATCTTACGAAATGATGTTATAATGCTGTTTACAATATACCTGAAAATCTGGAAAGCACAACACTGGTCATTGGATTGGAAAATGTCAGTTTATATCTCAGTCTCAAAAAAGGACAATGATAAAGGGTGATCAAATAATTGAACAGTTGCACTTATTTCACCTGCTAGCAAGGTAATGCTCAAAATCCTGCAAGCTGGACTCCAACAATATAAAGAGTGAGAACTGTCAGATGTACAAGCTGGGTTTAGAAGGGCCACACACACAAGAAATCAAACTATCAACATTTGTTAGACAATAGTGAAACAAGGGCCAGATTCCAAAATACTTCTTCTCAGTATAAGTGACTTATTCTGGTGTAAGTCCTATCTATAAAAAAGGCTTACACAATGGCAAGTCACTCACACTGAAAGCAAGTCTTTGGAATCTGGCCCAAGGGAGTTTAGAAATATTTACTTTGGCATTATTACCTATTCTAAACCCTTTCACCTTGTGGACCATAACAAACTATTGGAAGTTCTTAGAGAAATGGAGCTACCAGATCACCTTATTTACCTCCTAATGAATCTCTATGCAGAAAGGGTTCTAATAATAGTTAAAGTGTTTACGTCAAAGACACAAGGTACAGGGTTTGAGTCTCACCTTTGAAAGGGAATTTGGCTAGACCTAAAATGATCCACAAGGGGCAGCCTAGCACTTACCTATGAACAAGATGCAACAGTTAAAACCAAATATGGAATAACTGACTAATTCAAGATAGGAAAAGGAGTGTAACAAGGATGCATATTATCTCTCTACCTATTTAATTTATACACTGAATATATCATGCACAATGCAAGGGATAGACGAATCAGATGTTGGAATCATAATTTATGGGAGAAATATTAATAACCTCAGACAAGGCAGAGGTGATAAGTTTCACAGTCCCCACGCTAAAGGATAACACTGCCCAAGATGCAGAATCCTTTACAATTGCACTCTTTGAGCATGGATCATGCTATCCCTAGCAAAACCAAGACTGACTCCCCTAAGAGAAGGAAACCACTCTGGTGGACCCCTGCCATAAACAGGTTATACAACAAAAGGAGGAAACTAGTTCAGAAAAAAAGCAAATGCCAAGAAGGAAAGACATCCCTGATCAGTATCAGTAAGAAACTAAGGTCCCGCATAAAATCATCCAAGGCTAACTTCGAAAGAAAAATAGCCAAGGATTCGAAAGATAACCACAAAGCCTTATTTAGCTATGTTAAGAATCTAAGGGGCAACTCGCAGATATGTTCTGAGATAGTGCAAAATAGCACAAAATATACTGAACCTACTGATATTGCCAACATACTGGCAGATAGATTCAGTGCAAACTTCACCTCCCTCTCACCTTCAAAAGGGCCCACAACAATACCGGAAAAGTGTAGTGTCCCAGAAATCACAGAAGCACAGGTGAAAACAGCCCTTTCAAAAGCCAAAAACACAGAATCAATGGGGCCAGATGGTGTCCCAGGGTGCGTCTTGCACGAACTACAGAACGAACTAACCCCCCCACCTAAACACGCCGTTCAACCTCAGCCTCTCCACAGGCTATGTGCCCATAGAATGGCGCACAGCAATGGTTATTCCACTCCACAAAGGAAGGGCCACAACTGACCCTGGTAACTATCGCCCCATAAGCCTGACTAGCCTGGTCTGCAAGGCTATGGAGCGCATCATCATGGAACTCATTAACAAAGACATTGGGAACCTCCAAACACTTGACCCAACCCAGTTCGGCTTTGTTAAGGGCAGATCATGCCTACTAAACCTGGTTGACTTCTTTGAGTCAGTTACCATGGCCATAGATGAGGGAAAGGTGGTTCACACAGCCTACCTTGATCTCACCAAGGTGTTTGACACCATTCCTCACTCGGGTATTATAGAAGAACTCACCAGCCTGAACATAAACCCCTATGTCACAAGATGGGTTGCCAACTGGCTTACAGACAGAACTCACACGGTAAGAATAGCGGGCTCCAAGTCTGACTCTAAACCAGTCACAAGTGGTGTCCCGCAAGGCTCAGTTCTGGGACCCCTACTATTCGGCATATATTTCTCAGAAGTACAGGCAAACACAGGAGGACTATGGCTAACCAAGTTCACCGATGACTGCAAACTGAGAGCCATAATTGACTCTCCGGCTAACATGGACATCCTCCAAAAAGGCCTTACTGAGACAGACACCTGGTGTCAAAGTCATGGCCTCAAGCTAAATGCCAAAAAATGCATAGTCATCCCGTTTGGGAAAAACAAACCACCCACAAATTACCACATAGGCGGCAGCCCCCTTAATACAGAAGAGGTAATAAGAGATCTGGGGACCCAGGTAGATAGTAATCTCTCCTTTGCCAATCATATTGCCAAAGTAGTTAGGAAATCCTTCTATGTAGCCCATCTAATTACTAAGGGGTTTGCATCTAGAAATAAAGAAGTTATAGTGCCCCTCTACTTGTCACTCATCAGACCCATCATAGAGTACAATGCCCCATTTGGGATGTACCTCACAAGACACTTCCAACAGCTTGAAAGACCACAAAAGCACCTCACCAAGAGGATTACTTGCCTCAAACATATGTCCTATGAAGCCCGACTGAAAAAACTCCGGCTGTACTCAGTGGCATATCGCTTACTCAGAGGTGATCTCTGCCTGACTTACAAAGCCATGTCCAACTCAGAATTGATGGACATGCTCCACCTAAAGAAATCCAAGTCACTGCGAGCCACACGCT
Organism: Protopterus annectens; assembly: GCF_019279795.1. NCBI lineage: Eukaryota > Metazoa > Chordata > Ceratodontiformes > Protopteridae > Protopterus > Protopterus annectens. The sequence continues at coordinate 26,189,579 of NC_056740.1, read as the reverse complement.
CTAGTGAGCTAACCCCTCCACAACAATAAATAGAACATGCTGGAGGGATAGATTCCTGTCACAGAGACTCCCCATGCTTTGGAACAAAAATTCCTAACTACATTAGGCAGAGCCCCTCACTAACACTCTTCAAGAGAAGCCTTGACGAGTGGATGGGTAACAGAAAGTACACCCCTGGGATCACTTCATTGGCTCTGCTTGACAGAGACTCAGTTAATTAATCAATGGGGCAGCGAAAGCTGACACACTCTGGCTAGGCTTATAAATGCCCTCGGGCAGATAGCCTAGTACCTACCTATGAACCTATGAACATGCAAATGATATCATGGTCGTCTTTCATCATTTTGGTTTCCTGTTTTGTTTTATGCAAATTATATCACACTGCTGGTTGAAAGTGAGGAAGATATGAGCAGCCTTTTGATAAAGATGAAACTAGAAACTGCAACACATGGATTTTTGTTAATAAAAATATAAATAAATAAAATTATTTCATCTTGCCCTACTAATTATTTGCAAATAGATGGGAAAAAAGTTGAGACAGTAACAGATTTTATTTTCCTTAAAAATCTCTGTAGGTGGTAACTGCAGCCACAAATTAAAAGATGCGTGTTTCTTGGAAGGAAAGCTATAACTGTCTTGGTATGATTTTAAAGGCCAAAAAAATTACATTTTTAACAAAGGTCCATACAGTAAAGGTTATATTTTTTCAGTAATAACATATCACAGTAAGAGTAGGACTATTAAGTAAGGCTGTGCTCTAGAAAATCTATGCTTTTGAACTGTGGTGTTAGAGAAACCTTTTGAGAATTCCATGGACTATAAGAAGATCAAATTAGTCAATACTTAAGGAAATAATCTCAGACTGCTCACAGGAAAGTCTGATAGTAAAACTAAAACTTAAATACTTTGCTTACATAATGCAAAGACAGAATTCATTAGAGAAGACACTGATGCTTGGAAAGAATGAAGGAAAAAAGAAGAGGGCAACAGGCGTTAGGGGGGCTAGGTAGCATTACTGAGGTAAGGGATATGACTTTGGAAATAAGCTGATTTGACAGACAGGCCTGGTGTGCTAAAGTCCTTGAAGTCATGAAGAGTCGGAATTAATATAACTAAACAATGACAACAACTGTGTTACACTGAAATAAGCTCCTTTTTCTGATAATCTTGAAGGAGCATGCACGTTAACATTTCAAGACTAAATACATCAATACAATAAGCAGAAAGCAAACACATTACAAGAAAACTATGCCTTGACCTAGAATGCTTCTGCAAAGCACAAACAGAGCAAACGCAGCAAGTCAAGGTAAACCCATTTACCCATTTAACAAATAAATGCATATAAAATATAGTTAAAGAGAGAAATGATAAATGTATGGAATGTGATGAGCTGGGCATGTAAACACCATTATAATTCATATTGAATCTTTTGGGAACAGTGGTGACCACAGCAGTTATATTTTATTTATTTATTTATTTGCAGTTTGTTAATCAGGAAAGCCCATTGGGCCAAAATGATCCCGTTTTAAATGGAGGCCTGGGGAGAAAAGCTCCGTATATAATTATTACAAAGCTAATAGCAACAAAGTTAACAAGTACAATACAATTTTCAAAACTATTAAAAACACAGTAATACAGAATACAGAACAATAACATTTGAGCAAGGTGTTGTAACAAAGCATTGAATGAAATTAAAACATAAGTATTTTGGAGTACATAAATATAATTTGGAGTGCAGGCATTTAAGCACTCAAAGTTTCATGAGGAGACAGGGAGGAAGAATTAGAGCAAGAGAGTAGAACAGTGAAAGGTGAATATGTTGAGTTATGAGAAAGGAAAAAAGGGAGAGGGAGTGGAAATTAAATGAAGGGAGTCACTAGGATGAGTTATGAGAAAGGAGAAAAGGGATAGAGAGTGGAAATGAAATTAAGGGAGTCACTAGGGTGAGTTATAAGAAAGGAAAAAAGGGAGAGGGAGTGGAAATTAAATGAAGGGAGTCACTAGGATGAGTTATGAGAAAGGAGAAAAGGGATAGGGAGTGGAAATGAAATTAAGGGAGTCACTAGGGTGAGTTATAAGAAAGGAAAAAGGGAGAGGGAGTGGAAATTAAATGAAGGGAGTCACTAGGGTGAGTTATGAGAAAGGAAAAGGGAGAGGGAGTGGAAATGAAATGAAGTGAGTCACTAGGGTGAGTTATGAGAAAGGAAAAGGGAGAGGGAGTGGAAATGAAATGAAGGGAGTCACTAGGGTGAGTTATGAGAAAGGAAAAAGGAGAGGGAGTGGAAATGAAATGAAGGGCTTCACTAGGGTGAGTTATGAGAAAGAAAAAGAAAAGGGAGAGGGAGTGGAAATGAAATGTAGGGAGTCACTAGGCTGGTTTATGAGAAAGGAAAAAAGGGACAGGGAGTGGAAATGAAATGAAGGGAGTCACTTGGGTGAGTTATGAGAAAGAAAAAGAAAAGGGAGAGGGAGTGGAAATGAAATGAAGGGAGTCTCTAGGGTGAGTTATGAGAAAGGAAAAAAGGGAGAGGGAGTGGAAATGAAATGAAGTGAGTCACTAGGCTGAGTTACAAGAAAGGAAAAAGGGAGAGGGAGTGGAAATGAAATGAAGGGAGTCACTAGGCTGAGTTTTGAGAAAGGAAAAAAGGGAGAGGGAGTGGAAATGAATTGAAGGGCGTCACTTGGGTGAGTTATGAGAAAGGAAAAAAGGGAGAGGGAGTGGAAATGAAAGGAGTCACTAGGTTGGGTTTTGAGAAAGGAGAAAAAAAAGGATGGGGGAGCAGAAATTATATAGAGGGAGTCAGGTGGGGTGAGAGCATGAGCATTTCCAGTGAGAAGTGAGATGGGAATGGAGCATGGGCTTGAAGGCGGATTGCTTTTGGGTGATTTGAATGTGGTGGGAAAGTGAATTCCATAGACGAACAAGGGAGAAAGACAGGAGAAATTGCCCAGGTGCACATAAGGGTTTGTACATTTTGAGGAGGTTCGGGTTACTGGACCTGAGTAGTCTGTCAGGATGATGCAAGCTGAGTATGGAGGAGAGGGAAGGGCAGTTAGAGGGTTTGAAAATGAGTTTGTGAGCAGTTAACAGTTGAATGTAAGAGAGATAGTGGGAGAGTTCCAGCCAGTTCAAGGAGTGGAGTGCATCACAGTGGTGGGAGGAGGATTTGATCCCAGTAGCAAACTTAGAGATTTTATTGTAGCAGGATGACAGTTTTGACATTAGGGAGGATTGACGGTTGATGAGGAGAGAGGCTCCATACAAGAGAGAGGGGATGAGGTAGGAAATAGCGAGTATATGTTTGGATGAGGGAGTGAAATAACAGCTGTGACAGTACAGCATTCCAAGCTTTTGCTGTGTTTTCTTAATACTGGTTTGTATATGAATGTCAAACTTCAAATGTTCATCAATGATAACATCTAGAAGTTTTGTATGGGACAATATTTCAATGGGAATCTTATTCTGACTGACTATGGAGAAGGAATTTTTATTGACAGAGGTGTATTTAGATGGGGTAAAGATTATGATTTTGGTTTTGGGTGCAATGACAGCAAGGTGATTATTCATCATCCAAGAGTCGGTACAAGAGAAGACATCTTGTGTTAGTTGCATGAGTTTGGGAAGAGATTGAGCATAGCAAATTATGGTGGAATCGTCCGTGTATCAGACAAGTTTGGTATTAGGAATGCACTGATGAAAATTATTAAAGAAGATGTTAAAAAGTAAGGGACCCAGTATTGACCCTTGTGGAATTCCTGTTGGAGTGTGAAGGAAGGAAGAGGTACTACTGTTCCACTTGACGGCTTGTTGTCTATTAGAAAGGTAACTGGAAAACCAGTTAATAGAGGAGGGGGAGAGATTGAGAAGAGAGAGTTTGGACAAGAAACAGTATCAAAGGCCTTTGATAAGTCTAAGAGAAGGGTAGATACAATGTTGCCAGAGTCTCGGGTGCAGTTGATGATGTCAAGGAAGGAGAGAGGGGCAGTGGCAGTACTATGTGCAGGTCTAAATCCATGTTGAGTTAGAGAAAGAAAATGATTGTCTAGGAGGTAGGGAAGGAGTTGCAAATGTATGCATTTTGCAAGGACTTTTGAGATAGGGGACAGGATGGCTATAGGACGGAAGTTGGAGATTTCAGTATTGTTGCCTCCTTTGTGTAGGGGAATGATGAACACTTTCTTGCAGAGGAGGGGTACATAGGATTCTTGGATTAAATGGTTGATAAGTATGGTGATGGGAAGGGCTATGTCATCAGCAGCTAGCTTGAGAAAGTTAGATGGCAGGTTGTCTGGGGCATGAGAGCATGCTTTTAGTTTTAATAGAAGTTTTTTTTATAGTGTGTAAAGAGATGGTTGTAAGGTAAAGGGAGGGAAATGGGTAGTGTTGATGTCAGTGGGACTAGAGTGGAGGGTGTGGGATAAGGGTGAAGTAGAAGTGTTATTGGAGAATGATGTGGTGAGCTTGTCTATTGAATCAGTAAAGAAAGAATTGAATTAGGTAGCTAAGATATGATCTGGAGAGTTAGGATCAGGGCAGGTATTGTCATTTTTGCCAGGAGAGAGGAGAGCAGATATACTGTTCCAAGCTTTTTGGTGATTGGATCTATGATTATTTTGAAGCTTTGAGTAATAGGACTTTTGGTCTAAAGCAATTTGTTTTTTCACTTTATTACAAAGTTGCTTATAATCAGTAAGGGTGTTAGGTATTTTAGATTTATGATAATGCTTCCAAGATTTATCTCGGAGATGCATGAGCATAATAGTTGCTTTAATTAGCCAAAGGGTGGATTTGGATTTGATTCTTTTAGTTCTGGGGGGGGAGCAAAGCTATTTAGTAGGTTATTGAATGTAGTATTGAAATATGTAACAGCATCGTCAAGAGGGAGGGTTTTTACAGGGTTCCATTTCATGTGTTTTAGTGAGTCAGAAAAAGCTAGAGGGTTGAAGTTTTTTATGGTACAAGTTGTGATGTAGTTGTGGTGAAGATGGAGGGAGGACTGTGGGTGACGAGCAAAGGCAGGGAGATGATCACTGAGGGAGATGGGTAGGGTGCCGTTGTCAGAAATGGAGTTGGGGTGAGAAACTAATATCCAGTCCAGAATACTACTGTAGTTGTTATCTTTATTTAATCTGGTAGGAGAGGTAATTATTTGGGTGTAGTTGTATAGGTTTATATTCTGTGGTGATGCATTGATTGAATAGAAGTCCAGTTTATATTTACATCACCCAAGAGTATAGTTTCATTGCTTATACTGGATGAGAACCAAGAGAGGATATCTTCAAGAATGGGAATGTTATTTCCTGGTGGAATATAAAGGGCAGCTATACATATGTTTTTATGGTTATTAATTTTTAGGAAGGCCAGGGTTAGTTCAGCTGTTGCGAATTGGGGTATAGGCTTGGTAAAGGTTGTCATTGTTAGGGTGAAAGAGAAAAGTAGGGCTACTCCACCACCTTTCTTTAGATTGCTGACATTTCTTATGATCTTGTAGTTGGGAGGGGTAATTTCAGAATCTTTTATGTGGGGTTTTAACCATGTTTCGGTGATAGAGAGAGTGTCAGGGTGGTAATGGGATAGCAAGGCATGAAGGGTAGGAAGTTTATTGCATAAATTTTGGGTGTTAATGGTAGCAAAAAGGAGAGATTTATCGTGAGAGGGTGAGGAAGACAAGTTAGGGTTAGAAGCCTGGTTGTCTGAGGGTCTGGGATTGGGATGTATGTCACCAGAGAGGAGGATAGAGATTAGTTGGAGTAGGAAGGAGGTAAGGTCTTTAGATTCTTTGGAGTTGGAGTTGAGAGCAGGGTAGCTGGAGAGGTATGGATTGTGAGGGATTGGGACTGTATTCCAGATATCATGAAGAATCTTTCTAGTAAAGAGGAAAGAATCATTATAGTAAGAGAGATGAGGAGAGATGTAAGTTGAGAGGTGAGCTTCTTTTAAGGCATGTATTGAAGTATAATAGAGAGGGGAGAAAGAAAAGTCAGGTAGTCTGGTAAGATAGAGTAGGCAGTAGATGAGGAAAGGTAGACATATTAATGGGAGAGTATGTGTTGGTTTGATTTGCATGGTAGTGTAAGGTTATAGTATGCAGTGAGGATGTGCAGAGGGGAGAAGGAATTAGCAGAAGGTAAAGTGGTGCGTGGTCTCTGGTAGTAAGAATGAGATAGAGGAAGGTAAGAATAGGTAAGGGGAGGGTCCTGGGTAGTGGAAACAGGAGGGGTCAGTGGATGATGAGGTGGGTGGAGGTTGTCCAGATAGGCTGAATGCTAGAGGGGGTGTAGTTTTGGTGTTCTAAGTGTAAAGGCACTGGAAGTGGGTGGGAATTGTGGGCAGGGTAGGGGAGCGGAGTGAGCCCGAAGGGCGAAAGGAGCGGGCAGAGCTGAGAAGGAGGAAGGAGAAGAAGAGACCAACAAAAACAATCAGTGATACAGGCACTCTTGAGCACTCAAAGGTACTGACAAGCACAGAGGTATGTTATTTATGAGTTAAGGTTTGCTCTAATTCAAGGAGAATTGAACAGGTATGACAATTGTGCAAAAAACAATGGGAAAGGACAACAGGTAGTTGAAGTGAGCAGGGAAAAAGTATTGAAAGTTACCCAATACAATGAGTGGGAATATATCGCCACCTAGTGGTATTCCTGAGAAAAATAAAATGCAGAATCTACCTATTACAGGTAAATTAAATTTACATTAAATATGTACATAGGTATTTAGTAGGCATGTGGACAAGAAAACCATTGAGAAGCTCAGCTCTTTTTCTCAATTGCCCCAGATCATAGTCTGGCTAGGTGACTTGTTCAGAGTTACACAGCAGGCAAATGAAAACATGATATGTAGAATCAGGCAGGGGTGTCCTCTCTTCCCTTTGTTATTTGCATTACATTTAGACATTGGCAAAGAAAATAATTAAAGGATATAATTGGTATGGTAATCAAGAAAAGTTGGCTTTAGTCGCAAACAATATTATTTTGTACCTGATAAAACCAGAAAAGGACATCTCAGTGTTGTGGAACATTCTGAGACAGTTTCAAGTCTTTTCAGGATACAAAATTAATTAAGACAAACAAAGGCTATAGCTATAAAGTATGTACCCACACGTAAATTGGTTCAGCAAATCCCATATTTATGGGGACACAGCAATACCCATATTTATGGGGACACAATAAAGTTAAGTATTTAGAAGTATGGGTTTAAAAGGATTCTGTTATGGCAAGTAAGGATATGTGGAAAGAGACTAAACAAAAGATAATACAAACACTGAGAAACTGGAAGTTCATTTTTCTGGATATGGATAGCAAGATACAAGCAGTGAAAATGTTCTTAGTCCCTTTAGTTTCATATACAGGTCATGCATATTTTTTTATCAACCAAAGGAAAAGTTGTGGACAGTAATTAATAAATAGTTGAAGGATATGATCTTGGAGAAGAAGAGGGCAAGGGTCAAGTGGGATTAGTTGATTCTTCCAATAGAACAAGTGGTTTAGGATTACCTAATTAAGTTAAGGCTCATATACATAATACAAGCCGAAAGCTATAATTCAAAGTGGAAATGTATGACGATGAAGCGGGGGGAGGGGTTTCAAGAAATAAGGAGAGAATGGGATTTTGGATGCAAATCCTTAAGGAGAATAACAATAACCACACAGAATATTATATTCATAAAGTATCAGAAATTATTCTAAGGACTAAGCCAGCATGAGAATGAAGAAAGGAGATTTTGCCAATATGGATGACTTTAATTAGGGATACATAAAACAGGCAAGAGGGGGCTAGAATTTACTGGAGGAAACTGGCAAAGGAACCAAGGTACTGGAAGCAAATAGCTAGAGATGGAAAGATAATAGAATGAGAAGAGGCCAAGAAGACATTGGGACTGCAGGCTAGAGACTGCCTTCCCTCTCATGAATTGATATGGTATAGGGAAAGAGAAAGAGATTAGGGAATCCTAAGTGAAAGACCATCTCTGGTAGAGTTCTGAGTTGAATCTTGAACAGTAGCTGCTGTTAAAAAAGGGATAATTAGTAGGGCATATAAAATAATGAACAACTATAGGAATCAATCAGAGAAGGTTAGAAAAGATTGCAAAGGGAGACTGGATAAGCACTTCACATGGAAACATTAGAAAGACATATGTATGGCTCCCAAATATGAAACAAAGGCAAGAAGATTTAAGATTTTTGCTTGAAAGTGCATAAGTATTTTTATACCCAAAGCAGACTCTAAAGAATTTTTCTTCAAGGAGACTGCAAATGGAAAGAGGTAACTGGGAACATATGTTTGGGGAGCATAATGAGTTGGCAAATTTTATAAATTCCCTACAGAATACTCTGTCAGAAATACTGGGTGAGCAAATGTGTGTAACTAAGGAAATGGGATCTGAATTGCTTAGACATAGTAAGGCCTTGTTAAGTTTACTTCTGGTGGTTGCCAAAAAAACAATTGCTAGAAAATGGAGAGCAAAGTCTAAACCAACTGCATTTGAAGTAAATAATGAATATTGCAACAGAGATAAAAGAAATGTTAGTGGGATGTTTAGAAAACGGGTAGGAGCAAATTACTGAGGAAAAATGGAAATTGTGGGAACAATACATGCAGACTAATGTTTTGGAGGTGGAGCTAGGCTTAATGGAAGGCAGAAGTTGAACAATTTACGTAATGTTGAATTATTGATAGTTGTATAAAATAATCTGCTTGAGGTATAATATTTGTAAGTGTGAACATGTTGACATGGTTTGTTTTCTTTTATATAAACATATGTATGCCTATCTCTTAAGTAATAATTCAGTAAATGTATTAAAGATGCTTTGTGACCCCTGATAACTCCTCTACATTTGGAGATTACTCCAAATCAGTTCTTTACTATTTACTGATCTTATTGATAATTACAAATGGTGCAGCTCCCCAGCAAACCCTGCAGCTGAGACTGTTGCCTACTCTTCTGAATTTTACTCCCTCTTGAATAGACGCATTGAGGCATCCAGCATTGATATAGTGGCATGTTTAGAACTAAACATGTATAATGGAACTACTGTCTCAGTAAACTCTATACTAAAGAGAGAAACCTCTTGCCCATTACTAAATGATATCTAATTAATCAACATAAAAAGGATTTAAAACTGGTAAGTAAGTCTCTCAAACTTCCCATTAGGAAAAGTAAGGCCAACTGTGAACTTAGGATTGCAACTAATTTAAAAGACAACCACCGTAAGGCTTTCTTCAGCTATATTAGAAAGCATGGCTGTAACCTACAATTTTGTACTGACATTATCTCCAATAAGATCTCCTAACAACCTTTAAACCCAGTCTGGATGACTGGCTAGGTGATTCCAAATTTTCACAGGGCATATGTGGAGAACGTCTACTTAATGGGGACATTATTAGTCTCCCACAGTATTGGGTGATGTGGGTATTCTTCTCAATTGTTCCCTTTGGCTTCAGGCTAAGTAAAAACCTATGAACCTGTAAAATGTGGGTCATAAAGTCATCATAGCTGAAGTCAGGATGGTTAAATTGCTGAACAGATATACCAGGAATGAATAGTGAAGGTAAGTAAAAAAACAGCTTACTGCAACAAAATACTGTGTTAATGCTCACTTCAAAATGGAATAATCTTCCTTGTCATATCAACAAATAACCTGTTATATAAATTTTGAAGAAAGCTTTTAAGGCATTATGTTGATTCTCATTAAGATGTCAAAGATATAGTCTCTGCCTCTTGTACAGACCTTTGTGCCTTGGTTTACCTTCTTATCATATCACTTTGACCTATGTCTGTGTTATTCTTAAACATTTATGAATTTAAATGCTGGCTTAGTTTCCTAATGGTTATAATCTGATGTAATAATACACTTGTGTTAATTATTGTTGTGAAAACAGAATTATTACCTAACTGCCTTAAAAGTTGTATGGTTATTGTTTCTCTATTTTGTGTACACATATTCTGGAGTTTTTCTTCTCAGGTCCCCCTCTCAAAATGAGATTTGCCCAATAGGGGTAATCTGATTTAAAAAAGTAAATAGATACATAAATAAAGTCATTCCACCACAATAAGCTTAACAGCACTGAAATATGGTGGCAAAAATAAATACATACATTGTGTCATGCATCATATTTATGCAAAACTATTATGCTAGTCTAATGACTGCAGCAAAAGGTATGCCAGGCATATGGGGATCTTGTTATACATGAGCCCTAATGTGGTTGTGAGCTACAGCTTCTTCAGGGGTCCAGGCAAAGGTAGGAGCACCAATAACACCATTTCCACCTACTGAAGGATAAATGTAAACTGGACAAACATTATGCTCATTGATAATCAGAAATCACCACTAAGAAGGCAGCCTCTCTTTCCAGGAATCAGCTGCAGTTAACGGACCACTACTGCTCTCTAAGGTGGTAGAGATGCTTAGCAACTCGGCCTGTCTTGCACACAGAATATGCATTCAGTTAAAGAAAGTAAGATTGTTGTTTGTGTTTTTTGTAGCAACACTTGCCATCACCAGGTCTAGTTTTATAAAATTACCCCCCAGGAAGGGACTGGTTGTCCTGTTACTGATACCACTGGGATATGGCATACATTTGTTCTGTGTGATTATTCAGCATTTATTGCCTTAGTTTTAACCATGACACAGACAACATGTGGCCTTAACACTTTCCAGGTGTGAATGGTTGTATTGTGTCTTGAGCCAAATTCTGTGTAAGAATATCATTGGGGGTTCAGGCTACTAGGCAGTGAGACATTTCCCTTTGGTAAATTTGGTTGGGGTCACATGGCAGAAGTGACATTCAGATGCAGAGACATATGGATGCTACAAATTATCTGTGGGGAAAGAGAAGCACATAGAGCCATGCCCACAGGTTTGTCATTCTCACTGCTGCAGTAGTAGCCTTTAGCTATTTGGGTTGATTACCAAAGCTTATCCAACCCATGAGGAAGAAGGGTGAGAGTCCAGGAATCCCTGGAGAATGGTTCTAGCAAAGCCAGTCGTGGACCTGGGAAGGAAATCCAGTTATGTAATGCTTTGTAAAAGTTTGTACAGATGACCATGTAGTTGCCTCTAGAATGCGTCTAGAGTCCACCACATTCCAATATGCCATCAAAGAAAACAAGTCTCTATTATAATGTGCCTTAATCTTGCCTGGAAAAGTTTTACCATGGTGGGAATGACTAGAAAAGATATAGTAAGGAACAACCAACTGGAATTGTCTGAATTGACACAGGTCCACAGCTGCATAGCTTTCCAAAAGGACTTAATGTTAACAAGATAATCCCCGACATGCAAAAGCCTAACCAATGTACATAGAAGCTATTCTCCCTGCCATTCAAATTCTAAAAGAAATGAGGGAAATGGATGACCAGATTCAAGATACACACTAAAAGTAGTAAGGGCATATATAGGGGATTCTTTTTTACATATAACTCTATATACATGGAAAAGCAAAAAGGTTAACCCACCATAAATGGCTGCAACCCAAATACTCTCTTGCAGATGTCAGTTATTCTAGAATAGCTAGTTCAAACCCATATATCCATCCATCCATCCATCCATCCATCCATCCATCCATCCATCCATCCATCCGTCCATCCATCTATCTATCCATCCACAACACCTTTTCCCATTTTTGCACATGGGGTCGGGGTATCACTTCAATAGTGGCAATCATTTAGAAACAAGGTTTTTGCTGCTGGGTGGCTAGCCCTGCCATGGTAGTTTTTCCACACTGCTTACTCACACACACACACCCACACACACACACACACACACACACACACACACACACACACACACACACACACACACACACACACACCTATGGCCAATTTAGTGTCCAGTCCATGTACTGCATGTCTTTGGAATGTGGGAGGAAACCAGAGCACCCAGGGGAAACCCATGCAAACACACATAGACAGCAGTAACTTGCCCAGCAAAAGTAATGGACCCAGTTAAGAGTCACTTGAATAACAGGTGACCTTACATATCAATAGAAATATCTCTTTGTAAAACAGCTTGAGCAAAGTCTGAAATGAAGAGGAGAATCCACAGGCAGACTCGCTGAAATGGCTGGTAAATACCCCTTGTCAAAGGAGCAAATAGGCCACAGGGTAGAAACTCACACAGACATTTAAGAACCAGAGGTAATAATCCCAGATAGGGCACTGGTTATAAGTGATAACACCAACTAGAAAATTTTCTCCATTGGCTAACATAAAATTTCCTAGTAGTAGGATTTCTTGCCTCCTCTAGTACATTCTGTACATCCTCATGAAAAAGATGGCTAAAATGTATTAAAATTAAATCATCCAAGAAGTCAGTTGAAGTTGTTTGAGCCTGGGGTGTATCAAACATCTCCTTGTGTTGTGTGAGTATATCCAATCTGTGAGGAAGCTTGTGGTAATTGCCTATGGCCAATTCCATTAGAAAGGAGAACCAGTGTTGATTGGGCCAGATAGGAGTCACCACAATATTTTTTTCATAGAGTCCTTCTGAATATTCAGAATGATCCTGAACATCAGTGTAAAGGGTAGAAATGCATACAGGAACATTCCTGACCATGGGAATGAAAATGCATCTGTTTTCCAGGCCTGCCTGCAAAGAGTCATGATGCAGAATTTACTTTGCTCTCGGTTTTGAAAATAAGTGAAAAGATCTATTTGAGGTGTCCCCCATAACTGAATTCATTCCTTGAAGACCCCCTCATTCAGTTTCCATTTGTGAGGGTTTGTCCCGATCCTGCACAGCTTGTCTGACAGTGTAAAATGTTTGAAGGGTTATACAATGGTGTAGAGCTGTATAAGGTAGTAGGACCTGGATACCCCCTGTTTGTTGATGTACCATATCACTGTGGTATTGTCTGTAGTCATCTGTAATGGTTCCGGAGATCACAGGACCTGAAGAGATTCTGTGGCATAGATCACAGTAAATATCTCTTTAACCCATTTATATTGCTTGGTTTGTCTGAACTGTCCCACAGGTCTTGCTACCCGCATAAAAGCTGCTCCCCAACCAAAAACTGAGTTGTCTTAGTGTCTTTACCAATGCAGTTCTTTCTTGACAAAGCCCAAAACTGGAATATGAAAATCACAGATGATGAGAATGTTGAGTCCACATTTTTTTAAACACTGAATTTTTCTCAAGTAAAATCGGGTAAGAGGAACCATGAGAAGCATAGAACCCATTAATCCTAGAATTGTGAGATAGTCTATGGATGAAGTCTCTGACTGACTTGAGAAGTTTCACCTTTTCTTATGTTAGGAATCCCTTTAAAGACATTTATGCAGAAGGTGGACTAAAAGCACAATCCTGTATGATGGAGTCAAGGAAGATTTTTGAACATTTATATGAAAGCCTGTGTTGTTAAGGAGTGAAAAAACTCATGTTAAGGACTCCTAACATGGCAAAAGTCTCTGCAAAAATCAGTAGGTCATATAAATAAAGAAAAAATGTCAATGCTTTGCAGATTGCAACGGGCTAACCCTGGAGACAGACATTTTGTAAAGACCTTAGGAGTTCTAGCTAACTCACAGAGCAATGCAGAGAAATGATAATGTGACCCAGATGCAGAATCTGAGAAATTTTCTGAAACCTGTTGTTATTTCTGTGTGAAAGGATTCCCCATGGGGTCTTATATGCCAGAAATTAAGTCTGTAGCTAAATGCTGCTATTTAAATGGTTGCTGATGTTTTTGTGCCACTACATAACTGCTTACCATGACTGCTTGTCCAAGCTACTATTGTTTGCTACAATATTAGCTCCTGTATTCAAGGGCTAACTGAACTGATACCTAGGTTGCTAACATGCGCTAATGTATTCATGTTTGGATACTGTTTCCTCTTCTATAGCATACGCTGTATCTAAGCTCGCACGCTATTACTGTTAATTCTACTACATAACACCTGTGTTACACGCTGAACAGCGTGCTCTCTAGGCACTAAATTAATGTCCATTCTCCTGCATTATTTTAGTCTATTGTAGCAAATCACCAGTATTACTCAGTATAATCCAGACATTTCATGTTATTCTAGCAGGTGTTCCAACAAAGTTTTTTAGCTTAAGATTTTGTTTAATTATATATGTCTGTGTTACTGTTATTCGTTGGTCTATATGAGCGGTCTAAATTTACAAAGCATGTTAAGGGTTTACTGTGTAATTTACCTTAAAGAGCGATGGTGATTCTCCTGTTTTTGACTGCATACTATGCCTGCCCCTCCTAAAGTACCTCCACTTTTATCTCATATATATCTTCCCCCTCAGAGCAACTAGTCCCTGTGTATCAAACTGCAATTTGTGTTTCTCTCTTTTTATCCACAGTTTCCCTCTCATCTCATTGGGTGTCCCAACTCAGAAGGCTCAACCTCACTTAACCTGAGTGAAAATAAAAGTGCACCTACGTGATTTGTTTGCTCAAGCTCCATCTTCCTGATTTTTTCTCAAACAAGTGTATGTACCTCAGGAATCTTTTGTCTCACCTAGACTTTAATGGTTGCTTTAACTAATTTCTGTAGTGTAACTGCAGCATTAGCAAACCTAGTGTCAAGCACAGCATATCGGATTGCCCCCTGCCATTTCTGCCCATTTCTAAATGCACAGAATAATCTTAATATTAGGAAATTTCTCTCTTTTTACCACAGTCTACTTAGCTCTTAGTTTAATTACGTCAGATAACCAAGCTCTCCAAATCTGGAAATAACCCTGCTTTCTGTCCTGCTAAAGAAACCTATCTCTATTTTACAGTTAGTCTAGATTGTTTTTGTAGTACATGATTTTTACCTTTCTCGGTGCAGCCCCACTCCATCGCCCTTGCTTCACTCGGGCCCACTCCGCTCCCCTACCCTACCCCCATTCCCACCCACCGCCCATTATCATTTAACTTATACTTAACATTAGTTCCACCCTTCACCTCCTCCTCCAATAGGCTTTTTTCCCAACCCCCAAACCTCAAACAATACATTTCCCATATTAACCAATTCCTTTCATAAAAACCTCCTATCTCCTACAATTCTCTACCATCCCATTCCACTCCTCTCACACATACCTATAATTTTTCTCATCATCTTCTCCTGCCCAATAGCAATCAAGTATTTCAAACTTTTCCCCTCCACCACCTTTTCTCCTTATCATACTTACTCCTCCATCTACTATCCTACCAAACATATGCATATTGCATATCTACATACCACCTTAATAATTCTTTACCTATCTTTACCTCCTTGCAAAACATCTAACTAATCCCTACATCTACTCTCCTTCAGTTATATACATCATAAACAGCTATACACCTCCTACTAAAGTTTCACCCCACCTCTTTATCTCTACTCCTCTTTCTTTACTACAATTTTTCTCCCTATCTCTTTTATTTTTTCCCACTCTACCACTATGCCTCTCCACACTATTACAATAATTCTAACTATATCCTTTCATCTATATCTACTCTTCCATCTAACATCGCATGACACAAATCACATACCTCTTAAACTTACACACTCAGCTTCTACCTACACACAAACTCTTCCTAGTTATTCCTCAATAGGCTCAACCATATTTTCTACAGACACATTTCTACTAGCCAAAGCAAAAATCTTCCAACAACAAAGTCTGCCATAACTATCCCAAACATTATTATTGCCAGAACACCAAAAGACAGCCACACCAATCCACTCAAAAACACCCTTTCTAACTTAATAAAATGTGGGGCTATACACCCAAACCCAGGGCCTCTTTCCAAAATACAAAGCCAACCAAATCCAACAAAATCTTTAAACTTTACTACCATTAATATACAAAGCATTAGAAACAAAATTCCCCACTTCCATGCATGGTTACACCTAAACAGACCTGATTTCACAGCTATGACAGAGACATGGCTGAAGTCATGCATAAATAATACAGAATTCCTACCCCCCAACTATTCATGCCTTAGAAACGACAGACCACACAAAAAGGCAGGGGCATTGCCTTAATATACCCAAGTAGCTATACCATAGTTCCCTACTCAAAACCCATTCCACATTTCTCCCCTGCTGAACTCTTAGTTACAATATTAAAACTATATAACCACAAAACCCTATGCATCATAGTTTTATACATTCCCCCAGGTGATAACATTCCCATTCTAGAAGAGATTCTAGTTTGGTCATCCAAACATATTCAAAATGAAACTATCATACTAGGGGATGTAAATATAAATTGGTCAAATATCACCAATCAAAACCTCCAAACAAATATCAACCTATACAACTACACACAATTTATTTCTGATATAACCAGGCCCAACAATCAAATGAAACATGGCTCAACCTTAGATTGGATCCTTGTGTCTGACCCAAATAAAATCTCCACTTTTGGAACTTTACCAAACACTATTAGTGACCACCTACCAGCCTTTGCCATCTGCAAAACTACTACAATGACCAGTAATTGTCACTTAAAACTAATAAGAGACCTGTCCGATTTCTCTCCAGAACCTCTAAATGAAATCTTATATCATACTAACTGGACTACATTACATAACATTCCCCTACATGAAGCAGTTGAATTATTCAGTTCAACATTTCTCAAAATCCTAGATGAGGTAGCACCACCCAGAATAAAGAGAATCAAGACTAACTACGCAACTTGGCTCACAAAACGCACAAAGCAAATCATGTCCTCTAGAGATAAAGCTTGGAGAACATGACAAAAAGACAAAAACCCAGCTGACCTGGTACAATACAAACAACTATGTAATCAAGCCAAAAGACAGGTTATTAAAGATAAAAAATACTATTAACATAAGCTACAAAAGCAGCATAGACTAAACCCTCAAAAATTCTGGGGAACAATAAATTCCCTTATTCACCCAGGGTCTAACTCCAATCCCTGCCCATATCCTGATAAAACCCCCTCAGATATAGCATCTTGCTTCAACACATATTTTATTGACACCATTGCAAAGCTGACCACTACTTTCCCCTCTTCAAACCTAAACTCACCAGACCAATATACTACTTATTCTAAACCATCCCCACCACCATCTTTTTATTTCAGTCCCATACCCACAAGCACCATAAAGAAGCTGCTTCATAAACTCAAACCCTGCTCCTGACAACCTACCTGCTGAATTCCTAAAAATAACTGCTGATTCCATAGCGTACCCCATTAGTATATAATCAATAGATCAATCCAAGAGTCTTAAGTACCCAATGTCTGGAAAAAAGCTTACATTCTGCCCCTGCACAAAGGTGACAAAAATTCTGACATCTCAAACTTCCGGCCAATAGCCATTCTCTCCCCATCTCTAAAATACTTGAAAAAGGTGTCCACACCCAACTAATCAATCACTTAATCAACAACCAACTGACAGATACCAATCAACCAAATGGCAGCAATCCTCTTCCACTTTCTTAAAAATCTCCACAGGTGTCCCCCAAGGCTCAATATTGGGCTCCCTACTATTCAACTTATTCATCAACAATTTCCATGAGTCACTAATACAGGCTGACGTAATACAATATGCAGATGACTCAACAATTATCTGCACTGCAAAAACCCCTTCTGAGCTTCAACAACTAACCCAAAATGCCTTCACAACCACTGAAAAATGGATGTCAAATAATCACCTCGCTCTCAACCCAAACAAGACCAAGCTGATTCTATTCACTCCCCAAAATAACACCTCCATAGAAGTTGTCCCCAGTACTAAACTGTTAGAAGTCACTATCGATGAAACCCTAACTTTTGAACCCCACATACTGAATAACATCAAAAAGACATACCAGAAACTAGGTACCCTCTACAAACATAGCTACATAGCTATTGCCTAAATAACAATGCCAAAAGAACACTAGCCTCTGCCTTCCTACTTCCATCCCTCCTATATGGTGCCCCCATCCTCACTAATATACAGTCTTTACTAAAAAACAAACTTGATATATGCTACAATAAAATTGCTAGATTTGCAACAAATGCTAGATTCTCATCACATCACTGTTCCTCACTGCAACAACTAAACTGGCTTGAACTTCCACTCTATCTCAACTACCTCCACTTAGTTACTACACATAAAATAATATATAAACCTACAGCTTGTCCAGTTCTCTCCTCTATATTAACTCTGTACCTTAGATCTGAAAACAAAATTCTACTTAAAGTCAAAAAACCTCAAATTCCAGCTGGCCAAATGCTTTACTCCTTCACTACCTCCAAACTTTGGAATAACCTCCCAACCTCAATACCCTCCATCTCATACCCTGCTATCTTTAGAAAATCCCTTAGACAACACCTCTGTACCTGCTGGTTATACCCATGCCAAAAATAACTCTTCTTCTCTTCTCACTACTCCCACTCTCTGGGGCTACAGGTATGCACTCTTAGCAGGTCTGTAGCCATACCTATGACTGTTACTACACTGCCTAGACAGACCACTCTCTGGGGCTACAGGTATGCTCTCTTAGCAGGTCTGCAGCCATACCTATGACTGTTACAACTCTGCCTACACAGATTTAAATGCATGTAAATAATTGTATACAATGTTACTGTTTTTCCTGCCTCTCAACCAGTAATGTCTATGGCATCTATATGACCAAAAGTACATGTTAATATCATTGATGGACTACCATAAAACTGCAGTGGAATTGCTAAAGAAACTGTAAATAGTGCTACATTTTGATATTTGTATTTTTGATATTTCTATTTCTGTAATGTGAATTTTATGTGAAGCTTTTCTCCCCGGGCCTCCACTGAAAATGGGCTCACCTAGGCTCAGTGGACTTTCCTGGTAAACAAATGCAATAAATAAATGATAAAGCCTCAGAACTGCTTTCCCCTTGAGACAGCAAGAGAGTACTAAAGTTGTCTCTGACTGCCGATTTCCCTCCAATGGGTTAGGCAATCAACACTCAGGGAGTAGGTGTGGGAAGGAGCCAGAGCTTTTTGAAGACTGGTCAGTTGTTGTAAACTGGGTAGGACATAACCCAAATGGCTAAAGGCTACTGCAGCAGTGAGAATGATGAACAATGTCATCTTACTGGCCCACAGTACCTGCTACCTGTTTGCATGCTTCCGCGCATGCACACTGGAGGCCATTATTACTAGCTTGATAATTATTTCCCTGAAATAGTATTAACTAAGATGGCATCAGCATGCAATAAGCATCAGTAACACAGTGATCAGACTATCCCCTGAACAGGGTGGGTAAGTCAGTACTGGCTGTTCATTACTACCCACCTCATCATCTGATCTTCTACTTCTATGCCCTGGGATTGGTTTTATCCTGCCTTTAATTTTCATTTTTACCTACTAAATGACTCACAATTTAGCTTTCACAAAATTCTTGCTCTGAACTATTCGAACTGTTTACTGGTAATTTCAATTGTATTTCACACATTCACAGCTCTTGATAAAGTTGGATGATAAGACTGCACCATGGTAATTCAGTCCTATGGAACTTGTGACTGCAGCCTCTAATTCAGCCTTGACTACTACTACCCTCTCTTGTCATGTTTCCTATTCACTCTGAAACTAGGCTGAGTACTTCAAATTCTTGATGATGACAGGAGATGGCATTTATGTCAATGTTATTACATGTTCTCATTGTTACTGCTCCTTTCAAAGATTCTAGTTGCAACTAATGCATAATATAATGTTATTTGGCCTCCTAGCATATACTTTGCTTGTACACATCTATGGAAGCATGCTTTTTTGTCTAATGCATTAACTGAATTTGCTAATTAGTGGCATATGAAACACTCTGGCCCTCCGTGAATGAAAAGGAACCACATATAGCTTCCATTTTATGCCTCATAGAATAAAGTAGCATGTTTACCTGAATTGTATCATTTTTTATCTAATTTGGTTGCCACAGAGAATTGTTTGAACCTCTTTCCAGGAAGGCCAACCAAATGGATCTTGTAGGTTAAGTTTCATCGTGACTGCAGAAATTAATTTTTCCTGGCCTGAATGGTTCAGATTTGGAAAACAAGGAATTTGTGTGGTAAAGATGCTTTTTTGGTTTAAAAAAGTTTTTGATCTCAGTTTTCAGATCTACTGCAGATGGTTTGGCATGGTTTTCCAATTTTAATTGCTAGAGCTGGAAATTAACTCAACTTTGTTTATAAACATATAAAAACGTATTTTGGAAAATGAGAGTAAAGAATTTTTTGGTCATGCTCATGTTACCACTGCTAGGGGTATGACCAAGTTTGGTAGATATTCTCAATGCAGATTTATTTTGGATAGGGTAAATGTTATGGTCCCTTCTTACCCCAGGGTTTTACCATGTAGGGATAACTACAAATTGCGGTACCATTGCAGTGGGCTACCTGGCTACTTGTTTATCATGCTCTGGCTTCTATGTATGCAAAACAAGCGAGCCCAGAGAACTCAAATCTATGAGCATGTCTGTGCTATTAGAATGGGGACATTACTAACACTCTGTATAGACACTCTTTAAAATGCAGGGATTTAAAAAAAAAAATGTTTTTTTTTTATTTTGGAGACAATTATACTTAATGAGAAAGGAGGTGACTGGAAGAAGAGACTGGAAGTCATGGAATATTATTGGCAGCTTTTATTGAATGCTTCAAGATTCCCTGGCTTGAATTATGTTGTTTCTATTAATAGTATTTTGATTTCTAAATCAATGAAGGTATGGGATGGTGTTTTTATTCACAATGTTTTTAATGTTTGTTACTCAGTAATGTAGTTTTTTAGGGTGGCATTTCATCCCATATTTTTTCATTACATTTATGTCATGTTATTTAAGGCTGTGAGCACATATATTAATTTTCAAATCAGGCTGCACTTTATTGTTCTGATGAAATTCTTGACTAGAGGAATGGAAGCACTCAGTGACGATATATAATATAAAATAAAGTATTATTTCAGTGTGGAGATATGTCATGCCGCATGTTTTTCTTTAGTGGATTATCATCAGTCTTCTTGTCCTTTGGTTACTAAAAGTGATAACAGTTTTACTTGTCTTGCAACAACTGACTCTATCTTAGAAGTATAATGCATTAGAGGTAATGTACCATACATTAGGCTTAAAATGGCAATGGCTATGTTACGTATGCACTACACATACAAACACTCTAGCTGCATTATTCTACTTATCAACACACAAGATGAAGCTCATTAGTAACTTTCAGGTATATTAAATGCTAAGATAGCAAAGACGAATTTAATGCTGCTATCTATCTATCTATGGTTATTGTTCAGAATGCAAGCAATATAATCTACAGTATCAGAATACCGACAGATCATCTAAATGACAGCTCAGAATGCAGAGACAGGAAAGTTGGATGGTGTTGAGTGTGTGTGTGTGTGTGTGTGTGTGTGTGTGTGTGTGTGTGTGTGTGTGTGTGTGTGTGAGCCTGTATGTTGGCTAGAGTAAGAGTTAAATAAGAAGATAGCTTTAGTGTTGTGGATGTTTGTTGGTGCATGTGTGTGTTTGTGTGTCTCAGCCTGAGTACTGGTAGTGTTACAGAAAGGGTCTTTTTATCGTAAGGTGCAAGGTTAGGGTTAGCAAGCATTAGGAAGATGATGTGGGGAGGGGCAGTGTGTATGTATATGCTTGCAACATGAAATACTAAAAACTCATTCCCCCGGATTCAACAAGCAGCTGTGCAATAATAAGTTATTCCTGCATGGCAGGGACCATTCCTGTGCAGCACAGCAGCGAGCCATGCATATTTATGAAGGTGCGCTGCTGTGCTGTAAAATGGGCATGGTTCTGCGTGTGAGTGCAGGGGGTGTGTCTGAGAGCAGAGCTCTCACAATACACATGCCCCCTGCACTGCAGAATTGATGTTCGGCAATTGCAAATGAGCGATAAAGCTCGTAACACCCCCAACATGTCAGGGTAAGAAATCTGGACAAAGCCATAAGGGACAAAAGTCCCTAACAATCCATAAAGTTGACTGAATAACAGGTTTAGCATAAGCACATAGCGCATACCTCCCAACCCGTCAGAGTAAGGAATCTGGACAAAGCCATAAGGGACAATCGTCCCATAAAGCAGAAAGTTGATAGAATAACAGGTTTCACATTAGCAGGGATAATCAGAAGGGTAGGCATAAAAAACACAACAAATATATATATATATATATATATATATATATATATATATATATATATATATATATTAATAACTGCAATAAAGTTTAAGAGTAGCTGCGTGGGTGTGCTTGTTGCTTAGCTATGCTTAGTCCAGCTTAAACAGCACCAGAAGTTAAACAGCAAGAGACAGCCAACTTAAGCAGTGCTGCAACAGTGTATTGGTTAGAGCGTATGCTTTGCAAGCAGCCATTCCTGGTCTGATTCCCACTTTAACCTATTTGTATTTTACATGTGAAAGCAGTACATAAACATTTTTTATAATTAGTTACGAAATAACATATTTGTTAACCAGAGTACTGTAGTAGATCCAGATGTGAGGTGTCAGTGTAATAAAGTTGTGAAACCCCCATATAAACACTAGTGCCCCATAGAGTATAGTCACAGGGGAATAAAGGCAATGAAAGCACACTGGGGGATGTCAGGGACAGTAAACAGATTTATCAGATGTAATGAATGATGAATGAATCTCATACAGCAGATAGTCTATAAAATAAAAAAAGCAATGCTAAGCACTGCACAGCTCTGCTTACCAGGTGTAAGGATTGTGTAAATATGACTGCTAAGCACTGAGTAGCCCAGTTAAGTGGATTTGCCCATTGGTAAGCAATGCTGAACCTGCCCCTTTAAGCACTGCCAACCTTAGCTAAGCAGGTTTGCCTGTAGCTTAGCTTAGCTCAGCATATTCAAAACCGTCCAATCACAGCAAAGGGCGAGAAATTGGCCATATTTAAACACCACAGGCAGGAATATAGCTCATAACTGGTTGCAGCTTCCCACTGTAGGCAGTATGGCAGGATTTGGAGAGGAAATGTGCTTTCGGGCGCAGCACTGGGGCATACAGGAGTCCAAGATCATGGTAGTACACCTGGTAAAGAACCATGATGAGAGACTGTTGCAGGGCCAGTATCAGGGCTCCCAATATAAAGGAGAAGCCTGGGACCATCTTGCCCACAATCTCACCACTGCCACGGGTATCCCTCAGACTGTTGAGCAAGTCCGGCACTACTATGACGACCTGAAGCGGAGAAAGAGGAAGGTCTTGGACCACTGGGTCCAAGAAGCAAGACAGAGGGGTGATGTTCCAGCACTGTTTAAGTATTCATATCAAGAACTGTTTACTAAAGTCTAGCCTGTTTATGTAATGAATATGTATGCCTAAATATTTTTTTATTCCCTTTACA
Organism: Protopterus annectens; assembly: GCF_019279795.1. Classification (NCBI taxonomy): domain Eukaryota; kingdom Metazoa; phylum Chordata; order Ceratodontiformes; family Protopteridae; genus Protopterus; species Protopterus annectens. The sequence goes on along the minus strand of NC_056740.1, from coordinate 26,166,304 downwards.
GCTGCAGCTGAGTGGGCTGTGAAACAAGAAGCCTATGCTAACAGGTTGCAAAGGCTGTGTAGCGAGGCTGGTGAGTAACAATCCTGCTTGTAGCAGTCATGCCAAATAAATATAAAGTATTATAAAGTCACCTGGCAGTATAAAAACCTGTGTATGGGTTGTACTTGATAAACCAGACAATTTGACAGTAATACTTCTATGTAGGTCATATTTCAATAAAACTGTAACTGCCTGCCAATAGAGTTTTAAATCCTGGACTGGTTGTGTTTACTTTGGTATTGCATGGCATTTAGTATTGCAGTCTCTGAATAGTAATGTTGCGTTAACCACTGTTACCCACACTGTGCTACATAAAAAATGTCTAGTAATGTCTGTATAAGAGTATTGTAATTACAAGGTATGATTGTACAAACGAGAGAGACTTAGACATAAAACACTGAAAGAACAGACAGCAGTTTCTAAATAGCTCACTGTGATGACACCCAAATTGTTGTATTTTTAGCACACACAGCCATGGTTTGATTCCTGGGAGTGGTAGTAGTAAGCTGTATGTATAATCATACCTCTCAACTGTACAGATGTTTGCACAATGCCAGATAATTGGCTTATATTTTAGGCCTGTTCCTCTGTCTCCCTGACAAATCACTGGAAGGATCCCAGAACTGTAGTCACTAAATAATGAAATGACATACATTTGATTTTTCAGACCTCATATCCTTCAGAAAATGTATATTAAAACAAATCCTGTTACTCTAGCAATTCTCCAAGTTTATAAGCAATATTCAAAATATGTCCCTATTTGTACCCCCACGTTGTCAAGCTTTGTCTAGAGTGTGTGCATTAAGAGATTGAGAGGTATGTGCATAATATTAACTAGGAATTTAGCAGTATGTGTAGAAACAGTCAGGTAGTATTAACAAACATTCCCCCCACAGGTCTTTCAGATATGAAAACTGTAACTGTCTGGCAATAAAGTTTTAAGTCCTGGACTGGTAGTGTTTACTCTGGTATTGTATGGCCTGACATGAAGCATTCCCCAATATCTGATATCAGAATAGTACTGTTGTGTCAACCACTTTTCTCACACTGTGCTACATAAAAATATGTCTAGGAATGTCTGTATAAGACTGTTGTAATTACAGGGTCAGATAGTACAACCAAGAGAGACTTACAAAGAAAATACCGAAAGAACAGACAGTGGTGTCTAAATAGCTCACTGTGATGAATCAGAAATTGTTGTATTTTTAGCACACACAGCCATGGTTTGAATCCTGGGAGTGGTAGTAAGCTGTATGCATAAATCATACTTCTCAACTGCACATACTTTCCCAGAATGTCCAGATATTTGGATTATATGTTTGGCATAGTCCTCATTTTTCCTGTGAAATCAGTGGGATGATCACAGGATTGCAGTCACCGAATAATGACATACATTTGGGTGTTAGACTTCAAATCCTTCAGAAAATGTATATTTAAACAAATCCTGTTACTCTAGCAAATGTCCAAAAGTTTATTCAAAATATGTCCCTATTTGTACCCCCATGTTGTTAAGCTTTGTCCAGATGTTGTGCATTAAGAGACTGAGAGGTATGTGCATAATTACAACTAGGAATCTGGGAATATGTGTAGAAACAGTCATGTAGTATTAACAAACATTCCCTGCACAGGTCTACCAGGTAAGACCAGTAGAATTTAGCTATAATACCGTTGAAGTATACACTGTGTACAAACTTACCACTGCCCAAACCAAGGCCATAGCGTAGTGTAATAATACTTGTAGAGCAATGATCATTAAAGTAGTGAGTACTGCAAGGATATATAAGCTGTTAATTGACATCTCTCCCCCCCTACCATATCTGCAACAATAATCTAAATACACAAATCAATGGGTATGTTTACACCAAACCTACTATTGGGACATATGTCCTATTGTTCAATAAATACTTAAATGTGTTTCTATTAATGTTCCATGTTGAAATACTATAATTGGTGGCCTTTGCTATCAATGTAATCTGCATGCTGCTGTAATGGCCACTGTGGTTCTATATATGCATGTGTTCTGTTTATTATGCAACTGTTCCAAATCTGGTGTTTTGGGTTAATGTGAATATCTATGCATGCTGTTATAACTAATCCTGGATTGTGTTGACTATTACTAACCCACATATGTTCCAAAACTGCAACACCATAGCATGTTTGGAAAGGCCGCTCCCAGCTGACCCACCTCTCCTACCTCAAGTGGCCATGGCATCGGGCCCCAGCATGTCTGGGACCCACCCCAGGACCTTCTCGTCCACTAGTTCTGCACCACTTTTGGGTGGAACCACCTCAGGGGATGGGGCTCATCCCCCCTGGGAGGGGGTGTGGACAGGATCCTGTCAACTTAAATTAGGTCCAGGGTCTGGTGTATAGAGAGCTCCGCAGAGAATTGGGAGATCTGCTATGCCATTTTGAGGGCTGCATGGCAAAATTGGTGGGTCAGCCTGCCCCTCCTGCTAAGCTCCCAGCACAGCCACCTTTGGGGTCATGAGGGTGCAGTGGTGACTGCCCATGGGTGGGGACCTCAGTCCCACTGTTACCATTTGGGACTCATGGGCTTCTGATTTCCAAACTCCCTCCCCGTCCAAGGTATTTACCCCCCCATATGTCATGTACTACCCCTGTATGCTGTCTTGTCTGTCTTCCAACTCAACTTACCTCCCCAAATATAGCTACTATCCTTCTCCAAACATCCCACTTTCACCTTAAAAAAAAAAAGGGCAATCTGTTTCCCCCAAAAAATTTCGCCCCATATATAACTGTCCATTTCACACGTGTCCACTGGACACATGTAATCTAGTCTAATTGGCTTCACAACACATTATTGTTGTCCTCACCCCTCTCTCAGGGGTTTGAGTGTCCAAATATACCTTCAAATTCAGTATATATGCACAGCTGTTGCTGTAGAAGAAATGGACAGCTGTGGACTTTCCCTACACCCATCCTGCACATCCCTAGCTGCTTTCACTATTGTCTTTCCCTCTTTGTGTCCCCTTTTTCACCACTTTCCTATCACCCCTTTTTTTCTTTAAAAGAAATTAGCATGGGGGTAAGCGGGAGTAAGCACTTTTAAGCTGTAGTAAACTGGATTAGGCCTGTTTGTGCGGCACTAAGCAATGCCTACACAGATTAAGCCAATTTCCAGCTAACTGTCTTTAAGCATATTTAACCGGAAGTTAGCATTGCTTACCACCGTGCAAACCCACTTACAACTGCTTAAAAGTGCCTTAATCACTCTGTATCCAACAGCCCTTGTTCTGCCCAGCAACAAAATAATCAGCCCTTGCCAGTCTCGAACCCAGGACCCTGCACACCATAGCCACAGCAATTTACCACTAAGCCATCTGAGCTGTAGATATATCTGATGTTTTCTCAAACATATGCAGCCAAGTCATTCAACAGTTGGGAAAATGTATGTATGTATATACACACACACACACACACACACACACACACACACACACACACACACACACACACACACACAGTGTATGTATATATATATATATATATATATATAGAGAGAGAGAGAGAGAGAGAGAGAGTGCATTCGGACATCAGATCCCTGTACATGGGGGTGAAAGGGCCAAAATTAGGGATCTCTTCTAATTGCCTCTATCCCTTTCTCCACTGCTGAACTGTTCTGGCTTGAAACAAAATAACCAGCACTTGCAAGTCTTGAACCAGGACCCTGCACAACATAGCCACAAGAACTTACCAGTAAGCCATCTCAGTTGAAATATGTTGTGATGATTTCTCTAACATCTCATGCAGAACAGGCAATCTACCATAGGGACTGTACAGTGTAGGAGCAGTAAATATTCGAATGATACATACACACACACGCACACACACACACACACACACACACACATATATATATATATATATATATATATATATATATATATATACATATATAGCCTCTCCAGTTGTTGCAGGTGTCTAGTGAGGTACATGCCAAATAGGGCATTGTACTTGATGACTGGCCTAATGAGGGAAGAGTAGAGGGAGACAATGACCTATTTTATCCTGGATGCAAAACAGTTAGTAATGAGATGTGCCACATAGAAGGACTTTTTGACCACAGTGGCAACATGGTGCTCAAAAGAGAGGTTGCTGTCAACTTGTGTTCCCAGGTCTCTTATAACGCCTTCTGTGTTCAGTGGACTACCATCAATGTGGTAATTCAAGGGAAACGGGTTTTCCCAAGAGCGATGATGACACATTTTTTGGCATTGAGCTTAAGGCCATGGTTCTGACACCAGTTGTTGGTGTCATTGAGACCTTTCTGTAGGATGTCAACATCACTTGGGGAGTTAATAATAGCTCCCAATTTGCAATAGTCTGTGAACTTTGTCAGCCAGAGTTCCTTCGTGTTGGCCTGGACTTCAGAGAGGTAGATACCAAACAGGAGAGGACCCAGGACTGAACCCTGTGGGACTCCACTTGTGACTGGTCAGCAGTCTGGCTTGGAGTCAGCTACTGTCACACTGTGGGTTCTATCTGTGAGCCAGTTTGCAACCCACCTAGTGATATATTGGTTGCTACCTAGCTTAGTGAGTTCTTTTATGATTCCTAAGTGGGAAATGGTATCAAAGGCCTTGGCCAGATCAAGGTAGGCTGTATGAACCACCTTGCCTTCATCCACAGCTCTGGTGACTGACTCAAAGAGGTCGAACAAGTTGAGCATGCATGACCTACCCTTCACAAAACCAAACTATGTAGGATCCAGAGTTTGTAGATTCCCTATATCCTTAAATCCAAAAGAACAAAAAATACCAGGAAGCAATACAACTCAGGTAAACAGGACCCGGAAGCAAAGTTAAAGAATAAATAGTAAACCTCTTTAAAATGCAAGGGCTACTCAGTCTTATTTCGAAACTTTTTATTAAACAAACAAAATTCACCAAGCGCTTTCACTCGGATAAATCCGAGCTTTATCAAGGAAGTCCCTATATCCCTTGTTTATTATGTCCATGATGATGCGTTCCATAGCTTTGCATATCAGACTTGTCAGGCTAACTGAGCAGTAATTCCTGGGGTCTGTAGTTGCTCCTCCTTTGTGGAGAGGGATGACTGTAGCAGTGCGCCATTTGGTAGGGACAAAGCCTGAGGTGAGGCTGTGATTGAACAGGGCACACAGGTGAGGTGCCAGTTTACTCTGTAGTTCATGTGGAACACAGCCAGGGATTTTGGCAGGTCCCATACAAGCTGTATTCTTGGCCTTGGACAGTGCTGTTTTAACCTGTGCAGCACTAATACAGGGTGCCCAGCAATCTACTGGTATTGTGATTGGTCCTATGGGGGGAGAGGGGTAAAGTTAGCACTGAATCTGTCGGCCAGTATAGTGGCAATATCAGTTGGCTCGGTATAGGAGGTACCATTGTGCAGTAGCTCAAAGAAAATCTGGTTATTGCTGTGGAGATTCTTCATATAACTGCAGAAGGCCTTGTGGTTATCTGTACTATCTGCTGCAATTCTGTTTTCATAGATAGCTTTAGAGGATTTGATGAGGGATCTCAACCTTTTGTTGAGGCTGATAAGGGAGTTTTTCTGGTCTTGGGAGTTCACCTTATTCCACATCAGTCTCCTCCTTCTGTTGTAGAGTTTGTTTATGGCAGGGGACCACCAGATTGGCTTCCTTTTTTTGAGGAGAGCATCTTAGTTCTATTGGGTATGGTGAGATCCATGCATTTGTGTACATGTTCATACAGTGCATTGGTGTATGATTTGGCATTCATGCAACTATTCTCCATTTGCATGGGTGCCGTGAATTTACACTCCTATGTTTTTAGAAGCCCAAGGTTAGCTTTGGAGAAGTTTTTCATGATGGTTATCTTTGTGGGGGGTAGGTGGGAGGGATATGGATTTCCAAGGTGATTAGTTTGTGGTCGGATCTAACTAGGGAGGAGTTGACTATTGGTGTAGAGCAATGGTCGCCCATGTTAGTAATGACCAGGTCAAGGATATTGTTACCTCTAGTGGGGGTAAGAATGAGCTGGTCCAGAGCACTGGAATTAATGAATTCCAGAAAGCATTGGGAAGTGTATTGGTACATGGTAGTTTTCCCAGTTAATGGAGGGGTAGTTGTTGAAGTCACCCAGTATGAGAGTGTTAGGTTGGACCCTAATATTCTCCAGGGTGCTTAGGAACATGGAGTGTGAGTTCTGGGACATGGTTGTGGACCTATAGCAGGCTACAACCTGAATTGCTGTCTTACCCAGTGTTAGCTGCACCTGAAGTATCTCAGATGCGTTATGTTGGGCTACCAGTCTGGAGGTGTGCACATACTTTATGAATATGAAAACACCACCGCCTTTGGAGCTTCAGTCCAAATTCTGGGGCCGAAAGGTGTGGAATGAGTTATAGCCTGGTAGTGCAGGGGTGCTTTCTGCTGCCTTGAACCAGGCCTCTCTTACAGCACAAATGTTGATATTCTCCATTTTAAGGAGTGCTTTGAGCGAGCGCATTTTTAAACTTAGACTTCTAATGTTGAGCAGCATGACACTCAGAATGCATTTGTTTGTAGCTGTTATGGTGGTAATTTGGTCTTTGGAACACTGCCTAACCAAGGCACTATAGGGGTGGCAAGAGCCTTGGCCAGTATCCGGACGTTATACGTATATATATATATATATATATATATATATATATATATATATATATATATATATATTTTTTTTTTTTTTCCCTACTGTTGAATGACTGTGCTGAATATGTGTGAGAAAACAGCATATGTATCTACAGCTCAGATGGGTTAGTGGTAAATTGCTGTGGCTATAGTGTGCAGGGTCCTGGTTTTGAGACTGGGAAGGGCTGATTATTTTGTTGCTGGGCAGAACAAGGGCTGTTGGATACAGAGTGATTAAGGCTCTTTAGGAAAGTGGTGAACAAGGGGGCACAAAGAGGGAAAGACAATAGGGAAAGTAGCTAGGGATGTGCAGGATAGGTGTAGGAAAGGTCCATAGCTGTCCATTTTTTTCTATAGCAACAGATGTGCATATATACTGAATTTGGAGGTATAGTTGGTCACTCAAACCCCTGACAGAAGGGTGAGGACAACAATAATGTGTGGTGAAGCCAGTTAGACCAGATTACATGTGTCCAGTGGTTACATGTGCGAAATGGACAGTTATGTATGGGGCAAAATGCTTTTTTGGGAACAGATTGCCCTTTTTTTTAAGGTGAGAGTGGGTTGTTGGGGAAGGATAGTAGGTATATTTGGGTACGTAGGTTGAGTTGGAAGACAGACAGAAAAGACAGCATACAGGGGCGGTATATGACACATGTGGGGGGTAAACACCTTGGACGGGGTGGGGTGTTTGGAAATCAGAAGCCCATGAGTCCTTAAATGGAAACAGTGGGACTGAGGTCCCCACCCATGGCCAGTCACCACTGCACCTTCATGGCCCTGATGGCGGCTGTGTTGGGGGCTGAGCAGGAGGAGCAGGCTGCCCATCTAATTGTGCCATGTGGCCCTCAAGCTAGCATAGCAGATCTTCACATTCCCTTCAGAGCTTGGTATGCATCAATCCCCAGACCTGATTTTGGGTGACAGGATCCTGTCCGTGCCTGCTCCCAGTGGTGGACCAGCCCCATCCCCTGAGGCGGTTCCACCCAAACGTGGTACAGGACCAGTGGATGAGGAGGTCCTGGAGTGGTCCCCAGGCATGCTGTGGCCCAGTGCCATGGCCAGATGAGGTGGGAGAGGTGGGTCTGCTGGGACCAGCCTTCCCAAAAGTGCTATGGTGTTGCAGTTTTAGAACATATGTGAGTTAGTAATAGTCAACACAATCCAGGATTAGTTATAACAGCATGCATAGATATTCCCATTAACCCAAAACACCAGCTTTGGAACAGTTGCATAGCAAACAGAACACAAGCAGATATGGAACCACAGTGGCCATTACAACAGCAGGCAGGTTACACTGATAGCAACAGGCCACCAATTATAGTGTTTCAACATTGAACATTAATAGAAACACATTTCAATATTTGTTGAACAATAGGACATATGTCCCAACAGTAGGTTTGGTGTAAACATACCCATTGATTTGTGTGTTTAAATTATTGTTGCAGATATGTTGGGGGGAGGGAGTTGTCAATTAACAACTTATATAGCCTTGCAGTATGAGGTCCTCTGACCTTTTTTCCTGCTTATGTCTTTCAGGTACTATGTCAAGGGAAAGGCTGCCTGCATTCACAGCACAGGAAAATAACATGATAATAAATTTTGTGGTACTCCATCATACCATCTTATTTGGGCACAGGGTGCATGATCTGCAGGAGAGGATTGCCCTGTGGAACGAGATCGTTCACAGGGTGAATTATGTCGACCTGCATAACCACAGTTATGAGCAGGTGTGGCATCGGACTACCGACCTGATCCACCATGCCCGTCAGCATGCTGCTGCTGTTAGGAGGGACCAGCTAGCCATAGGTGGGGGTCATGCCATCCAGCCCCCACTGACACATGCTGAGGAGCTCCTCGCCAGCCTTGGGGCACCCACCCACCAGCCAAGTCAGCAAATTGTAGACTGCATTGTGGAGGTGGGTGCCACCCATACAATGGACAAGGAGCATCCAGGTAAGGCCCCAGGGCACATTAGTAGACCACTGTTGCTTATGCATATTCATCTGTAAAATATCTACATGCATATGTCAGATAAGATAGTCTGTTGCTACAGTGTAGTAATGAACAGATGTGCATAATCTCTAGTATTGTGGGTTTGTACTGTTGATGTACTGAAATGCTGCTCCCACCCTGTACCAATGCTACAAGTGTGGTTACTGACATTATCTCTCTCACACAACTATGTAGATCCCTCTGGTATACATCTGGGGCAGCAGCCTGTAGCTGGTGAGTATGGAGTTGTTTTGTTCAGATTTGCCAATACACTGGCCATGTTATGTCCATGGTATTTGCCATGCACACATTTAACACACCGACCCATAATAAATGCTGTACATGTTCACTCATTGTTGCTGTTAACTGCACTGCATCACAGTGGTCACCTGTCAGTGCAAGATCTGTGGACAGAGATGAACATAATGGTGGGATAAATGGCCTACAGTAGGGACATGTCTAAAAAATTACCCTTATACAGTGGCTACAACACTGTATATACCACTATCACAATGGCAACTGTTCCTGATGTAAACAACCACAAATCAGAATACCACATTCCACACCTTTTACAACCTGTAATGTGATCGTAACATGAGCAATGAATGTGTAATAAGGAATCCTATGTTAGGACAACAAATATGGGGACTACATAGCTCAACAAACAGTGGAAGCATATGTGTGCACACACTCCAAATAACATATTGTGAATGCAGCTTGTGAGGTACTGACAGCATTCACTCTTCATGAGTACACACCTTCCACAAAGTACAGGGCCTCAATGTCACACCAAGTGATGGTCTGCTGTCCAAGATGTTTGTCCATGACATTCACCCACTCACCTGCAACAGAGACAGCTGTGGCTTGCACGCATCTTACAAACCATGGACTGGATCCCATATCCAAAAGGTAGCACTCAGGAGTGGGAGAAGTAGCCTTATCTCACCATTGCATATATCATGGCAAACAGGGCAGACAGTCATGTATGTGTGTATGAAGTATGGGACAACATCAATGTAGAAAATAAACAGATGCCCATCCAAGACAGATGACAACACATGTTGCAAACTGGTCACGGAGGCTGCCCAGACACATGCAGCAACACTAAGGGCCTTGCAGAAATGTCTAGCAAGTACTGCCTGTGCAGTACCTGTGTCGACAATTGCCTGGCCTATGGGTTAGGGTAATCAGATGGAAGAGTTGTTCCACAGGAAACATCATCCAGGGCTCTCTACAGGTAACATATGCATAACATCAAGTATCCCAAAGGCATGTGTTGCAATGTGTAATGGTGTCCTGAGACCAAGGCTGAAAAACTACAGACAGTTTTAATAAAGATACATGTGGTGCACAAGCAACACCTCACCCCACCTCAGGCCCACCATCCCCATTTTTACCTAGCTGGTGCCAGTGTACACCTTTAGGTTTGCTGTTCATTAGCAAGAACTAGGCCAATAGACATAGCGCTCTGAATTTGGAACACTGCAAAATAACACTCATGTATGGTCCATAGTTGTCAAGTATCTGCAATAAGGCTGAGGATGGGGAGGGATGTCATCCTGAAACACAATAGTGAACTGAAGCATTCATCTACAGCTCCCTAGGAATGGCTGTATCTGAACACAGTCAAGGTCATAAATTGTGCCAGACATAACCCTGACTCCACAGCAATAGTGAAAGCAATGTGTGACTTACAAAGGCTGTGCACATGAGCTGACCTTGCAACCTGGCAGAGTTTAGGGATATTTGTAAAGCAGAGTTACCAAATAATGGCAAGTGAGGATGGGTCATGCTAGTATACCCCATTCCTGAAATAGTGACTGCTGTAGTTCACTTAACAGGTGCTGCAACAAATCATTATGTTCAGGGTGTGCACACTTATGCAACCCACATATTGTAGTATCTCATTTAGCATCTGCACGACTGACACATTTGTTTGATACTGCATTTGATTGCACATGACATTTGTCACATATCAGGTGTGTGTAATATTAATATATGCAGTATTGTGGCCCCATTACATATCATGGAAGAGGCTGGCATGTCAACAAGGGTGTGTACACTCCTCATATCCACATTAAGCTTTGAAGGTTGTCAGTGTAATTGGATGTTATTGCTCATACATGCACTACTGATGATGACATCTGCAAATCAGAGGTCAGGCATTAACTATTGATATCAGTCCTCATATCATCCCAGGTGTGTGTCAGGCAAACACATAGGGGCTTTGAGCAACAGAGCAAACATAACTGCCACACATATACACATTCAGCAATGGTGTGTACACTTGTGAGGTATGGTGCACAGTACATGACAGGGTGCTGTACAGGTGCACAGCAATGCTGTGTACATGGGTGCAGTGTATTCCAGGGGAAGGGGAATCACCTACTAACACAACTCATGCATCACAGAGATGTATAATGTTGGTAACAAGGATTGAGTATAGCTGCAGTGCATGCTGTTGAGTGCCACATGTCATGCATGTTAACTGTTGGGTAATGAGAGGTCTGTGTAATATCTTTGTGCCATCTCACCTGTAAGTGTGTGTGTGTGTGTGTGTGTGTGTGTGTGTGTGTGTGTGTGTGTGTGTGTGTGTGTGTGTAGATGTAAGCAGTAACGTACAGGTCTTAAATCACATTTTTTGTTTTCCCCTCACAGGTGGCGAGGTGGTTCAGGGTCCCTCCTGTAGGCAAACTGATGTTAGTGTCCATACAGACTCTGACAATGATGATAGGTATGGTGAGGCACAGGCAGGGTTGTCAGGGGCTGAAGCTGTGCCATTGGTTGACATCCCACTTTTATACACCCCATCCCCAGACACAGTCACAATGCCCATACATACCCCATCACCAGTGGCCATAGATGAGGGACAGCTGGCGGGTGCTGGCATAGGACAGGACAGTGTGCGGACTATGGCAAGTGTATCTGTACACAGCAGCCATAGCCGGATGACCTGCGAGGTACTACACAGGCAGATGTACAGGGGTGCTCATAGGAGGGCTGCTGGCCATCATGCCCCTGGTAGACGTGCCACAGCAGTTGTCACCAGACGCATGTTTCAGGCCATCATGGAGGCACAGGCATGTATGGAACAGTATACCAAACAGAGTCTGAGGCTCCAGAGGGCTACTCATTCTACTGTACTTGACAACATCCGTGATCTTGCAGGTGACCACAGTTATTTTGCAGAGGTCCTGGATAGATAGTTGGGTGAGATGTTGGGAATCCTCGACCATGCAGTGTCTGTGTTGGAGCATGTGGTGAGAGCAGGGAGTCATCTACGTGGATGTCAGTCAGCAACACCAACAGGTGGAGGTCTACATGGACATGCAAGAACTCACAGCCGTTCCTGTAGTGGCAGTACCAGCACCAGCACTGCAGGGGAGTGCTGACCACACCACAATGCAGCAGGCCACGTGCACGTGGTCCTGGCCGGTACCAACAGGGACATGGATCCAGCGGATAATTGCCATCATCAGGGGAGAGTACCATATCTAGGCTTCTACCTGGTAGTGACCGTGGAACCCCTGGCAGGCACAATTCCCATATCTATGGCCAAAGATGGTGAACTGTACACCCTGCCATGTATGGTCTGCAGCTATCCAACAAACACTCGTATAGGGCAGCCACATGGCAGAACTATGTGCATACATACACACACATCACCAACACAGCTAGGGCACCTCCATACCTACACACACCATATTTGCACAGCCCAATTGTTAAAGAACCCCCTAACACACACACTTGATGTCAACCAAATGGCTCAGCCTAGGCCTCTGGCAAACCCACCACACACCCTGTGCATATGATGATACCTGTGCCACATCCCTGTCATCCATACCATCGATGGAGGGACATGCTAATATGGTTCTGATGCACAAGGTGAATTTACTAAGGTTTAGCAATGTAATGCTATTTAACGTGTTTTCAGCTGGTATGTGTAATGCTTACATGTCAGGGTGTGTAGCTGTGCAGCCATGATGCAGTATAGCTGTTATTAACACTGACTGATTGTGGTCTCCATAATTTATTCTGTTTGTGTTGTAGGTGTCTGTTTGTCAGCAGGATGTTGGTCTGCTCTACTTTCCTACAAGGGGTATGGCACTATGGTGACACATTGACTGTGTCATATCCTGGGTACAGCTAAACACAAATAACAAGTCTGTGTAACAGTTACTGCATGTGCCACATGGCTGATAGGTCTGAGGGGTGTATATAGGTCAGTGCATGGTGGCTGATGTCAGCAGGTCTTCTGCACTGGACAATGGTAAGTGTACTGGGTGGCACACATGAAATGTTTGTGAATAACACACACACACACACACACACACACACACACACACACACACACACACACACACACACACACAGGCTTTGGTGTTGATGCAATACACAGAGAATACTGTACAAATGGATGTACTTAATTTTGCAGTGAACTCATTTTGGCATATGTAATTCCACCAAGACCAAATAGCAAAACATCACATCAGTAAATACTCAGTCTGCCAGTTCAATGTCATTGACGATGGTACTGGCAGGGTATATGTCCTC
>NC_056740.1:26133082-26148082 GCF_019279795.1 Protopterus annectens | reverse complement strand
CCACACAAACCCTGTTAAACCAACATTACTTCAAATGTAGAACAGCAATACTTACATTCTGTCCCCATGACTGGAACATCCCCCTCTAGTTTTTTGGCCTGTCTCCACAGTGTTTGTTGTAACAGGTATTTCCAACTACCCTCTGTGATGTTATTTGTCACACACCCACATGAAGTCCTGCTCACAGTGAGGGAGAAGGGTCAACACCCACTTGCACTGCTTACTTATAGGGGTGTGTTTCCATACAATTGGCTACAGGAATGATACCACAGGTGTTCCACATGCAATTAGCAAGTGGAGGACTCCAATTCATGCACAGGCCATCAGTTGATCATGAGCATTATTTACCAAAGTCAAGCTGCTGCCTATGCAAACCAGATGGATTTTTCCACGTCTACCAGAGAAGAGGTGAGGGAGAGACAGAGGGAAAGAAAGACAGGAAGAGAGAAACAGCCAAGCGTGTTTGTGTATGATCTGTGGGTAGAGAGAGGTCTGTGGGTATTATAATGGTTGCCTATATATAAATTTATGACTGTGTATTGTGTACAACAACCTCTAAGGTGTTTAACAACTACTGGCCCTGTAATCCGACATTGGGACATATGGGTCCTCCATATGAAAATGTAGCAAAACCCACCCTGCAATGGATCCTGTTATTTATACAGTCACACCAACACCCACCCAGGATACTGATCACACACACACACACACACACACACACACACACACACACACACACACACACACACACACACACACTTGCCAGTACTGAGTTTCAAGCCCCTACCATGCTATGTATTGGTACTATAGTATTACACAGTTATCGCAAGCACCACATCGGTTATATGTTAAGAGAGCTGTCCAAAGGCATCTTTGAAGGTGACTGACATCAGCTGCAGTGCTAAAGGAGAGGAGGGTTGAGGGAAGGGCAGTAAGTGTGAATGACCACAAAAGCAGGTGTCAACAAAGACACACACACTCTCACACACAATTTCACAGTTGCCAGGATTTGAACTCCTACCTAACTAGTTTGCTACACTATGGTATTATGCAATTATAGCAAGCACCATGGCAGTAATATGTTAGCGGGCTCTTCAAAGGCATATTTGAAGGTCACTGACATCAGCTGCAGTGCTAAAGGAGGGGTGAGGGAAGGGCAGTAAGTCTTAATGACCACAAAAGCAGATGTCAACAAAGACTCACGCACAAACACACACATTTTCACAGTTGCCAGGACCAGGATTAGAAGTCCTACCTAACTAGTTTGCTACACTATGGTATGACGCAGTTATCGCAAGTACCATGGCAGTTATAGGGTAGAAAGCTGTCCAAATGCATCTTTGAAGGTGACTGATATCAGCTGCAGTGCTAAAGGAGGGGTGAGGGAAGGGTAGTTAGTGTGAATGACCACAAAAGCAGGTGTCAACAAAGATTCACACACAAACATTTTCACAGTTGCCAGGACCAGGATTAGATCTCCTACCTAACTAGTTTGCTACACTATGGTATTACTCAGTTATCCCAAGTGCCATGGCAGTTATATGTTAGAAAGCTGTCCAAACGCATCTTTGAAGGTGACTGACATCAGCTGCAGTGCTAATGGAGGGGTGAGGGAAGGGCAGTAAGTGTGAATGACCACAAAAGCAGGTGTTAAAGACTTGCACACTCTCACACACATTTTCACAGTTGCCAGGACCAGGATTAGAACTCCTACCTAACTAGTTTGTTACACTGTGGCATTACACAGTTATCGCAAGCAGCACGGAGGTTATAGGACTGAGTCTTGGCCAAAGGGTTATTTCAAGGTGACTGACATCAGTAGGAGTGGTAACATGGGCAATGGGAAGTGCAGTGTGTGTGAATGGGTTATCAATCAATCCTCTGGAAACACACGCACTTAGTCATACACAACTTTACTTTTGACAGAACTGAGTATACAAATGCTACATGAATTCTGGTTTTTACTATTGTGTTACAGCTATCAGAAGCACCACAGACACTATAGGGCTGACGGCTAGCAAAGGGAATCTCTAAAGTGAATGATATGTACACATCATGCAATTGGATGCCAATTGGATGTGTAGTGGGCGGGACAGGCCTTATAATGGACTTTTATCTATCACTGTCTGTCTCTTCCCCACATCTCTGTGTGTGCATGTTTGACATATTATAGTGTGTTGGCCTTGGATATGTGTGAATATTCTATATACAATGTGTGTGAAGCATAAATGGTGTACAATTTGGTGTGTGTGCACCGACATCTGCAAATGACAGATATGTATAGTCCACTGTGTTGTCAGACATGGGCTTCATTTCTCTAAGTGTAGAAGCATGCCCAGTATGACCTTCTGTATTGATTGTGTGAATCCTTTCCAGGTAGGCTTGTACTCTAGTCCAGGGTTTGGTGTTCTCAACCTACACATAGCAACCTGTTTCTGCAGGATATCTGTAGATAGGTTGACAATATGGAGTCACAATGGGTGACAGATAGGGGATACTGTAACTATTGCTGTTTGTGCTGCTTGTTACATGGATGGTGTTAGTAGAGATATTCAGACATACGTACTGTTTTACACTGTGATGTATTATGTCATCGACTACTGACAGATATAATTATTTGCTCACACTTATTTACCGGGAAATACAAGATGAATGAAACTGAGTCCAATATCATGGTCCACAGCCTACACATTCTTGCACACTCTTGCCATTGTGGAGGGGTAGCTACAGACACTTGCTGATGGGTCTGTGTAAATGGTCTAGCACCTTGGTAGTATGGTGGTTGAGGATCCCTTTGTTGTACATATATCAACTTAACAGAATGGCCATATCCTGCTGTGGCCATACCTCTCAGGTGTGCAAATTTACCCAGGTTACCCAGAGGCAGGGCTCATATATCTGGTCAGTTCCCCTTCACATTGTGGTTTATGAGCAGGTTAGTAGCCACCCATTACTGAGTTTGCAGGCAGGGGTAGTATGGGCACACATCAGAGTTTCAGACTTCACACACTCCATGACATCCATGCATTTACACCCCCCCAAATCTGTTATTCTATCCTCGTCCTAACATTATGCGAGCGGTATCTGGAAAGTATCCCTATAGTTGGCCCTTCATCCAAGCAGTATCTATGGATTGGCCCCCAGTTCATGTTGTAGGACATGGGGGGCATGCTGTGGGGATTTGTCAATATGGCCTTGCATTTGTATTCTGTTGACTGTGTTAGTTTATTTGGCACCCCATGAGAAACCATACATTGGCATTATGGGTGGCACAGGCCTGAAGAGTGTAGGCCATTTGGTAGTGCTGCAGGCCATCTGTGGCAGACCAGTGTATTCTTTCACTTCTATATTCTCAGGCTGAAAGCCAGTGGATTCCTCTAGGGTGACAGGGTAACTGTTTGAGGTGTTAATGGCAATAGTTCCTGTACATATTGACCCATTGATCCAGATGCATGCAGGGAGCTGCTTACAGCTAGGGACACACTTGCATAAGACACCTCTTCAGCATGCTGCATTCTGTGGGTATTCCCATATAGAAGTGAGGTCATACTGTACTCATTCCCAACAGCAAGGCTATGACCTGTGATAAACCTGTGTCTGATGGTGGGGTGAGCTGAGTACATGTGTGATATGGAAGCTACTTACAGCTGACTCACAGATATACCTGGGACATTCCCCTTACGCTGCCTTGTGCAGGGACATAGGCAGTTTTTCATTACTTCATAACTATGCCTTTTGTGGTCTGCCAGTGATTGTCCAGACTACATCAATATTCCATACTACACAGACAACTAATGTGCTGGTAACCTGTATGTACAATTCCAAAGTTGTGTGGAGTTGACATTTACATTTTATGCACTCTGTCTAGGGTACTTCCGCCTGTGTACTGTGTGTATGTATGAACCCACATTCATGGCATGTCCATCTTTCAGACAGTGACAGATACTGACATCTGGACAATGAGTATGGGTGACTGCTGACATGGGTATTGCTAAGAAGCATTGTGGTTGGCACTGCAGTTGTCAGAACATGGCCCTGTCATCTACAGTACTGCCCATAGGCCACCAACACACAGCCCTCCATGCCTACAAGCTGACCACTTTCACACAATATTGAACACATGACAACTTAACACATGGACCTCTGCATATTGTACACATGCAACACTCTATCCTGTAAATTGGGCCAGCTCACGTAATCTGTACTCCACTGTTCTTACACCTCACACTTACATGTTACTGCATTTCTACATGGGATTGGGGGGGGGGGCACACCTGACAACTTTAAACATTTGCTATGACTGTAGTGGTATTTCAGGTACACTGTTGGCTTCCATTTCATTTTGTATTCTGACCTATCATGCAGATTGGCTGCATATCAGTAGTGTACAGATTATAAGTTTTATTGACCTACATTTCAGTTTCAGACTTCTTACCCTCCAGAACTGACATACAACTGCCAAACCTGTTATAGTCTATCTGTGTAGGCCTGGAGGGAGGGTGTTAACCATTGCCATCAATTGGAGGCCTTAGACCAGCCTTTCTTTATGGTCATCTACACCTGTCCTGCTGGCTGAGGCTGGTGGTGGGTATGTGAGCTACACTGACAAGCATGTGCGTGTCCTATAGACACACATTTGGGCCATGACATGTACTGCAGTGGGATTTCTCACCTTCTCTAGTACTGCCAAGTATGTTGACAGCAGTATTTGTTATGGATTTCATGCTGCCCATATAGGTGTCCACTAACTCCTGCCATCCGAGTCCCTTGCATGCTCACATCCATACCATAGATACAACTATGAGAAAATACTACTCCATTCAGCAATTGATAGGAAGACTGACTTACCTTGTGTCTGTGCCAGTATGTATTGAGAATAGTGCTGGAGGCCTGACTATGTTGGATGCACATAGTACACTCCCTATACATGGTAAAGCACAGGTAGTATCATGTTTGGCATCCCTTTTACTGTTTGTGCGAGTCAGAGAGAGGTGTCATTTCCTGGGTCCCTACCATGTCAGTGTATGTGCTATGTGTTGTCTCTTTGCCAAGGCCTGAACATACTGGGCACATCTCCTTCTGCCTACATGGGCAGGCTCAGGTAGTTCCTCCTCCGAGTCACACTGTGCCTGTGATGGCCTTGGCAATGGTGGGGGGGCTGTGTGGCCTTGCCTCATGCTGTTCCTGCTGCAGCTGTTTCTGCAGGATCATATTGTGTAGCATGGCACATACTATGAACATTTGTGTACATGTAGCTGGAGAGTACTGCAAGACTCCACCGGATATGTCCAGGCAGTGGAACCGTGACTTGAGCATCCCAAACACACGCTCTATTATGATTCTGGTTTGTGCATGTACCTCATTATGGTATTCTTGTTCGGGTGTGTGTGCATTTCTGATAAATGTAATTTCCCATGGCTCCAGTGCGTAACCAGCATCTGCCACTAGGTAGCCATATGGGATGTCCCCATTGGCAAATGACTGGTACAGCTTCCAGGGCTGCCAGCACACACATTCAAGGTAATGCCCTAGGCATCGCACAAGACCTGGCAGTTGATGGAGGGAAAGCCCTTGTGGTTTATGTAGACCCTACCTGCTCTCCAGGTGGTGCTTTGATGTGTATGTGCATGCAGTCTATAGTACCCACTACCTCAGAGTATTCTGCTATTTGGTGGAAGAGACTCATATTGCTGGACAATGCCTCATGGGTGTTGTGGAAATATGTGCTAACCAGCATACGCTGACATGGCATCCAGGAACTGGTGGGCTACCCTGGATGCTGATGCCTGTGAGATCCCCATATTATCCCCAGTTGGCCTTTGGAAGGTACCTGCGGCTAGTATTCTTAAGCCTACACATACCTTGGTATCCACTGGGATTTGTTCCCTTCTGTTGGTTCTGTGTGTGAGGCGTGGCTGGCACAGCTCAACAATTTGCTGTAGAATGTCCCTGTCCACCCTATAGTGCTCCACTATCTCCAGCTCATGTAGTTCCTGGTAGGTTACCCTGAGTCTGTACACTCTTCTTCTCCTCACTGTGGGTTGGTCATCAGCATTCACACCCTCACCACCCTCAGCCTCTTCCACATATTGATGTATGAGAGTGACAGCAGCCCCTAACATTTTGTTAGTTTTGTCAGGTAAAATTTCCCTGTCTGTGTACACCGATGGTGTAGAGTTTGTGGGAAAAACACACTGGAAGTTGTTTGCATAGTTTATAGTAGTGTGCTAGGCTGTTCCATGTGTAATTGGCTGATTCTTATACATTTCACCTGCCAGCTATGCTAGTTCTCCTTGATTGCCTTCCTACTGCTGTTTTCCCAAAAAACAGTCTGAAAGGTGTTTGCATAGTTTATAGTAGTGTGCTGGGCTGCTGCATGTGTATTTGGCTGCTTCTGATACATTCCACCTGCCTGCTATGCTAGTTCTCCTTTGATTGTCTTCCTACTGCTGTTTTCCCTTCCCATTGGCTTCCCGTTTAAGCCTAGAGGCATGCCGCGCATACCCAGTGCTCATATGTGCACAGAGCTGCTATTTTCTGTTTTTTTTTTTTTGTTTAAAACCTGGTGTGCAGTGCGCACACCCATTTAGGCTATGTATACAGTGCTCAGAAACATCTGACACACCCCCTTCCTTAGCTGTGCTTAGCCAAGGGCAAACACTGAGCTTACAGCAAGCATGAGACACACCCTTATGAAGTCATTCAGCTCTTAGCCTTGCACTGTGGCATTGCTGCACCTACACAGTTGGGTGCAAAGTAACACTGAGAGGAAATCTGTGATTCAGTATCAATCTCCTCATTTGCATAAAACAGAATGCTAATTCATAGTTACCACACTCACACTCAGCCCTCCCCCTTAGCAACCACTTCCCCTGGTATTGTTGTTTTCTGCATGCCATTGACTATCATGGCAAAATGCTGATTTGGGTTTAAAAGCTTATTTTCCACTTTTTCTCTTACTTTTGGCCTGATCCCATTTGTGCACCGCTGCCCTATGCTTAAACGGCTGACATTGGACAAAAAAAATTAAAGTTATATTTTATAATTTTGCAACTATTTATCATGCCAATGGCCATATATTTAGCCATTGGCATGCCTACTCCATTGAATACATGCTTTCTTTGGAGTTGTCATGCCTCCATTTTGGAATTTGCAAAAATGTATTCAGTTAGTAACAGAATACATTTCTGCAGGTTACACTATTCCTGCACAGACACCTGCCTGCTTCCTGGATCGCTAATTCATCTCATTTACATGATTTTCACCTGCAAATGGGGTAATTATCATATAGCAGTGGTGTCTGTGCAGGAATAGTGTAGGAGCGCTCATGCACATGCCAGGAGCTTGTTCCTGGAAAGCTCGGCGGCCATATTGGGTGCAGCAGCTCTTGCACTATTCCTGCACACAGTGCAGAGCTTGCTGAATCCTGGGGGTTGTGATGTTATGCGGTAGTGCCATCTGTACCGGGAAGAGTAGGGCAGTACATGTGTACATATGCCAGCATAGCTAGCTGGAGTTTTGTAAATAATTTTAAGTTATTTGTCTATCACAATGATTTGTACAGATGTTTGAGTTAAAATAAATTTGTAAAGTTACTTGTGTTAAAAATGCATCAACAGTATAAAACAAGTGGAAATGAGATCTTTAGAAAAGGGTGGGAACAAACTACATAGGAAAAAATGGGAATTGTGGGAACAATACATACAGGGGAGGAATGTGGTTTAAAAGAAGGCTGGACTTAAATGAGCTATGTAATGTTTGACTGAAAATTATTGGGTAGATTGTAAGTGATGTATAATGTTTGCAACTGGGAGTATGTCAGTATGGTTTGTGATGTAAAATGCTTGCAACTAGGGTTGTGTCTGTGTGGTTTGTTTTCATTTATATGAATGTATGGTTGCTTATGATTCTTGTTTAAAAAAGGAATTAAATAATTTATGTAATGTTTCTTAGGTTTCACGATATATACCAATATATGTGAAGTATAATATTTCTTAATGTTAATTTGTTAAAAACACAATTGTAGACTTCGCACTTAAGGTCCACCTTCACAACAAATTCCAACAGCAAAAACAGGTGGTCTGGACCACCAGGCTGATAAAAAAATAGTAGTTTAATAAAATGCAGTAGGTAATAAAATGCAGTAGGTTAGCACTTTCAGGTTTAAAAAACCCTTCTTCAGACAACATACAAAAATTATGAACACCTTTTAAAATACATAACAGCCAATCAAAGACTCAATAAAAAGCCCTCCTCTTTTAAAAAAAAGGCTTGATAGGAATGACATCATTCAGGCCAGGTGCTCTATCAGCACCCAGATTGATTATCCATCTAGTTTCAATGCATTCTGTTATATTTCTCAAGTCACCCCCCCCCCCTCCTGGTTGGATGAATAACCTGCAAAACCATAAAAGAAAATACATGCCCATGGTTCTGCTTTACATGCTGATACAGGGCATTATGTATATTGGCTGTACGTATAGTTGACATATGTTGTAACACCCTGTCTTTCAATCTAGAATTCGTTTTACCGACATAAAATGAACAACATTGCATACAGTCAGCCAAGTATATAATATTGCTGGTCAAACAGTCAGCATATTGTTTCAATGAATAGCTCTTTCCAGACAGTGGCTGGATGAATGTGTTGCTACGTCTAATATATTGACAAGCTTTGCAATGTCTATAGGGGAATGTCCCTTGTCACCCCATGACAGGTTTCCTAACCCCCTGTTGGTCTGTACAGAGCAAATCCTTTAAATTCTTACTATGTTTGAAACAAAATGTGGGTTCCTGAGTTATTATTGCCTTCACTCTATCATCAGTTAACAAGATTCTCCAGTTTTGGCAAATAATGTCACATATGCCCCCCACATTATTACTATAATTCAGAGTAACTCGAAGGGGCTGCCTGCTTATATCAGTCTCCCTGTCATGCACCTGCACATTTCCAGAAAACCAGGGTTTTGCTTTGTTCAGCCTCTATTCTTTACTTTTATTAAATGCCCGCTGTATTATGTTCTGATTATATCCCCTTGCTTTTAAGTTCACCATCAATTCTGCAGACTTCTCTCTATATGTCTCATCATTAGTACATAACCTAGATGTTCGAAAAAATTGTCCCTGAGCAATGTTATTAAATGTGTATCTGGGGTGCATACTATCATAGGCTAGGAGAGAATTCCTCCAGCATCCCTTCCTATATAACATATTCTCAATCCATTGCTCTGTGTTTTTCATCACTCGGATATCTAAAATGTCTATAGTTGTATCCGAGAGTGAAATACTAAACCTCAAAAAAATCAGTGGTGCTTTCCAGGTAGGTAACAAACTCATAAAGCTGTTCCTGTGTCCCTGTCCAAAGCAGGAAGATATCATCCACAAAACGGACATAGTAACTCAGGTACCCCCTCCATAAATGGTTTGCCTTGAATATTGCTTGATCCTCCCAATATGCCAACACTATGTTGGCATATGAGTTTGCGCAAGGGGTGCCCATGGCCACTCCTTTGCTCTGATGATAGAAGCAATTATGATACATAAAAAATATTGTTGCTCATCACACAGTCTAACAGTAAACATACACTGTCAATATCAGTTTGATTCAAGATTTGTACTTGTTGCAAAAAGGCCTCAATGGCCATCAAGCCATATTTTTTTGTAATTACTGTGAACAAACTCTTTATATCCAGGGTTACTAACAAATAATCCATACAGTCAGCACTGGGATCTAACTGACTGTGTAAAGATTGCAAAAAATGAGCTGTGTCCTTTAATATTCTGGGTATAGAAACCAAACACTTTCTTAGATGAGCCTCTACCCATATAGAAACATGTTCAGTAGCCCACCCCCTTCCAGATACAATTGGACATAATGGTGGGTTCCAGGGATCTTTTGGTAAAACTTTTAACAGTGGAACAACAGGATGTTCAATCAATATAAACTTAAAAGAGTCTTCATTAATACGGTTGCTTAACCTTAAGTTGGAAAACTCATGCTTAACTTTACCAATAATCCTATTGATATCAACTGGTGTTAACTGTTGATAAGTACTTGAGTCCCTTAACAACATGAGAACAATATTATGATAGAATTCACTGTTTATGACTACAACCACCCCTCCCTTGTCAGCAAGATTTATTATGATATTCTTATTCTCTATAAGTGTCCTTAATGCTTGGCATTGCTCCCAGTTCATGTTATGAAAAACATGCTTATTTTTTGTGTTCAAAAACTTAAAAAATATCATCTTCACAGGTTTTTATAAAAGTTTCAACCACTTGACTGACATGGGGTTAAATGTACTCGGTTGCCTAAGAGTACATTCCCTAGGAACAGATTCTGCACCATAAATACATTTCAATTCAACATTTCTGGCAAACATTCTCAAATCTAACACACAGTCACAAAAACTTGACCCTGTACTTGGAATGAATGTAAGTCCCTTGCTCAAAACATAATTTTCAGCATCAGATAAAATGTAATCAGAAATATTATATACATTACAGTCTCTATTGCCATTGGCAGTAACATGGATATTTTTCGCCTGTTTGCATTGCGATTCAATGAACAACCTCTGTTCAGCTTCTCTTTCTTCTTCACAGGTACAGGTAAAACATAAAAAGAGGAGCTCATGGTTTTTGGTCGAGCTCCCAGCACATTAGTACTGTTTAACACCATCTGTGTGGTGTTAGAATATTCTTGTGGCATTGCCTGCTGCTGGTTAATCACCTACACAGTAGAGTCTTGCCTAGGTGCTGTCAACGTTTGATGATGTCATCACTTCCATCCTGATCCCTATATCAGCTCCATTGCCTCTTACACCTGAATTTAAGGTGGAATGTTCATTAGCCAGCTGATTAGATGTCACAGAAGGCTGATTTTGTGGAGGGACATCCCTTGCCCATGTGAAAATATGCCCCTGCACAAAATCCTTATAGTCTCTTGAAAGTTTTTTCATTTTAATATGTTGCAATTTGGAGTCATAAGCTGTCACAGCACAATACAGGTCATTAAGCTTAACCTGATGATATTCCTCCTTAAATTGCAATTCTATCTGTCTCTGCTGTGATTCAATTGAACTCACTAGTTCTTTCTCCATAGGTAAGAAAAAAAATCTATCAACAAAATTCATATAAGCAAAGCTAGTATCCAGATTAAGCTGCTGCCATTTGGCCAACAAGGTAGGATACAGTTCCCCATATGTGGGCATGCAGAGCACCCTCATGCCTCTAGGAACAATTTTATGATGCAAACATGCCTCAAAATGCAGTCTTTGCCACTGAAGGCATTTCAGGTTATA
Source organism: Protopterus annectens (assembly GCF_019279795.1). Classification (NCBI taxonomy): domain Eukaryota; kingdom Metazoa; phylum Chordata; order Ceratodontiformes; family Protopteridae; genus Protopterus; species Protopterus annectens. Next base: position 26,136,779 of record NC_056740.1, on the reverse strand, counting down.
CAAGTCTTTTTCTAAAGCTTTCAGTTGTTCCAAAAAATAGATCAATCTCTATCTCTTCATTATTCCCCAAAGGGGGCAAAGTTATGTTGGCCAAGTTTAAATTCAACAATGGATTATCAGAGGCAATAAGTTACTTCATTCTCTCTGTACTTACTTTGCCAGCAGCACGCAGTACTGGACGATAGCTCATCTCAATGTCCTCAAAATATTGTTCAGCCATGTGTACGAAGACAACACAATATCAGAAACAGCCAAAAAACACAATTGTAGACTTTGCACTTAAGGTCCAGCTTCACAGCAAATTCCAAAAGCAAAAACAGATGATCCGGACCACCAGGCTGATAAAGAAGAAGAGGTTGAACAAAGCAAAACCCTGTTTTTCTGGAAATGTGCATGTGCATAACAGGGAGATTGATATAAGCAGGCAGCCCCTTTGAGTTACTCTGAATTATAGAGATATAGAGAGATTATTGAGATATATAACAGAATGCAGTGAAACTAGATGGATAATCAATCTGGGTGTTTATAGAACACCTGGCCTGAATAGTGTCATTCCTATCACGCCTTTTTTAAAAAAGAGGAGGGCTTTTTATTGAGTCTTTGATTGGCTGTTATATATTTTAAAAGGTGTTCATAATTTTTGTATATTGTCTGAAGAAGGGTTTTTTAAGCCTGAAAGTGCTAACCTACTGCATTTTATTAAACTACTGTTTTTTATCAGCCTGGTGGTCCTGATCATCTGTTTTAATGTTAATTTGTTAATAAACTGTCTTTCGGCCTTTCCCGGTTAGGGGTCGCCACAGTGGAACTCTGGTCCGCTAATGATTGGCAGTGAATTTTTACGGTATCAAGTTGCCAGCCTGGTGCCCAGCCTTCAAAGATGGCACAACCACACACGCTTACACCTACCTGCATGTCTTTAAATTTACTCGACCGTGGGGAGGACATGCAGACTCCGCACAGAAGTCACACCAGCTGACAATTGAACTGGAGAGCCTCTTGCTGTGAGGCGACAATGCTAACCACTGTGTTTGTTAATAAAGTTTGATTACTTTTGTATAAATGTAAACTTGTCTCTGTTACAAGTGATAATTCAATAAAGGTGTATATAAAAAAAAAGCAGTAGGCCCTACTGGAAGGAAAGAATGTATGCATATATACTAGGTTGTATTGCTGTGACTGATCAAATGTGTATGTTTATCAGAGAACCTTGGAAGGTTGTAAATTTTGTGTAACTCCCACTGTATTTCATTGTAGAAGTAATAGACTGCCGTTTTCCATTATATCACAAGGTGGAGCTCCTTTTCAGGAATATAAAAGACAATTTCGAAAGTGAAAGAGAGAAGACTGGAACAATAGCTGAAGGAGGGAAGACTGAAATACTAGCTGAAGGAAAAGGGCCTTGTAGCAATACTGTTTTTTTTTTCTTCTAGTGTTTTGGGTCAGAGAAGTGAGGTAGCAGTTTGTGTCTGACTCTTGCTGAAATCCTGGATGATGGTATTTTGTGGATTCAGGAGAGAAGTCTGAAACCAGTAATTCCACGCCTACATATGATTCAGCAAGAAAAGGAGTTCCATTGGGCCTAGTACAGAGATACCATAGATGACTACCAGAGTTCTGGCGGGTGATTTTCCATTTTTCTCATCGGAAGAACTGCAGTGCCTGGTTGCTGGGATATTCTCAATGGAGTGGTGAGAGGCTTTTGGCCATCATTTTTATACTTTTATAAGATTATGGATCCCCCTAAATGCTTTGTGGATTACAAATAGCTGGGATCCATATGAGCTCCAACCTTGGGCCCCATCATGCCGGCAGTAGGACTGTAAGTAGTCACTGGCCAGTGAACAGGGTACAATAGAGTGTCTCATAGTTGGTCTGTTTAGATTGATCCAGGGGGTTGCCTTAAAGACTCTTTATTGCTAAATAACATTGCATTTTCTCATACTTGTATTGTTGCATTATAAATCTTTATTGTTCAGTGACATTGCATTTTGCTCGTGTTAGTACTGTTGCCTTAAAGACTCATTTGGTAAATGACATTGCATTTTCTCATACTTGTATTGTTGCATTATAAATCTGTATTGTTCAGTGACATTGCATTTTGCTCGTGTTAGTACTGCTGCCTTCAAGAATCTTTACTGCTCAATGACATTGCATCTTTTTTCATATCTGTACTATTGTATTATAACCTTTTTTCCCTCAGTGACATTGTATTTTTTCCCGTGTTTATGTTGCTGCATTATAAAAGCTTTACTGCTCATTGATATTGCCTTCATGTGCATGTTCGAATGTCAAGATCTTTTCTGTTGAGTTCTGGGGAAAGGGGTAAATGTATGGTTTCATTACATGTATATCTCACTCTGCCTTACTGCTAACTGGTGCACTGTTGAAATAATTCGTTTGTTGTTGTGCTATTGCTCTTTAAATCTAAAGTGTCACCTAGAATAAAATCTGTTATCACTTGCCACCTTGGGTTGTTGGCCCTAAAGAAGGGGTGTCACCAGAGTCAGGTAGAAAGGAAGCCATATCTACTTCAGCTACACCTGCAGTTGGGCTACATTTGAAATTGTGTTATAGCTATCAGATGCTGCCACAGATCTCAACAAAGTACTGAGTGTGTATTCTACCACAGTCAGGTGACCAGAGGTGATGTCATCCTCTAGCCAGTATCTGATTTCTTTGAAACCCTCGTAGCAGCACTTTGGAACCTGACAGGAAAGATTTCTCACAGGATATATATCTCACATATCCACCCAGACAGAGACATCATCTGGCTTTTGCTGTGGTAAGACACTCAACATGCATCAGCTTGCCTTGCCTTAGTAAGTAGTCAGGGAACAGTAATTCTTTAGTTAATCAGGAACATTTAGTGAGAATAGTTTAATATTGTTTTCTGCATCTGTGAGAAACTATCCAGCTCTATTATGTGTTTATATCTCTGTGGTTGAATCTCTGTTGTTTATTGTATTCAGTATTCTCCTGATGTCTGTTTTATTATTTATCATTAAATATTTTAATACCTTTCATTGTGGCTGGTCCTTTAGAAAATACGTTTAACATTGTGAGAGTACTTGTGCTTGTTTTAGCAACACTGTGGCTGCTCCTGAAAACTTTACTGCTTAGGTCACATCCTAGCATTTGTATTAGTATTAATTTTACACAGTATAATTGGCTACCCTTTGTAAGAGCCTTAGGGTAGCTGACTGGTGACAGCGTGATTACCTCAGAGTCTGGGCAGAAAGGGGCACAGCTAGTAAATCTGCAAAAGCTTTTCCCAGGTGTGTATGTGTGTGTGTAAAGCTCAAATATCCAAATGTGTGTGTCAGCTAGTGGGAACAGGGACACAGAGCTCCAAAACAGACAGTGTGGAGTTTTTTTTGGGTCTGGAGAGGGAAGGAGAGTCCAGCCCCAGGTCTGGAACATGCTCCCTGTGTGTTCTTAAGGGACATTGTGCTTGATGCAGGGTGCAGGGAGCTGCATCTGAAATTACTGTGTGAATCCATCTTTGCTCTTAGTGACCATCCCTCACCAGAGTCAGTGGTGAGGATTGAGTCTCCTTGATTGCTGGCCAGGAGTAGGGACCTGTCACAATCATAAGAGACAATCACAAATGGTAGAAAAAAATGAGATACTCTTAGGAATGTGTTTTTAGTAACGTAATATGAAGGGTTAGGGTTAGGGGCAGGGGTAAGGATAG